>NC_057808.1:488032678-488394264 GCF_018294505.1 Triticum aestivum
ATCCCGCCGCCGAGGTAGCCGCCGCCGCCGCCGGTTTTTGCGAGTCGACCGTTGTTTTTTTTATCGTTAGTTCGTTTTGTTAGAAACCCTAGATCTGTTTTCTTTAAAAATAGATCGGTTTGGTTTTTCTTGGGGTTCGGTTAAATTGCGGACGTTCGTCCGTATGTTCGGTTGTAACGAACGCCGTTCACCCGTTAGTTACAGACAGCGAACGTCCGTTCGTTAGCCTGTTCGTCAGTTTTTCTTTTTCCAGGGTTTTTCGCGATTATTTTCGATCGCGATTTCTGACCCGATTTTCATTTTAGTTTATCTTTTCGCTCGTTTATCGGAATCAGGCGATTCAAGCGCCTAGATCTTCGTCTCGAAGCCCTCTTTCTGTTTAACCAACTTGAACAAGATTTTGGTACTGTAAAATTTGACTTTAGTCCAGATTAGTAATCGGATCTTGTTTCTTTCGCGGTTTGAGTTTCGTTGCTTCGTTTGATTTGATTCTTTTTGCAAATTGAATCTCTTCAGTTGCGTTTTCAGATTAGATCTTCTTATTTGAGTTTACCCGTGCATATTTGATTGATTGCTTATGTATGCTATTGTTTGTTTGCGATAGAATTCCTGGAGTGCGAATCGTGCTGCTACGAGTCTCTAGGTTTTCCAGATCGTCAGCAAGGCAAGTAACACCTTGATCATACTCTTTTTATACCCAGTTTTTATGCATTAGTTCCAATCCTCAAACACTTCATGATTAGGATGTGATTAACTTGTGGGTATTGGGAAGTAGTTGATGAGGTAGAACCTATTGCCCTGTTTATTATCAAACCCTTGGGAGTTACTTCTACGTATGCTTATTTGCTATGCTATGCTCGTAGACGTGGTTTGGGTGAGTGAATCCATGACAGATGTGAGATTGTCATTTAATGGTTCAACTTAAGGTGGAAACTTTAATACACATCTGGGTGGATTTCTTGTTTTGGGCACCTGGGGAATCCAGTGTTGTCCTAGGAGATCCCGGGGATATATCGTGTGATCCTCCTATGGTCCGCCACCCAGGCTCAAAGGGATCATGAGATATTTCATGCTAGAAACTTCTGTGTGCAGCCACAAGCCATTATGGGCTCTGGCATAGTTGAGTATGTGATGTCTACTATGCAACCTTCTTCCTGTAGACGTTGTTGGGCCTCCAAGTGCAGAGGTTTGTAGGACAGTAGCAAATTTCCCTCAAGTGGATGACCTAAGGTTTATCAATCCGTGGGAGGCATAGGTTGAAGATGGTCTCTCTCAAACAACCCTGCAACCAAATAACAAAGAGTCTCTTGTGTCCCCAACACACCCAATACATTGGTAAATTGTATAGGTGCACTAGTTCGGCGAAGAGATGGTGATACAAGTGCAATATGGATGGTAGATATGGGTATTTGTAATTTGAAAATATAAAAACAGCAAGGTAGCAAGCGATAAATGTGAGCGTAAACGGTATTGCAATGCTAGGAAACAAGGCCTAGGGTTCATACTTTCACTAATGCAAGTTCTTTCAACAATAATAACATAATTGGATCATATAACTATCCCTCAACATGCAACAAAGAGTCACTCCAAAGTCACTAATAGCAGAGAACAAACGAGGAGATTATTGTAGGGCACGAAACCACCTCAAAGTTATTCTTTCTGATCGATCTATTCAAGAGTCCGTAGTAAAATAACACGTAGCTATTCTTTCCGTTCAATCTATCATAGAGGTCGTACTAGAATAACACCTTAAGACACAAATCAACCAAAACCCTAATGTCACCTAGATACTCCAATGTCACCTCAAGTATCCGTGGGTATGATTATATGATATGCATCACACAATCTCAGATTCATCTATTCAACCAACACAAAGTAATTCAAAGAGTGCCCCAAAGTTTCTACCGGAGAGTTAAGACAAAAACGTGTGCCAACCCCTATGCATAGGTTCATGAGCGGAACCCGCAAGTTGATCACCAAAACATACATCAAGTGGATCACGTCATATCCCATTGTCACCACAGATGAGCACGGCAAGACATACATAAAGTGTTCTCAAATCCTTAAAGACTCAATCGGATAAGATAACTTCAAAGGGAAAACTCAATCCATTACAAGAGAGTAGAGGGGGAGAAACATCATAAGATCCAACTATAATAGCAAAGCTCGCGATACATCAAGATCGTACCACCTCAAGAACACAAGAGAGAGAAATCAAACACATAGCTACTGGTACATACCCTCAGCCCCGAGGGTGAACTACTCCCTCCTCGTCATGGAGAGCGTCGGGATGATGAAGATGGCCACCGGTGAGGGATCCCCCCTCCGGCAGGGTGCCGGAACAGGGTCCCGATTTGTTTTTAGTTGCTACAGAGGCTTGCGGCGGCGGAACTCCTGATTTATTCTGTTCCCCGATGGTTTTAGGGTATATGGACATATATAGGAGAAAAAAAGTCGGTCAGGGGAGCCACGAGGGGCCCACAAGGGTGGAGGGCGCGCCCCCTGCCTCGTGCCTTCCTCGTTGCTTCCCTTACGTACACTCCAAGTCTTATGGATTGCTTCCATTCCAAAAATAACTCTCCTGAAGGTTTCATTCCGTTTGGACTCCATTTGATATTCCTTTTCTGCGAAACACTGAAACAAGGGGAAAAACAGAAACTGGCACTGGGCTCTGGGTTAATAAGTTAGTCCCGAAAATAATATAAAAGTGCATAGTAAAGCCCATTAAACATCCAAGATAGATAATATAATAGCATGAATACTTCATAAATAATAGATACGTTGGAGACGTATCAAAGGCTTGGAAGATAAAGTGAGTCTATCAACTCCAATGGCGTAGCTGAGTGCACGACAACGGCCTAGCGAACCTTACTCATCGTCTGAAAAGTCTGTAACATAATACGTTGCAGCCCGAAAATGGGTCAGCACATGGAATATGCTGGCAAAGTAACACAGTAAAGCAATGAACAGAATAACTGCCATCACTACATGCATATATGGCTGGTGGAGGCTGTAATGGTTAATATGTTTTGCGAAAAGCCAATTTTTTCCTACAACAAAAGGAATAAATTTTATTTAACTATCATGGTGGTTGAACAACACTGAGAATGGTACCCCCCATCTCAATCTCAATTAAGGAAAATAATCATCAACCCAACAGTTTAATTTTAGAGTGATGAGATACAACAGGATAGTCCAAGTACTAGATACTCAAGATGTCCATAACCGGGGACACGGCTAACCATGATTAGATTGTACACTTTGCCGAGGTTTGCGCACTTTTCCCCACAAGACTCGATCTCCTCCGTTGGTTTTATCGCACTACATGGTGTTTGAGAAACGGATGACCGAGACACAGTCTTTCAGAAACATTAACTCTTTACTCCGGGTGGACCGGTACACCTACTTTCCCCTACATCTGCTAGTCCACCTCTTCAAGAGGTCATGTAGCATGCCGATACGTCTCCAACGTATCTATAATTTATGAAGTATTCATGCTATTATATTATCTATCTTGGATGTTTAATGGGCTTTACTATGCACTTTTATATTATTTTTGGGACTAACTTATTAACCAAGAGCCCAGTGCCAGTTTCTGTTTTTCTCCTTGTTTCAGTGTTTCGCAGAAAAGGAATATCAAACGGAGTCCAAACGGAATGAAACCTTCGGGAGAGTTATTTTTGGAACGGAAGCAATCCAGAAGACTTGGAGTGTACGGAAGGGAAGCAACGAGGAAGGCACGAGGCAGGGGGCGCGCCCTCCACCCTCATGGGCCCCTCGTGGCTCCCCTGACCCACTTCTTTCGCCTATATATGTCCATATACCCTAAAACCATCGGGGAATAGAATAGATCGGGAGTTCCGCCGCTGCAAGCCTCTGTAGCCACCAAAAACCAATCGGGACCCTGTTCCGGCACCCTGCCGGAGGGGGGATCCCTCACCGGTGGCCATCTTCATCATCCCGACACTCTCCATGATGAGGAGGGAGTAGTTCACCCTCGGGGCTGAGGGTATGTACCAGTAGCTATGTGTTTGATCTCTCTCTCTCTCTCTCTCTCTCTCTCTCTCTCTCTCTCTCTCGTGTTCTTGAGGTGGTACGATCTTGATGTATCGTGAGCTTTGCTATTATAGTTGGATCTTATGATGTTTCTCCCCCTCTACTCTCTTGTAATGGATTGAGTTTTCCCTTTGAAGTTATCTTATCCGATTGAGTCTTTAAGGATTTGAGAACACTTGATGTATGTCTTGTCGTGCTTATCTGTGGTGACAATGGGATATCACGCACTACTAGGAAAAGGCCTGCTAGTGGCGCACCAGTTTCGCCTACTACTGGCGCACTACTGGTGCGCCACTAGCACCACGCCATTAGAATTAAATACTAATGGCGCACCCCTGGTGCGCCATTAGTATCTGGTATACTAATGGCGCACCATGCAGTGCGCCATTAGTATAGCCCACCGTGCGCCATTAGTATGCCTCCCAGGGGCCATGTTTACCCATGTGCCTTGGCATACTAATGGCGCACTAGGGGGTGATGCGCCATTAGTGTCCTTTCTGCAGTGCGTCATTAGTGTGCTGAGTGGTGCGCCATTAGTATGAATATTAGGGATTTTTTTTCTTTTCTGATATTAGCACAGGTTACAAAACATATTACTGCACATAATATAGAGAGCACAACATATAAACAACAGATTTATCGAATACAATAGAAGATTAGTCTCCGAATACAATTCATCATATTAGTCTCCGAATTTCAAATACCGAACAAAGTTATAACATTACAAGTCTCGAAACCGCGAGTAGCGAGTTTGTCTTCACATTACAAGTCGATATCGATCATCTAAACTACCATCACATAGAAGAGAGCCGCGGTCATCTCGATTAGCATCATCGCGATGAAACTGGTCTTCATCCGGTTCCTCCTCCGCTCCCTCCTCTCTCCCGCTAGATAGCGCACGTATCTAACTTCCGCCTCCGCCCTAGTGGTGTACCCTTTGTAACTGTTACCGCTGAAACGGTCAACCTGTCTCCGACACTCCTCCCAGTCGTCGTAGACTCCGGGAACCGTACCCTTGTACACGACATACGACGGCATCTCTATATATGCACTAGCCAAAGAAAACATTAGTAGCAATTCACAGACAATACATAAGCAATATATAAGTATGCAACAAAAGGATCGGAAGAGAAAAGCAACACATTAATAGCACGATTCATGGTCCTACTAATAAATAGCATCCATTACATATAAGTTGAACGACTGTCCAAACCAAAGAGACATACAAGTTCATTAAAGTTTAATATTACAACATGAGCCAATCGACATTTCAGAACTACATAGCATCACTACTTTCGACTCGACTCAGGGACCGGAGCGTGGATGAAGCCGCCGTCTTTCGTGATGGTCATGAAATCGCGGGCGTTGTCAGCCTGCATTTGTAGCGTTGTTTCTATCTCACTATTGGACAGTTGATGTCTGAGATAGAACTGCCCCGAGGTATGAAGGACATCTTGATGGATGATTTCTGCAAACTCCGACTGGATGCGAAAGAATTCTTGTCTGATGTCCGCGTCCTGGATTGCCGACAAGCGTGTGTTCCAATCTTTGAGATTATTTGGTAGGAGAAGGTGATTATGGTCCCGTACGATCGCCCGCATGTGATTGAGGGCGTAGTAGGCATCCTTCTGACTGCCAGGCGGCTGCTTGACGCAGGAGAATGTCGTATTGTGGCTGAAGATGTGCTTGTCGTACTTACGAACTGGCTTGCTGAAGGTGCCTCCAGATCTGGTGTAGCCGGGGAGAACATCATCAAGAACTTTCTTGATATTTGTGTAGTCTATCTTCGACTGACGGTCCGGGTCGAAATACGTGGCCATGGAATATTTCAGGCTTAAGAGGATGAGTGTGCAATGTGTGTCACTGCACAAAACACGGAATGTTAGAAAGAAAAAGAACGATCGAAATCTAAGAAATCATATGTTAGGGGGCGGTGAGGGGATGACTTACTCGGGAAAGTAAGGCACAAGGAAGTTATCCTTACCTGGGTTTGCCAGAATGACGCCTTCGAGGTATGAACTCGTGGCTTGCCGGTCCCCAACGCTGCCCAAGATCTTGGCACGCATGTAGAAGGGGTCGACTATCACGATGTCCGGGGTCTTGTCTCTAATGATCCACATCTCCATACTCAACGAAAATAGCCGAATGAAGGTGTAGTGCAGCGGATGAAGGTTAAACATAGCGAAGATGTCATCAAACCGCAGGACGATCGTACCCCCGATGGCGCTATCCACAAAGCCCTTGCCCTCTGGCACCTTGGCCACGAAAACCGGGTATGCCACATCATTCTCGGAGAGACACCGCTTCTCCAAAGAAAGAACACTGTCATGCAGACTCCGCATAGCACCGGTTGCAGCATTGAGCAGATTAGTCGGTAGCATCGGCCTACCCGCCACATGCACCCTCCTCGAGATATCCTTTGGTGAAGGTGGCCCGTCCTGAGCACGGATCGTACTCGGTGCCGGCTGGCTCGCACCGCGCTTGTTATTCTGTTGTTTCTGTCCCTTCTTCCTCATCTCCTGTAATGGCATCGAGTTCTGCTCAGAGACCGCCTTCTTGAGTGTGTTGGGCCTGATAATATTCCGCACCTCGGCTATCTGAGGCTCGGTGCAGGCGGCAGCTGGAGGCGGCAGCTGAGAACTGAACGCCAGACGACGCCTGTTGCAATTGGGTTTCTCCGTGGTACCAACTCGATCGCGGTCGTCTTTTTCAGGGTTGGTTCTTGAGAAGGAGGCCTGAAGAATTCGTCACCGTACCCATGTTCGGCAAAGTACTTACCGATGTTGGTAAATGTACCGTCGTCGTTGTCGTCGTCGTCCGGTTCCTGTGCCATATGCATGTCCGGATCCTGTGCCATAGGGATGTCCGGCATATCCGGTAGCGTTGCGGCGGTCTTGCCATGGCTTGGCGCCGGCACGACTGGCGGTGTTGTCTGTGGGGTGGTGTCCCCCGCCCCCAAACGAATCTGGCTCTTCGGCCAAAGCAGGGGCCAGCTTACGCAGGCGCTGAGGGTCATCACATCATCTTCGTCGGCCCCAGCGGGTCGAATAGGAGGTAACAACTCGTCGCAACCTGGCAGCACCCGAACCAGTTCAACCCTAACACGGTGGGTGGCATCGGATTACCATGGAACACGGGCTTGCCCGGTTGAACGATTCTGCCCTTGGCAACATCGATCAACTCGCCGCCCACGAAGTGCAGGAGAGTTCATGGAACGTCGGCGGCACCCTGCGAAAACATGTAGGGCGTCAGGGATGCCCAGTCAAAGGCAAGGAGATGAAGTCATCGGCCGAGAGGCTTAGTTACCGTGATGGTGTCGAGCTCGGCTAATGTCGAGGCACCGCCAACGGCGGGCGTGCAACTGACGGAGGGGCCGCTTGCTGCCGAGGTGCCGGCCGGCGTACACCCGGGTGCATTAAGCTCCAATGCCCGTGCCGGCGCCGGAGACACCAATACCGCCTCCGCCGGAGACACCAATGGCGCCACCTGCGCGTTGTGCGAGTTGCTGGCCGTGAAGCTGGGAACCGGGGGCGGCCCTGTTGGCCGCCCGCAATCCACGCCTGCATCCCCTCAATCAAGCTAGGCACAATGGCGGTGAGCGTCGTTCCCAGTTGTTGTTGCAGTTGCTCTTGGACAATCTCCGGAATCCGCGCCACTTGTGCCTTGAGTTCTTGAACCTCGCGCGACGGGCTTTCCGAGCTGATCTTTTTCTCCTTTCGCCCACCAGCGTTATAGTATGACGACCATTTTGTGGACAAGCCATTGCTGGCCACACGACCAGCGGACGACGGCTTACTGAGCTTATCCTTGTTTTTCATTATGTTCAACACCCTATTTAGAGTGTTGTCCCAAGCTGGGGAGCTCGGAGATGACCCCGCGCTACTGCTTTCAGTCTCCTGCGGAAGGAATGTGAACCATTTAGAAATTTGGCTTCATTAACTAGAATGCAACCATATATGTAGCTAATTACGCGGGGGTGTATTCCTTACCAGAACTTTCTCAAGCGCCTTGGTCTTCGGATCCGTGGTAAGCTCCTTTGTTACCGGGTCCTCCTTGTACCGGGCCCTGACATAGTTCCTGGTCTGCTTCTCACGGTATTTCTCGAAGCGGGGCGGTAGGCCTTGCTCGGCACGCTCCGCGTCCTCCTTGTCCCATATAGGTTCCGCCACTCTGTAACCGCCGGTACCGAGTTTGTGGACCCCTAAGTTCAAGTCCCGCATCTCTTCCCCCACTGACTTGATTCCTTGGATGCGCCGCTCTCGCACTTGATCATGAACTCCTTGTAGTCATCTTCGCTGATCGAAGGATTTTTCGCCTTGATCTTCTCATAACTTTCACCTTTGTTAATCATTCTCTTCACCACGCTTCTCCAAGTAGACAGGGCCGTGCTCATCTTCGTGAGGGCGGCACTGTTCACTTTATTCCCTGAGAGGCGTGTGTTTGCAAACTCAGCGGGGAACTTGTATCGTTCGTGCAGCTTCGTGAAGAGGAGGTTGCGCAAATTCCCTCGGTCCTTATGCCTTAGGTTCTTGGTGTTGATCGAGACGGTGCTCCGGAGAATGCACCCGAGCTGAACCGAGTACCCCTTGACTAATTCTTTGGGCGTCGTTGGATCCCCGTCGCAGTTCACTTCAGTAAAATTCCTCCTTGACGGTGCCGAGCACTTTCGGGCGCCAGTCCTTCCGTTGCCTCTTTGGTTGGCTGCCATCTGTGCGTGCGCTGCCATCATCAGTGGTGGCATCCTCGGCGGCACCATCAGTGGTGTCATCCCCGACGCCACCAGGGGTTGTGTAGTCAGGATCGGTGTCTTCCGCGGCGTCCTCATAGCGGTGAGGTTCTTCCTCCATCTCCTGGGACAGCTCCCAGAATGCCTGGCCGCCCGAACCACCGGCCTCATTGTTGTGGGCCATGTTTCGCTCTAAATAGGAAAAAAGTTTGGTCAAAAAGTTGGTTATTGTCAAGGAACAAGATCTCTATGTTGACCAAATAACCTAATTCTCGAGGAATTTGCTGTTAGTGTGTTGTTGCTAAGGTCCAAGTCCCTTCCTAACCCCCTTCTTCTTGTCTCCTCTCACTATCTCTCTTAGACACATGGCAAGCAAGGGTGTCTGAGTGTGTGAAAAAATACTAAACTAATCGAAGGGCTAAAAATTGATCATTTAGGTTTTTATCGACACCGAGGCACCCTAAAAGCCAAGGTTTTATCATTTAGGGTTTGACTCTTGGCTAACCAACCTCACCTCCTCCTCCTCCTCCTCTTCTTCATTGTCTTCCTCTGATTAAATGGATTTCCAGGATGTAGGTGGATTCATGTGTATATATACACCTACACTAACTACTAGCCAGCCAGTGTGTTTAGACTAGATCGGGGGGAATTGTCTTCTGTTGTGTCATTTTCATAGTTTCTTTCTGATCACAGTGGATGAGGAACTTGATTGGTTACCTTAATGGCGGTCAGGGCCAGGTAGGGGAGGTGGGCAGGCAGGACAGGAGCGAGGTCAACGGCTCGTGGATGGCTCACACGTGGCCGCCCCCAGGTCCAATCATGAGATTACGCAGGCAAATAAACAAAGAGGATCCTACTTAATTAAGTACTAAGATACCCCGACCCATGCATTAGTCGCAAGTACCCCATATGTCCTATTTTTAGCAAAGTCATGCTAAAATTCACGGAAAATTTCAGCATGACCTTTGCTGAAAATAGGACATATGGAGTACCCGAATTTTCCGGAACGGAAGTTAATCGACATTCCGTCAAACTCAAGGGCCTCTCGGGGTATAGCAGCAGCATCACAAGTTGACAAAATTCCCAAGTAGTGCAGCAGCAGCATCACAAGTAGTACCAATGAACATATAGTCCAGCACATTCTGAATTTCGATAAATGACAGCAAGTTAACTCATGCTGACAGCAACAAACTTATAACAACATAAATGAAATTGCAGTTCCAAGTGGGTATGGGAAATAATAAAACCAGATAAATGATTTTGTTCGCTCCACTTAACAAAAATAAAGAAATGATTTTGTTCAATACATCTGATAAGCTGCACACTGTCTAATATGTGTCATAAATGACACTAAGATCTCATTACACTCTACATATGCAGCATCTATAGAAAGAGACCATCAGTAATATTCGGGTATAGTCACAAAAATCAGTGTTAGGCGTGCAAAGATCCCCCACCACATCCTCGAGCCAGCTACCTACATCGAGCAACTAAACATACCAACTTTTATAGAAAGACCACACATGAATGTCAGTTAACTAAACCAAGTTTCAGTCCAACTTTTACAGAAAGACCACACATGAGCAGAGTCATATCGCAACAACAATCAAATACGACTGCAATCGCAGACCAACATCACATATCAACCAAACACAGACCAACAGGACCCAAAGCATAATGATAATAATTTGATGAATTGTTAACACTTTGTTTTTTCTAACAGTATCTACTAGTCGAATGTAACAACATCTTCATACAGTAGCAAAGATCACAATACCAATAGAACCAATATACACTATAGCATTGACAATATGAACAAAAAAAATCTGGCATCATTCATCCATCGAACAAATTAAAAAAGCAATACATTCATCCATCTATCCAACTGACACATCGATTCATCCATATATGCAACAAAGTATTCACATCTATCCAATTTATATAGCTAAAAAAGAAGAACAGAGAGTTGGGAAAGAGAGGATGGCTCACCATGGAGGAGTGGAGGACTAGATGAGTGGTGGGCACTTGGGCTGCGGCTTCGGGACGGAGGCGCCGTGGACAACCGGTGCAGAGGGGCGCGGCGGCGGCTTCCTGTTGTCCCCGCTACGGCAGAGGGCAGAGGTGCAGCCGGTGCAGAGGGCCGCGGAGGACGGCTGGGCTGCGGCGGGAGTGGGTACCGGCGGTGGCGAGTACCGGGACGGCGGCGGCGAGGTCCGGAACGGTGGCGGCGAGGTCAGCGGCGGCGCTGGAACCCTAGCGCGCGGCCCTGCTCGAGGTAAGCCCAAGAAGTCAGACCAAGGGCGCCATAAGTAACTTATTATTATTTTATTTTTTGGTTGCATCTAATAATTTTTTAGAAAATGAATATGAATATGAAACAGTAATATTTTTTACAAAAACAGTAATAATTTTTTTAAAAATATCATCAAATTTGTTATGCGGCGGCGGTGGAGCGGGGGAGGGTGCGGTGGGTCGTCGTCGGCGGTGGAGCGGGGGAGGGCGCGGGGGGTGCTCGGCGGCGGTGGAACGGGCCGGGGAGGGTGCGGGGGATCGTCGGCGGCGGTGGAGCGGGGGAGGGTGCGGTGGGTCCTCGGCGGCGGTGGAGCGGGGGAGGGTGCGGGGGTCGTCAGCGGCGGTGAAATTTGAAATAATATTCATGAATTCAAAAAGTGCCCATGAAATTTAAAAATATTCATGAGTTCAAAAAGTTCCCATGAAATACAATCGAGAAATGAAGGCTACAATTTAAATACTATCGATCTTAGCTAGCTATCTGTTCACAATCTTCTTGCCCTTATTTTTAGTAAATGGAGTTCTTCTCTTGAACGGACGTCGTTTAGGTAGGGTGGTCCTGCTTCTTCTTGTGGTGTATGCTGGTACTTCATCGTCGTCGTCATGTTCCATCTTCGGGTCGCCGTACTTGTCGAAGTCTTGCTCATTGGCGACTCCATCCATTCCGATGATCTTCCTTTTGCCTCTCCTCACGACAACACGACTCGGCTTTGACGGGTCGGTAATGAAGAAGCATTGGTCCACTTGGGAAGCCAGTACCCATGGCTCATTTTTCGCGGTGACATTTGGGCCCGCGGTCTTGGATTTGGCTTCGGGTATAACCATGGTGGTGAAATACCGGTCTTCTTTTAAGACGCTCTTGGCCCATCTGACACGGAACATCGGGACCTTCTCTCCAGCGTAGCTCAGCTCCCAGATCTCCTCGATCCTTC
Organism: Triticum aestivum; assembly: GCF_018294505.1. Taxonomy (NCBI): domain Eukaryota; kingdom Viridiplantae; phylum Streptophyta; class Magnoliopsida; order Poales; family Poaceae; genus Triticum; species Triticum aestivum. The sequence continues at coordinate 488,044,685 of NC_057808.1, forward strand.
CGTAGTATCTGTCCTTGTCGTTACCGGTGTAGGATTCCATCGTTACCCCGGAGTTCTGATAACCATCGCTCTTCATGTCCTTTCCCTCGGTGTAGAATGTGTAGCCGTTGATATCGTACGCCTCATACGTCATCAGGTTGTGCTCGGCGCCCTGTGACAAGGAGAATATGAGTTGTTCTTCCGCGGAAGAATCCTCATGTAAAGGGTACGACAGAAGCTTCTGCTTGAACCACCGCGTGAAACCTGAGTTGTGCTCTTTGATTATATCTCCGTCCGTCCTCTGTTGGCCTCGGTCATTGTATGTCTTCTCAATAAAGGTTTTGTGCTCTACCACCCAAGGATCGACCACGTCTATGTGTTGTAGCGTGACTAGGTTTGCTCTTTCAAAGTCGGCGAGTCGACCCTCGAAGTCGACATGCATTTCGCGGCGACCCTCACGGTGACCCCATCCAGCGAGCCTGCCGAGGTGCCTCTTGACGGGCAGACCAATGGGGTTCTCGATGCCTAGATAATTCGTGCAGTAGGAGATGCACTCTTCGGTCAGAAAGCCCCTGGCTATGCTTCCCTCTGGACGTGACATGTTGCGGATGTATCCTTTGATGACACCATTCATCCTTTCGAACGGCATCATGCTGTGCAGGAACGTCGTCCCGAGTTGGATGATATCCTCCACGATATGGACAAGCAGATGCACCATAACGTTGAAGAATGCGGGCGGGAAGTACATCTCAAGCTCTCATAGTATCACCACGATCTCTTCCTGTAGCCTTCTGAGTTGCCTCACGCCAACCGACTTCCGAGAGATGACGTCGAAGAAGTTGCATAGGCCAAATAGCGTTTCACGGACGTGCGCGTCCATGATCCCACGGATTGCAACTGGAAGTATCTGCGTCATCAGCACGTGACAGTCGTGAGACTTCATCCCACTGAACTTGTGCTTCACTGAGTCTAGGTATCTGCTTATCTTCCCCGCGTAACCGTAAGGAAGTTTTACTCCTATGAGGCAGGTGAAAAACCGATCGATCTCCTCCTGACTTAGAGTGAAGCACGCGGGAGGGAAGTCATTTCCGGTCTTCTCGGCCTTTTTGCCTTTGCGATGACTTTCCGTGTCCTGCTTCGCCTCATCATCATCATTAGCGTGAAGCTCCTCCCTGATGCCATTGATTTCAAGTCTGCCCTTGCTTTCGGCCCATCTTTGGTCCTCTCCGGCATGTTGAGCAGGGTACCAAGCAGACTCTCGCACACGTTCTTCGTGATATGGATGACATCAAGGCTGTGAGGCACACGGTGGATCTTCGAGTATGGCAAGTCCCAGAAAACAGACCTGGTTTTCCATACCTTCAGCAGCGTCTCTTACGCCTTTTGCTTCTTTCCCGGCCCTGGCGCCTTTTGCTTCTTTCCCAACAGTGGGCAATCTTTCCAATTTTTCAACAGCTCGTCTATTTCCTCGCCGCTCCTCGTACGCGGGCGTCTTCGGGGTTCGCTTTCACCATCGAACAGATCCTTGCGTTTTCTCCATGGGTCATCGTCGCAAAGCCACCTTCGATGTCCCATGAACACGGTTTTCGAAGACCCGGGATCTCTATCTAGCTGCCGATAAGTTGTGTCATCCATGCACCTGACGCATCCAGAAAATCCGTGGACCACCTGCCCCCCGCGAGATATCCGTAGCCGAGATAGTCGTGCATCGTCGTGAGCAGTGCGGCTCTCATAGGGAAATATTCTTTCTCTGAGGCGTCCCACGTATTGGCTGGCATTTTCCACAGCGTGTCTAGCTCCTCTTTCAGCAGCCCCAGATAGAGATTGATGTCGTTCCCTGGTTGTTTCGGCCCTTCAATTAGCATACTCATGTGAATGTACTTCCTCTTCATGCACAACCAGGGGGGAAGGTTGTACATCCACACAAACACAGGACAGGTGCTATGTGTGCTTCTCTGGCTGCCAAACGGATTGACTCCATCGGTGCTCGCGCCCAACACGATGTTCCTTGGATCGTTCCCAAATTCTGGGTGTTCGAAGTTCAACGCTTGCCACTGGCTCCCATCCTTAGGGTGACTCAGCATCTTGTCTTTTTTATTTATCTCCGGATCATTTGCGTCATCTTCTCGCTTCTTCTCCTCCCTATCCGTGTGCCAAGGCAAGAGCTTTGCTACCTTAGGGTCCGCGAAATACCGCTGCAGACGAGGAGTGATCGGAAAGTACCACACCACTTTTCGAGGAGCTTTCTTCCTCTTCTTGTATTGAGTGACGCCGCACACCTGACATATGGTAGACTCCGCGTGCTCGTCCCGATAAATGATGCAATTGTTCATGCACACATGGTATTTCACGTGCGGTAAATCTAGAGGACACACGATTTTCTTCGCCTCCTCGAAACTGGTTGGGCACTTGTTCCCCTTGGGAAGACGTTCCTGCCAGAATGACATGTTCTCGTAGAAGCATGCGTCGGTCATTTTGTGTTTTACCTTCATCTCCAGAGCCATGAGCGTTACTTTCAGGCGGGTATCCTCGGGCTTGCATCCTTCATACAATGGAGTAACCGCGTCTATCTCCAGTTGATCCAGCTTGGCTTTCTCTCGGGCGGCAGCTCTTGCATTATCCGTCTGCTTGAGAAGCAGCTCTTGAATATGAGGGTCCTGCACCCAGCCCATCGATGGTCCATCGTCGTCTGCTCCGGCATCTTCATCTTCATGATCATGCCCTTCGTCTGCTCCGGCATCTTCCTCATCATCATGTCCGGCATCTTCTACATGATGACCGTGTACTGCATCTACTTCGTGATCATGTCCTGGAGATTCTTCGTCTTCTCGCCCGCCCTCGCCGCGGTTGTCTTGCTGCCCTTCCTCATTTCTTGCCGGCCGGCCCCCATGGACGACTTCATAATCATCTTCATCACCTTGCCACCGATAGCCATCCATGAAACCACGCAAGAGCAGGTGGTCCCGCACCTGTACGGAATCCGGGTCCATAAGGCTCCTCAGCTTGCATCTTCGACACGGACATCTTATCTCCGTCTCGTTACTTTGAAGCATCTCGGCCTTTGCAGAGCTCAAAAACCTATTCACGATGCCTTCGGTCATCGTGCGGACCATGGTCGCCTGCGGGGTAGAGCAAAACGATATTTTAGAACCAAGAAAAAATTTGGCACGACTTTGCCTAAAAATAGGACCAAAAAGAATGCATAGTGCCAAAATTCCCGCCAAAACGGAAATGAATCAACATTCCGGCAAAATATTGGCAACTATCGCATTTCAAATACCGGTACCTGCAAACACAAACATATATGCAACACCACAAACATACATAGATCTAGCTAGGCCATAAAAAGTGCATGTGCACGTTGTTGGAGGGAGAAAAAAGTAGATCTACAACATAAAGAAAGCTTTCCCCTTACTTACCTATCAAAAAAGGTAATTTAACCACTTAATTTGGATGAATCTATGGTGCAAATGAGGTGAGGAGGAGGAGGAGGAGGCACCCGAGACAAGCTTGGAGGAGGAGGTGGAGAGAATGAAGTGGGGAAAGTGAGTGTGTAGGTGGTTGTCCAAAATATCTAGCTGGTCCCAGGTTACTAATGGCGCACCACCAACAAATGCACCATTAGTAAACCTAGCTACTAATGGCGCACCAGCTCGCGGTGCGCCATTAGTAGTTTTGCAAAAACAAAAAAACAAAAAATGATAGTAGTGGCGCACGGGGTGACTGGTGCGCCATTACTAGTTAAAACTAGTAATGGCGCACTGCGCCCTGGTGCGCCATTAGTATTTTTGGAAAAAAGAAAAAATATTGTTAGTACTGGCGCACCATGGTTGTGGTACGCCAATAGTGTGATAGACACTAATGGCGCACCAGCACACGGTGAGCCATTAGTATTTTTGGAAAAAAGAAAAAAAATTGTTAGTAGTGCCGCACCATAGTTGTGGTGCGCCATTAGTGTCCATCACACTAATGGCGCACCCGCACACGGTGCGCCACTGCTATATAGTAGTGGCGCACCGCATGTCTGGTGCGCCATTAGTGTGCATATTGTCTATAGCCCTTTTCCTAGTAGTGACGTGATCCACTTGATGTATGTTTTGGTGATCAACTTGCGGGTTCCGCCCATGAACCTATGCATTGGGGTTGGCACACGTTTTCGTCTTGACTCTCCGGTAGAAACTTTGGGGCACTCTTTGAAGTACTTTGTGTTGGTTGAATAGATGAATCTGAGATTGTGTGATGCATATCGTATAATCATACCCACGGATACTTGAGGTGACATTGGAGTATCTAGGTGACATTAGGGTTTTGGTTGATTTGTGTCTTAAGGTGTTATTCTAGTACGAACTCTATGATAGATTGAACGGAAAGAATAGCTACGTGTTATTTTACTACGGACTCTTGAATAGACCGATCAGAAAGAATAACTTTGAGGTGGTTTCGTACCCTACAATAATCACTTCGTTTGTTGTCCGCTATTAGTGACTTTGGAGTGACTCTTTGTTGCATGTTGAGGGATAGTTATATGATCCAATTATGTTATTATTGTTGAGAGAACTTGCACTAGTGAAAGTATGAACCCTAGGCCTTGTCTCGAAGTATTGCAATACCGTTTGTGCTCACTTTTATCATTAGTTACCTTGTTGTTTTTATATTTTCAGATTACAAAAATCTATATCTACCATCCATATCGCACTTGTATCACCATCTCTTCGCCGAACTAGTGCACCTATACAATTTACCATTGTATTGGGTGTGTTGGGGACACAAGAGACTCTTTGTTATTTGGTTGCAGGGTTGCTTGAGAGAGACCATCTTCATCCTGCGCCTCCCATGGATTGATAAACCTTAGGTCATCCACTTGAGGGAAATTTGCTACTGTTCTACAAACCTCTGCACTTGGAGGCCCAACAACGTCTACAAGAAGAAGGTTGAGTAGTAGACATCAAGCTCTTTTCTGGCGCCGTTGTCGGGGAGGTGAGTGCTTGAAGGTATATCTTTAGATCTTGCAATCAAATCTTTTTGTTTCTTGTTTTATCACTAGTTTAGTTTATAAAACAAAACTACAAAAAAATGGAATTGAGTTTGCCTCATACGCTTTATCTTTTTAATATCTTTCGTAAGTATGATGGAAAGGAAAATTGTGCCAAACTGTTAGAAGAAGAATGCATTAAAATGTTTGGCACTAAATCTTTGAATGATGAGTATGATTGCAATGTTGTTAGTATGAACTCTTTGAACATCCATGGTACCAATGATGATTGCACTATTCATGATGAAAATGTTTCCTATAAGCATGTCGATTTCTGTGGAGTGCATAGAGTTTGCAAATACATACCAAAAAGGGAAGATAGATTTTGTAAGAGGAATAAGTACTTAGAAACTAAATGGTTGCAAGAAAGGCTAGATGTTTGTGCTGAAAATTTAAATTTTCTTAGCCGTACTTGTGAACTTTGCAATGAACGTGGTCATTTAACTATCCGATGCAAATTGTTTCATGATCTAATCATGTCCAAAAATTGTGATGACTTGATTTCCCTTGCACATCATAATGAACTTAGTTTGCTTATGGGTTATGAAGAAATGAAACGTATAACTAACTATCTTCCAGAATTTGCCCGTTATAAACTTCTTGATTTTGAACTAGAGGAAATTTATATGTATTCTGCGGTGAATTGCATTGAAAATCCTTATATTGCCAATTACATAAAGAAAAGAAAGCAAATAGAAGATGAAGAGAACACTAGAAAGGGAAAAGACTTCCCAATATCCTCCTATTTTTTCTTATGATGAATCAGGTAACGAGGAGGAGCTTTCTATTCAACCAATCTCATCAATAAGGAGCTCAAAAAAGAGGGATAAACCCGCACATGATGTGAAGAAGAAAAAGAAAAAACGGAGAAGCAAAGGTAAAAAGGTATCCCTCCGAAATGATGTTGCTCCTACTACTCATTGTGATGATGATAATTGCAATACTAGTGGTGCTATCCATACTATTAATAATGAGACTGATTATGCTTATGATATGAAAAGGCCCAAGCTTGGGGATGCTATGTTTGATGAGGATGACACATTTGAGAATATATTTGCTGAAATTAATGTTTGTCCCAAGCTTGGGGATGCTATGTTCAGTGAAGATGATGTTATTAGCCTCCCAAGTTTTGATATGCAAATTTATAATGATGATGGCATGCCTCCTACTTATGATGATTATATTGATGAAAGTGGGTTTGGAAGAGTGTCAACTTTAGGAAGTAATGATCCCACTATTTTTGAGGATGTTGAATCTTATTATGATAATTATGAAAGTGGATATGGAGAGGTCATGACTTGATTTAGTGATGAGTCCACTATCTTCGAAGAGGTTTCAATCGATTATGATGAGAACAAAGTTGCTACTTATGATGATTATTGTGATGAAACTTATGCTATAAAAAGTAGTTATGATTATATTTATAAAACTTTTCATCATTATGATTACCCCTTTTCTGAACATTACTCTTTTAATGTGGAACAATTTATAGTATTCAAGTCTCTTATGATACTCCCACTATTCCGAATGAGAAGAATTTTGCTTATGTGGAGAGTAGTAAAATTTCTATGCAAGTAGACCATGAAAAGAATGCCTTAGGTGCTGGTTATATTGTTGAATTCACTCATGATGCTACTGAAAATTATTATGAGGAAGGAATATATGCTTGTAGGAATTGCAATAATATCAAGTTTCCTCACTATGTGCTTAAAGTCTTGAAGTTATGCTTGTTTTGCCTTCCTATGCTAGTTGATTATTGTTCCCATAAGTTGTTTGCTCACAAAATCCCTATGCATAGGAAGTGGGTTAAACTTAAATGTGCTATTCATATTCTTCATGATGCTCTCTTTATGTTTCAATTCTTATCTTTTATGTGAGCATCATTGAAATCATCATGCCTAGCTAGGGGAGTTAAACAATAGCGCTTGTTGGGAGGCAACCCAATTTTATTTTAATTTCTTGCTTTTTGGTTCTGTTTAGTAATAAATATTTGATCTAGTCTCTGGTTAGATGTGGTTTTATGTTTTAATTAGTGTTTGTGCCAACTAAGACCTATACGATCTTCTTGGATGATAGTTATTTAATCTTGCTGAAAATTCCAGAAATTTCTGTTCACGAAAACAATTGTTTAAAATCACCAGAACGTGATAAAATACTGATTCCAATTGCAGTAGATCAAGAAAAAAATTATCTAGGTCGTCCTTTTTTGGTAGAAGTTTTTGAGTTGCAGAAGTTTGCGTTAGTTACAGATTACTACAGACTGTTCTGTTTTTACAGATTCTGTTTTCCGTCTGTGGTTTGCTTATTTTGATGAATCTATGGCTAGTAAAATAGTTCATAAACCATAGATAAGTTGGAATACAGTAGTTTTAACACCAATACAAATAAAGAATCAGTTCATTACAGTACCTTGAAGTGGTGTTTTGTTTTCTTTCGCTAACGGAGCTCACGAGATTTTCTGTTAAGTTTTGTGTTGTGAAGTTTTCAAGTTTTGGGTAAAGAATCAATGGGCTATGGAATAAGGAGTGGCAAGAGCCTAAGCTCGGGGAGGCCCAAGGAACCCCAGTGTAATATTATTCAAGGACAACCAAAAGCCTAAGCTTAGGGATGCCCCGGATGGCATCCCCTCTTTCGTCTTCGTTCATCGGTAACTTTACTTGGAGCTATATTTTTATTCACCACATGATATGTGTTTTGCTTGGAGCGTCGTTTTATTTTCTTTAGCTTTTCTTGCTGTTTGAATAAAATACTAAGATCTGAAATTATTAAATGGTAGAGTTTTCACATAGCTACATAATTATTTAATTACTCATTGATCTTCACTTATATCTTTTTGGAGTAGTTTGTCATTTACTCGTGTGCTTCACTTATATCCTGTGAGTAAATAGTTGAATGATTTGAATATCATAAATCTGAAATTTTATATGTTTCATATGCTTATCCCATGGGGAGTAATGACTTCACATATAAGAAGTAGAGGTGGTAAATTTATTGAAGGTTAGCAAACATTGTATTGGTCACTTGAACAATTCATGAAAGAATATTGAAGGAAGAGAGATTTCACATATAAATATACTATCTTGGACATCTTCTATGATTGTGAGCCCCATTAATTATTTTCAAACCAGAGCAAATTAGTTGAAGTTGGACAAGGAAGACAACATAATGAGTTATGCTTGGGTATATTTGTATAGAAGTTATATTGTTATGGATCATCTAACATGTGGTGCTTGCTATTTAGAATCCTTTGCTAGCCAAAATATCTGTACTAAGCGGGAATACTGCTTGTGCATCCAAATCCCTTGAACCAAGTTCCTTCCATGACTGTCCACCATATCAAGCTATATGCGGTATTTACCTGCCGTTCGAAGTAAATTTGCATGTGCCAAACTCTAAACCTTCAAATAATAATCTGTTTTGTATGCCCGAATCCGCTCATGTAGTGACTAGGGGCCGTCAGTATCTTCCATGCTAGGTGGGTTATTCTCACGATGAGTGGACTCCGCTCATCATTCACGAGAAAATGGCTGGTAACTGGGATGCCCAGTCCTATGATCAAAGGATCAAAAACAAATTCGCAAATAAATTAAACAAACTCCCCCAGGATTGTTGATAGTTGGACGGCACCCGTTGTTTCGGACAAGCCGTGGAGTGTGATTGTTGGTGGAGGGGGAGTAAAATCTTTACCTTTATGTTTGGGAACCTCCTATAATGTATCTAGTATGGAAGATATTGGGAACTCTTGGTCGTTATGTTGACAATGAAAGCGTACCTCTCAAAATTATTTTCATCTCTGTTTTAGCTTCGAGCTCTGGCACCTCTGCAAATCCTTGCTTCCCTCTGCGAAGGGCCTATCTTTTACTTTTATGCAAGAGTCAGTAGTATTCCTTCTCATTCCAACCTACTCTTTAGTTGGCAAGCATCATGTGATGGAAAAATCTAAGCATATATGGCCATTCAAATATATTTGAGCATGAATTATTACTGTTGACATTACCCTTGAGGTAAAAGGTTGGGAGGCGAAACATTAAGGCCCTATCTTTCTCTGTGTTCGATGAATACTATTTGTTCTAAAAATATGCTTTGAGTGGTAGCAACCATGGAAGACTAAATGATAGTTTAGTATGTGAAGTTTGCTGAATCAAAGCTCTGACATAGACTCTTCCTGAAAATAAGATGAATTGCAATTGTTTGATGACTGAGAACATAGTTTGTTAGTTTTCAAGAAAGTTTATGATCTATAATTTAACATGTGAATAGTTTGTTACTTGATCATGAAAAGTTCTATGAGTTGAGCTACTGTTATAACATATGATGATGCTAGAAAAGGTGATTGAAATTATCATTGATCAAACTTGTGCACCTGCTAGCATTCACACTTCATAAATTATTTCTTTTATCATTTACCTACTTGAGGATGAGCAGGAATTAAGCTTGGGGATGCTGATACGTCTCCAATGTATCTATAATTTATGAAGTATTCATGCTATTATATTATCTATCTTGGATGTTTAATGGGCTTTACTATGCACTTTTATATTATTTTTGGGACTAACTTATTAACCCAGAGCCCAGTGCATGTTTCTGTTTTTCTCTTTGTTTCAGTGTTTCGCAGAAAAGGAATATCAAACGGAGTCCAAACGGAATGAAACCTTCGGGAGAGTTACTTTTGGAACAAAAGCAATCCAAAACACTTGCAGCGTACGTAAGGGAAGCAACGAGGAAGGCATGAGGCAGGGGGCGCGCCCTCCACACTCGTCGGCCCCTCGTGGCTCCCCTGACCGACTTCTTTCGCCTATATATATGTCCATATACCCTAAAACCATCGGGGAACAAAATAGATCGGGAGTTCCGCCGCCGCAAGCCTCTGTAGCCACCAAAAACCAATCGGGACCCTATTCCAGCACCCTACCGGAGGGGGGATCCCTCACCGGTGGCCATCTTCATCATCCCGGCGCTCTCCATGACGAGGAGGGAGTAGTTCACCCTCGGGGCTGAGGGTATGTACCAGTAGCTATGTGTTTGATCTCTCTCTCTCGTGTTCTTGAGGTGGTACAATCTTGAGGTATCGCGAGCTTTGCTATTATAGTTGGATCTTATGATGTTTCTCCCCCTCTACTCTCTTGTAATGGATTGAGTTTTCCCTTTGAAGTTATCTTATCGGATTGAGTCTTTAAGGATTTGAGAACACTTGATATATGTCTTGCCGTGCTTATCTGTGGTGACAATGGGATATCACGTGATCCACTTGATGTATGTTTTGGTGATCAACTTGCGGGTTCTGCCCATGAACTTATGCATAGGGGTTGGCACACGTTTTCGTCTTGACTCTCCGGTAGAAACTTTGGGGCACTCTTTGAAGTACTTTGTGTTGGTGGAATAGATGTATCTGAGATTGTGTGATGCATATCGTATAATCATACCCACGGATACTTGAGGTGACATTGGAGTATCTAGGTGATGTTAGGGTTTTGGTTGATTTGTGTCTTAAGGTGTTATTCTAGTACGAACTCTATAATAGATTGGATGGAAAGAATAGCTACGTGTTATTTTACTACGGACTCTTGAATAGATCGATCAGAAAGAATAACTTTGAGGTGGTTTCGTACCCTACAATAATCTCTTCTTTTGTTCTCCGCTATTAGTGACTTTGGAGTGACTCTTTGTTGCATGTTGAGGGATAGTTATATGATCCAATTATGTTATTATTGTTGAGAGAACTTGCACTAGTGAAAGTATGAACCCTAGGCCTTGTTTCGAAGTATTGCAATACCGTTTGTGCTCACTTTTATCATTAGTTACCTTGCTGTTTTTATATTTTCAGATTACAAAAACCTATATCTACCATCCATATCGCACTTGTATCACCATCTCTTCGCCGAACTAGTGCACCTATGCAATTTACCATTATATTGGGTGTGTTGGGGACACAAGAGACTCTTTGTTATTTGGTTGCAGGGTTGCTTGAGAGAGACCATCTTCATCCTGCGCCTCCCACGGATTGAAAAACCTTAGGTCATCCACTTGAGGGAAATTTGCTACTGTCCTACAAACCTCTACACTTGGAGGCCCAACAACGTCTACAAGAAGAAGGTTGCGTAGTAGACATCAGCCTTCCGCTGTTATTTTATTTAGATGGCCTTAAGCCATATTTATTGTAATGAGTTCTCTTTTGAGACATTCGATGTAATAAGTGTGTGATTGCACTCTGTTATAAATCCTTTGAGTACTGTTTGTGTCAGCATTACCGATCCAGGGATGACACTTGTGCACAGAGATTTGACCGTCTGAGGTTGGCTCGCTACAAGATGGTATCAGAGCACACGCTGACTGTAGGACACGACCACTAAGACAAGCCATAGGTCACTCTTCTCTACTCATTTCTGACTTCTCTCCATTTTTCCACTCTTTAGGATGGCGGATTTAAGGAACAAGTTTGCACAACCGGATGAAGACACACCCTTTGGACGACACTTGAAGGAGGTCACTAGGTACCTGAACATCCGAATACCAAGCTTCACCGGGACCTACACTGCCACTTTACCAGAAGAGGAGCGTTGGAGTGTTCGAGTTCATATTCTAGGAAGGACATTCACGCCAGTCACTGAGTCCATAGAGTTTTCCTTCGATGCACCCACCTGGAGTCTAGGCAAGAGCATGGCAGCCAACATTGCTATGGGACGTATTGGAGAAGTCGACATACAGGAGCTGAAGGACACTATCTACCAGATATGTGGGCGCCAAGATGAGGAAATGATCAGCACCAGGAAGGATATGTCAATTGCAGCTTTCATCCAGGAGTTAAACCAGCACATTCGACGCCAGGAGAACCAGATGTGCACAGGCATGATGGATCTGAAGAAGGCAATGACCAGGCTCACGGAGCTAGAAGAGGAACTCGAGTATACACATGACGGATATGAGGAGGAAATCACAATACTATTGGAGAAGAATGACGACCTGATAAAGAAGATCGGAGTATTCATGGGAGATCCCGCGCCAGGAGGAGAAGACGACGAACCCAAGGAGATTCGTTCCGAAGACTACATCATCATCGACGACACCGACTCCGACCCCGACAGCAGTGATGATGATGATGAAGACGAAGCTGGAGCAGATATCATGGAGTCTTCCATCGATCAAAATTTCTAGATGACCCCCATATGACTAGTAGTATTCCCCCATGTATATAGTAGTAGTCTGAGCACTGTAACGATAGTTAGACCGTTTGTATGCCCTTGATTGATTGATTGAGTGATATGATATGATTGTGTTTGTCTCATGTCACTAGTAGAAAACTGGGCTTTGGTCACAAGGCAATATTCACATTAGACCCGGTTCAGTCACGAACCGGGACTAATGTGAGCATTGGTACCGGTTAGTGCGGCCAGGGGCCTGCCGGGCCTCGTGGGGGCATTGGTCCCGGTTCGTCCGGACCCTTTGGTCCCGGTTGGTGGGACAAACCGGGACCAATGGGCCGCGCTCCTGGCCCACCACCCTTTAGTCCCGGTTCATACCACAAACCGGGACTAAAGGGCTGGTCCTAGTTGCGGCCAGTGTTTAGTCCCACCTCGCCAACCGAAGGGCGCTCACACCAGTTTATACGCCCATCCCTCTCTGCCTTGTTGAGCTCCTCTTAAAGTGAAAATAGATGCCCTTATACACGGAATTTGACCTAAATTCACAGTAAATTTCATAGAAATTTATTATGAATTTAGGTTGAATTTCCTCTATAAGCGCATCTATGTTCATTTTTTTATAGTAAATAAAATAAATAAACCTTAATAAAATAAAATAAAATAAAATAAACTATAGTAACTAAAATAAATAAACCTTAATAAATTAAATAAAAATAGCAGCAGTAAAATAAATAAAAATAGCAGCAGTAAAATAAATAAAAATAAAATAATTAAAGTAAAATACATAAGTAATTAGAAATAAAATAAATAAGTTTTTTGTTGTAAGTAGAAACAAAACAAAACAAATAAAGCAAAAGAGAAAACAAAAAACAGAGAAAAAAATCATGCCACCTACTGGGCCACCACGGCCTGAATACGACTTGAAACCCATCCGTGGGCCAGGATTCAGGCCCGTAGAAGGCCCAGTAGGCCCCATAGGCAAAGAGAACGGTTAGGCCCGAAAGCCTGCAGTTGAGAGGAGCTCGAGAGGGTGGGCGCAGCAGCGCTTATAAACCACTCTCGAGCTCTCTCAACTAGCGAGGTGGGACTAAACTTTTGACGCGGGGCAGCACAAGGCCTTTGGTCCCGGTTGGTGCCACCAACCGGGACTAAAGGGGGCATTGGTCCCGGTTCGTGGCACCAACCGGGACCAAAGGCCTTTAGTCCCGGTTGGTGCCACGAACCGGGACCAAAGAGTTCCCTATATATACCCCATCGCCACAGCAGAGCACTCCAGAGTGCTCTGTTTTTTCTGGCCGGCGAGGGGAGGGCATTTGGGTGCTCTAGCTCACCTCCTATGCACATGAGGTGTTCGATGAAATGTCTGAGCCACACTAGTTAATCTTTCTCCTCTCGAAACTCGACCTCCGAGCTCCATTTTCCCCGAGATTTGTCTAGGTTTAGCGGTCCGTCACGTCCCGTCCCCGTCTTCACCGCCGTCGATCGCCCGCGCCGATCTCGTCGCCAGCACCACCGTGGTGAGCCTCTTGTTCTTATCTTCTTTCTGAAAGGAAAAAATTCTTACTTTAGATAGTTACTTGTCTAATTTTGTTACTTTTATTATTCCTTCTTATTACATAGTGCGATGGTTTTGGTATCCGCCCCCGTCGGCCCTCGTCCTGTCTATGATTCGGATGTGGTATATATTATCTTTTTATAACTATTTGGTTCATTTATTGTTTATGACAAATATACCGACCAACGTGACATAGATTTTATTTATCTAGGAGGTGGTTGAACCGGAAATTCTAACCGACCCTATTGTCGAGAGGTTAAATTTAGTTGAAGAAGAAAACAATTACTTGAAGGAAAAAATAAAAAAATTGAGGAGGAGAAGATGATATTGGAGTTGCATGTTGCGGATGTCGTCGATGATCACAAGATCAAGATGGATGCAATGCGCTTGAAGATTAGAAAGATTAGAAAATATGCCATTCATACCGAGGCTTGGTATCATTATGCCGTTGGATCAATTGTTACCTTGGTTGCGATTATGATCGCATTTGTTTTCGCATTGAAATGTTTTACATAGTTTCAATGTATGGTTTAATTAATTAGATGCTCTGGAGAGCTATATATATGTTGTTAGATGAGAACTATGTATGTACTTTGGTTTTAATGTGATGATGAACTTCTATTAATTTGGTCACTTAATTATCTATTCATGATGTTCTGTAATGGTTTTTGACACACTTAATTATATATAATGCACGCAGATGAACCGGCAATGGATGTACGGTGACAGACACACCTCCGAGTACATTAAGGGCGTGCATGATTTTCTCGAAGTGGCTGAGGCAAACAAGCAGAATGGTTTTATGTGTTGTCCATGCCCTATATGTGGGAATACGAAGTCTTACTCTGACCGGAAAATCCTTCACACCCACCTGCTTTACAAGGGTTTCATGCCACACTATAATGTTTGGACGAGGCACGGAGAAATAGGGGTTATGATGGAAGACGGCGAAGAAGAAGAGGACGATGACAACTATGTGCCCCCTGAATACGGTGATGCTGCAACGGGGGAAGCTGCTGAAGATCAAGAGGAACCAGACGATGTGCCCAATGATGCTGCAAGGGGGGAAGCTGCTGAAGATCAAGAGGAACCAGTGCCCGATGATGATGATCTCCGCCGGGTCATTGTCGATGCAAGGACGCAATGCGAAAGTCAAAAGGAGAAGCTGAAGTTCGATCGCATGTTAGAGGATCACAAAAAAGGGTTGTACCCCAATTGCGAAGATGGCAACACAAAGCTCGGTACCGTACTGGAATTGCTGCAGTGGAAGGCAGAGAATGCTGTGCCTGACAAAGGATTTGAGAAGCTATTGAAAATATTGAAGAAGAAGCTTCCAAAGGATAACGAATTGCCCGACAGTACATACGCAGCAAAGAAGGTCGTATGCCCTCTAGGATTGGAGGTGCAGAAGATACATGCATGCCCTAATGACTGCATCCTCTACCGCGGTGCGTACAAGGATCTGAACGCATGCCCGGTATGCGGTGCATTGCGGTATAAGATCAGACGAGATGACCCTGGTGATGTTGACGGCGAGCCCCCCAGGAAGAGGGTTCCTGCGAAGGTGATGTGGTATGCTCCTATAATACCACGGTTGAAACGTCTGTTCAGAAACGAAGAGCATGCCAAGTTGATGCGATGGCACAGTGAGGACCGTAAGAAAGACGGGAAGTTGAGAGCACCCGCTGACGGGTCGCAGTGGAGAAAAATCGAGAGAAAGTACTGGGCTGAGTTTGCAGCTGACCCAAGGAACGTATGGTTTGGTTTAAGCGCGGATGGCATTAATCCTTTCGGGGAGCAGAGCAGCAATCACAGCACCTGGCCCGTGACTCTATGTATGTATAACCTTCCTCCTTGGATGTGCATGAAGCGGAAGTTCATTATGATGCCAGTTCTCATCCAAGGCCCTAAGCAACCCGGCAACGACATTGATGTGTACCTAAGGCCATTAGTTGAAGAACTTTTACAGCTGTGGAATGGAAACGGTGTACGTACGTGGGATGAGCACAAACAGGAGGAATTTAACCTGCACGCGTTGCTGTTTGTAACCATCAACGATTGGCCCGCTCTCAGTAACCTTTCAGGACAGACAAACAAGGGATACCACGCATGCACGCACTGTTTAGATGACACTGAAAGTATATACCTGGACAAATGCAGGAAGAATGTGTACCTGGGCCATCGTCGATTTCTTCCGACCAACCATCAATGTCGAAAGAAAGGCAAGCATTTCAAAGGCGAGGCAGATCACCGGAAGAAGCCCGCCATGCGTACCGGTGATCACGTACTTGCTATGGTCAATGATTTACACGTAATCTTTGGAAAGGGTCCCGGCGGACTAGCTGTTCCGAATGACGCTGAGGGACACGCACCCATGTGGAAGAAGAAATCTATATTTTGGGACCTACCCTACTGGAAAGAGCTAGAGGTCCGCTCTTCAATCGACGTGATGCACGTGACGAAGAACCTTTGCGTGAACCTGCTAGGCTTCTTGGGCGTGTATGGGAAGACAAAAGATACACCTGAGGCACGGGAGGACCTGCAACGTTTGCACGAAAAAGACGGCATGCCTCCGAAGCAGTATGAAGGTCCTGCCAGCTACGCTCTTACGAAAGAAGAGAAAGAAATCTTCTTTGAATGCCTGCTCAGTATGAAGGTCCCGACTGGCTTCTCGTCGAATATAAAGGGAATAATAAATATGCCAGAGAAAAAGTTCCAGAACCTAAAGTCTCATGACTGCCACGTGATTATGACGCAACTGCTTCCGGTTGCATTGAGGGGGCTTCTACCGGAAAACGTCCGATTAGCCATTGTGAAGCTATGTGCATTCCTCAATGCAATCTCTCAGAAGGTGATCGATCCAGAAATCATACCAAGGCTAAGGAGTGATGTGGCGCAATGTCTTGTCAGTTTCGAGCTGGTGTTCCCACCATCCTTCTTCAATATCATGACGCACGTCCTAGTTCATCTAGTCGACGAGATTGTCATTCTGGGGCCCGTATTTCTACACAATATGTTCCCCTTTGAGAGGTTCATGGGAGTCCTAAAGAAATATGTCCGTAACCGCGCTAGGCCAGAAGGAAGCATCTCCATGGGCCATCAAACAGAGGATGTCATTGGGTTTTGTGTTGACTTCATTCCTGGCCTTAAGAAGATAGGTCTCCCTAAATCGCGGTATGAGGGGAGACTGACTGGAAAAGGCACGCTTGGAGGGGACTCAATAATATGCAGGGACGGATATTCTTGGTCTCAAGCACACTACACAGTTCTACAGAACTCTACCTTGGTGACCCCGTATGTCGATGAACACAAGAACAGTCTGCGCTCCAAACACCCGGAGCAGTGTGACGACTGGATTACATGTGAACACATCAGGACTTTCAGCAGTTGGTTGGAAACACGTCTCAGAGGTGACACCACTGTTTGTGATGAGTTGTACTCGTTGTCCAGGGGACCATCTTCGACTGTATTGACTTACAAAGGATACGAGATAAATGGGAATACATTTTACACGATCGCCCAAGATCAAAAGAGCACCAACCAAAACAGCGGTGTCCGCTTTGATGCAGCAACCGAGAGGGGAAAGGACACATATTATGGTTACATAATGGACATATGGGAACTTGACTACGGACATGATTTTAAGGTCCCTTTGTTTAAGTGCAAATGGGTCAATCTGTCAGGAGGCGGGGTACAGGTAGACCCACAGTACGGAATGACAACAGTGGATCTGAACAATCTTGGGTACACTGACGAACCGTTCGTCCTAGCCAATGATGTGGCACAGGTTATCTATGTGAAGGACATGTCTACCAGACCGAGGAAAAGAAAAGATAAGGAAGCGAATACATCATACGATGAGCCAAAGCGCCACATAGTTCTTTCAGGAAAAAGGGACATTGTGGGAGTGGAGGGCAAGACAGACATGTCTGAAGATTATGAAAAGTTTCATGAAATTCCTCCCTTCAAAGTCAAGGCTGACCCAAGCATCCTGATAAACGATGAAGATTATCCATGGTTACGGCGCAATAAGCAAATGACACAAGCGAAGAAAAAGTGAAGACTTTCTCCCGCAACTATTATGATGATACCATGCCAACTTTGTAACAGACGAGTATGATACCATTGTCCGTTTTGTACAAGAAGTGCATCTAGTTTTTGCCGTAACCCTCTCAACTTTCTTGCACATGCTATGTGGATGAAATGATGATACCATGCCAACTTTCAACCTTTTCAGAGTTCATTTGAAATGCTTTTCAATTTTAGGGTCTTATAGCTCAAAATAATTAGTAAATGCATGAAAAATAACAGGCCAAAAATTAAAAATTATGCCACCTACTGGGCCACCACGGCCTGAATACGATTAGAAACCCATCCATGGGCCAGGATTCAGGCCCGCAGAAGGCCCAGTAGGCCCACAGGCATGTACAGAGAGGTTAGGCCCGTAAGCCTGCTTTAGAGAGGAGCTCGACAGCTCAGGCGCACCGCACCTTATAAACAGGTGCGGCTCTCTCTCAGCTAGCGAGGTGGGACTAAACTCACCACCACGCCGCTGTGCAAGGCCATTGGTCCCGGTTGGTGGCACGAACCGGGACCAATTCCACCCTTTGGTCCCTGTTGGTGCCACGAACCGGTACTAATGAGGCTGTGGCCCCACGAGCACCTTTAGTACCGGTTCGTGGCACGAACCGGTACTAGAGTTTCTTACTAAGCAGTTTTTTAGTCCCACCTCGCTAGCTGAGAGGCACTAGGAGCGGTTTATAAGCCCTGAGTGCAGAGACGATGAAGAAGAGGCGCAATGCTCACGTTGCTTAGCTTCAAGCCTTGAGGAATAAGGTAGACTGCATGGAGCTATGTGCAGTGCAGTCTACACTATTCCGAAAGGCTTGAAGCAAATCAACGAGCATTGCGCCTCTTTTTTATTTTTAATAACTTATTACAACTCCGGACTTCTTGTGTTCCGACAAAATAAAATAAACTTTAATAAAATTTATGAAACTAAAATTAACAAAGTATTTTCTGTTCAAAACATTATAAGAAACCTCTATTATTATTGAAACTAAAATCATATAAAATTGATGCAACTAAAATTATCGAAGTATTTTCTGTTCAAAATCATTAAAAGCAAAAAGAATTTTCATAAAGAACTTTTTTTGATAGAAACTTCAATAGCAAAAAGAATTATCATAAAGTAAAATAAATAAGTAATTAGAAACAAAATAAAATAAAATAAATAAGTTTTTTGTTGTAAGTAGAAACAAAACAAAATAAATAAAGCAAAAAGAAAACAAAAAAACTAAATACAGCAAAAAGAATTTTCATAAAGAACTTTTTTTGATAGAAACTTTAATAGCAAAAAGAATTATCATAAAGTAAAATAAATAAGTAATTAGAAACAAAATAAAATAAAATAAATAAGTTTTTGTTGTAAGTAGAAACAAAACAAAATAAATAAAGCAAAAAAGAAAACAAAAAAACAGGCAAAAAATAAAAATTATGCCACCTACTGGGCCACCACGGCCTGAATACGACTAGAAACCCATCCATGGGCCAGGATTCAGGCCCGCAGAAGGCCCAGTAGGCCCACAGGCATGTACAGAGAGGTTAGGCCCGTAAGCCTGCTTTAGAGAGGAGCTCGATAGCTCAGGCGCACCGCACCTTATAAACAGGTGCGGCTCTCTCTCAGCTAGCGAGGTGGGATTAAACTCCCACCACCACGCCGCTGTGCAAGGCCATTGGTCCCGGTTGGTGGCACGAACCGGGACCAATGCCCCCCCTTTAGTCCCGGTTGGTGCCACCAACCGGGACCAAAGGCCGCCGGTTCCCGCCCTTTGGGCTGCTGAAAAGGGACCTTTGGTCCCGGTTGGTGGCACCAACCGGGACTAAAGGGTGGCATTGGTCCCGGTTGGTGCCACGAACCGGGACCAATGCCCTTGCTATATAACCAGGACTTGTGAAATTTCACATCTCCCTCGCCTCCCTCGCCAGTTGCCCCCGCCGCCAGGCTGCCCAAATCGCTCGCGCGCTCCTCGTCGCCGTCGCCGCCGCCGGCCGCCATCCCCGTCTCCCCGTGCCCCTGCCCCGCGCCTGAGCCCACGCCGGCCGCCGCCCCGTGCCCCTGCCCCGTCCCCGAGCACGCACGGCCGCGCCCCTGCGCCCCGGCCCGCCCCCACCATTGTCGTCGTCGCTGGCGCCCGCCCCCACTGCCGCCCCTGCCTCAACGCCGCCCCTCCTCCCCGTTCGGTCCGGCTCTGGCGACCCCCTTTCCTCCCTGTCCCCTCGATCCTCTTCATATAATTTTTTTTCATATTTTTTTTTCATATGCATATGTTGATTATATGGATGGATGGATGATGTATATGTTCATTATATGGATGGATGGATGATGTATGCTTTTTTTCATATAATTTTTTTAGGCCGATTTTTAGAATTTTTTGTGTATGTATGTATGTATGTATGTTCATATGTATGTATGTTTATATGCAAAGCATATGCAAAGAAAATGTATGAATGGTCATATGCAAAGAAAAATGTATGTATGGTCATATGCAAAGAAAATGTATGTATGTATGTTCATATGAAAGAAAAATGTATGTATGTATGTTCATATGCATATGCAAAGAAAATGTATGTTCATATGCATATGCAAAGAAAATGTATGTTCATATATATGATGATATGTTCATGTATGAGTATATGTATGTATATATGTTCTCTGTGTATATATATGTTCATGTATATATGCAAAAGATAGATTTTTAGAAAAGTTAGGATTTTTTCTGTTCATAGATTTTTTTGGTGATATTAATTATTGTAGAATATGCAAATGTTTGTATATTCATATGAACAATGCATTAGGCAAAACCTTTACTTTTTTTCGAAATTTTCTATTTGAACATTTTTTTATGAATGAGAGGAAAAAGGAAAATAAGAAGAGGAAGAAAGGAGAAGAAGAGGAGAGGAAGAAGAGGAGAAATAAATAAGAAGAGGAAAAAAGAAGAAAAGAAGAGGAGAAGAAGAAAGGAATAGAAGAGAAGAAGAAAAATAGAAAATTCTATTTTTCTTCTTCTCTCCTCTATTCCTTTCTTCTTCTCCTCTTTTTTTCTTCTTTTTTTCTTCGATCTTCTCCTCTATTCCTTTTCTTCTTCTCCTCTTTTTATTTCTTCTTCGTTTTCTTATGTTTTATCGGGTCTGTCGTCGTCGATATACCCCTCTCCCGATAACTTCAACACGAGGGGGGGTCGATATACCCCCTCCCCGATAATATTATTTTCCCATGTACGTATGTCGTCGTTGTCGATATAACCCCCTCCCGATAACTTCAACACGTGGGGGGGGGGTCGATATACCCCCTCCCCGATAACATTATTTTCCCATGTATGTATGTCGTCGTTGTCGATATATATAACTCCCTCCCAGATAACTTCGACATGATGGACGGTCGATATTTATACCCCCTCTCGACCGTGATAACTTATACCACGGGAGCACCCCCCGGCCCTCTCGCTCGACCAAAACTCTCGAGGACACCCAAACCCTAGAAAAAAACGATGTCGGTCTCCTACCCCCTCCCGCCGCGCCCCTACCCTTGAAGCGTTGCCGAGGCCACCCCAAACCCGGAATAAGCTAGGTCTACGTTTGCACTAATATATCCACCTGCTGTCATGTTTGTGTAATAATTGCCATGTTGTAATATTTGCAGAAACAATGGAGCACGGACGAGACGAGCAAGCAGAAGAGGTGTTGGGGGACATAATCTTAGCCGGAGGTGATATCTTGTCGTATCTTAACGACAATGATGGTCTGGAAGAACAGGGTGAAGAAGCAGGCTACGGTGATCGAAGAGTGGAGGAGGAAAGACATGATTATGATGGCTCCGGTGACCCAATGCTGGTGCAAGAAGGAGCCCGTGGTGACGGCTCCGGTGACCGAACAGAGTCCGGCCAGGTAAATATATTAGTTAAGCCTGTGCTGACTAGCTAATTGATGCATTCATTGTTTTGGTATGTACACATATTAATTAACACTCGTCTTTCTTCTTTTTTCTAGCCCTCCGGATCGAGCACAACTGCGGTAAAGAGACGAGGCCCGAAGAGAAAGTTGCGCTCGGATGAAAGGTTTGAGATCACAGCAATCGCGCGCGACGGCCAACCGATTGAACCCATCCGGACAAAGGATGCATTTGCTGCTCAGTGCGGGGTTCTAGTTAGGGACAAGATCCCGATCAGCATCCACCAATGGTATAAGCCTAAGAAGGAAGACCCTGAGGTGTCTTATGTCAATGATATGCAGAAAGATGATCTTTGGACTGAGCTGAAGGCAAATTTCACCCTACCGCCAGAGGAGGATCCGGAGAAGCCAGTTAAAGAGCAATTAATCAAGTCTCATGCTCTTAAGAAGATGGCAGACCTATTCAGGAGGTGGAAGAATGAGCTGAAAACGTTTGTCGACAAAGAAGAGACACCAGAATTCATCGGCCGGTATGAGAAGATCAGAGATCACTGGCCCGCATTTGTGGCCCACAAGACATCGGAAAAGAGTAAGAAGATGTCAGCGACAAACAAGAAGAATGCTGCGAAGAAGAAGCTTCACCATCGCACGGGGTCAGGTGGCTACCTCAAAGCCCGACCTAAGTGGGCCAAGGCTGAGAATGATCTGCTTGAAAAAGGGATCGAACCACAGACAATGAACTGGACAGACCGTTGCCGGACTTGGTTCTTCGGGGCTGGCGGAACCTTGGACCCTGTATCAGGGAGGTGCGTTTGGACGAACGAGCTTTTGAGAATACCAGTCAAGAAGATTCAGCAATATATCGATGCAGCGCAGGAAGGGACGTTCGTTCCAGACAGAGAGAACGACGAGCTCACAATGGCCCTCGGGAATCCTGAGCACCCTGGACGGACACGAGGCACGCCAGGCTCCGTTCCGTGGAAGGCTGGTTTTCCGGACGCGGGCGGTTACAAAAGCCA
This sequence comes from Triticum aestivum, assembly GCF_018294505.1. NCBI lineage: Eukaryota > Viridiplantae > Streptophyta > Magnoliopsida > Poales > Poaceae > Triticum > Triticum aestivum. Next base: position 488,067,359 of record NC_057808.1, read on the forward strand.
GGAGAGGAGGAAAAAAGTGGAGCAGATCCAAATTCAGAAGCTGCACGAAAGGGTTCAAGCGCTAGAGGAACGAGACGGCAATCGACATGCCGAAACTGCCCCCGAAGCTACACCGCCATCTCAGCGGAGAAGCAGCGTGGCTTCCACCGAGCTGCTTCAGCTGGAGCATGCGGCTCCTGCTAGCTACCCCGTGGATGCTATCACGGAGTCTCAACATTGCCACCTTATGGCGGAATGGCAGAACTTCAAAGTCAAGGCGGCTGTTGGCTCTGTTTTACCTCCTGAACCCGGCGCAACCTACCACTGCCGGCCGATTCCAGAAGGATATGCTAGGGTGATGGTGGATGAAATAACGGAGGGATTTGAGGAGCTCCAGCTTGACCACCCTACCGGTGAAGGGGAGACTCGGCTGGGTTCTGCTCTGAAGACTCCATGCCTATGGCGGAAGGAGCTCATCAAGCTTCCGAACTGGACGGCTCCGGCGAGTAAGGGCACTCCGCCTCCTCCTCCGCCTCCTCCTCCGGCGAGTGATCAGGGCACTCAGCCTCCTTCTCCGGCGCGTGGCGGCACTCCGCCTCCTTCTCCGCCTGCGCCGGCGCGCCAGAGCAGCCAGCCTCCTCCTTCTCCGCCTCGTCAGCAAGGGCGGAAGAGACCCGCCGCCGCTGCGGCTGCTCCGGCGCGTCGTAGTCCTTCTCCTCCGCCTCGTAAGCAAGGAAAGAAGACAGCCGCAGCCGCTCCGTCTGCTCTGCCGGCGTCTAGCAGTACAGCTGCCAGAGGCGGGAGGCAATACAGATTCGGTCCTTCTCTGAAGACTCCAGAGAAGTTACCATACGAGAGGACCGAGGAGGAAACCAGGAAGATCGTGCGAGCCGAAGTGACAAACTTCTTTGAAGGGGTGAAAGCAAAGAAACATCCACCTCCGGAGGAGAAGGTAGATCCGGTGAAAGCAAAGCGCACTCTGGCTGCCCTGACAAAACCACCAAAGTCTCCGCCGAGAGGCAACTATGAGCGCATTCTTGCAAAGACATATGCCGAAGCGGAGCGGTCGGGAAGTACTGTCAGTGATCAAAGGTTAAAAGAACGACGAGCTGGGAAAAAAATTGCCCAGCTCGGCGAACAAGCGAACCAATCGTGCCCCCCGCTCAAGGTGTCAAAAGACATCGTCGCTAATGATCCGAGGATGGTGCCCGGTTATAGCAATCTTGGAGATTACCTGCCCGACGATGTACATTATGAAATCATGGAGGTGGACGAACACAAATACCATTACGGGAAGCCTCTCGTCAAAGATGAAAGATCTCTAACAACGATGATGCGAAGATTACATGATTGGTACATGAAAACCTGCAGAGAGTCTGATGGGACGAGTACTTTGACGCTGAGAGTTAAACCGGAGCATGACCTCGTTGGAATTGAACTGCTGAATGTTCCATTTGAGGATTTCTTCCAGTTTTACAATCAAAAGGCCCTCGATAAAACAACGATCACTTGCTACTGTCTGTAAGTAGTACTACTTCTGTCATTAAGTCTCTCTATATAGGTCAACTCTTTCATTGCATGTATTTATAATTATCCTCACTATATTATGCAGATTGAAGATCGCCGAATTGAAGAAAAGACAAATCGGTGATATTGGGTTCATTAACACAAATCTCATAGATGCATATACGGTTGAAAAACATCCCAAAGAAGCCGAGGCCAACTTGCTACAATCGTTGGTATTAAATCAAAACAAAGATATAATACTCTTTCCTTACAACTTCAAGTGAGTGTTACTGTCTTGTGCATATTCGGTTTCCCTTATTAGTCCAGGTTATGGTAATGTAATTGATGACTTATGCATGCATGCGCAGCTTCCACTATATTCTCCTAGAGATTAAGCTTGAGCAGGGAGTAGTAACCGTCTTAGACTCGAGACGAAAAGATCCCCAGGACTATGCGAACATGACTCAAATGCTCGAGAAGTAAGTTAAATCGATCATTATCCACCATATCAGCAACTTTGTTCATTTCCTGATATCAAGTAATTGTTTTCTTTGTCTGGCAGGGTTTGGAGAAAATTCACCACAAAAGCTCCGGGACTGCCGAAGAAGCTGCAATTTAAACACCCGAAAGTAAGTACTATAGTAGCATGTTCCGCGCATCTCCTAGTGATTCAAGCGCTAGTTTCATCAATACCATTTAGCATGCTTGCTTATCAGTTTGATTGACCTCTATTTCTTGTAAAGTGGTTGTGGCAGGAACCCGGGAATAATTACTGTGGATACTACGTTTGCGAGTCCATCCGCTACACGACCTGTGAGCGGGGCTACACTGAAGAACAATATGAAGTGCGTAAGCAATAATATTCACAATTTTATTTTATTACCATCATTTGTGTTGAGTTTCATTTATTCATATATATATGTATTGACCCCCTTCTTCAAATTAGATGTTTCGGAAGCGGGATGAACTCCTAGCACCAGATCGTATGCGAGGAATTCAAGAGGAATTGGCGGCATTCTTCCTTGACCACGTGATCGCTGAAAACGGAGAATACTATGTGGACCCTGTGTTCCTACAATTTAATTAGGAGATTGTATTGTAAGAGATAATTATTGTATATATGTAGCCGGTAGTGTCGGATAGATATACGAGAACTTGTTGTTCGACCAATCTCTCGGAGAAGGAGAGGTGGTCGATATCACTTCTCTCTGTATGCATATGTTCATGACGATCTTCTGTTTCCTTCATTTGATTACTAGCTAGCGTGTCTAGTCCTCTCCATACGTATATAGTACGTAGCGTCGACCAAGCACGGAGATAAGAGAGGACACTTCTCTCTATTAATTAGCTAGCTAGCACAATATATGAAACACCTAAATTAACCCCCCAAAACCCCTAAACCACCCCCTTTCAAAAAAAACAAAAACCTCAGCTCCTTCCAGCTGCTGACGCGTGGATGCCTATTGGTCCCGGTTGGTGACACCAACCGGGACAAAAGGCCCTGCCTATTGGTCCCGGGACAAAAGGCCCTGCCTATTGGTCCCGGTTGGTGGCACCAACCGGGACCAAAGGCCCCCTGCCTGGGCTGGCAGCAGCGGCCACGTGGAGGACCTTCTATCCCGGTTCGTGTAAGAACCGGGACTAAAGGGTTAGGGCTTTAGTAACGTCCCTTTAGTTCCGGTTCGAAAACCGGGACAAAAGGCCCTTACAAACCGGGGTAAAAGCCCGTTTTTCTACTAGTGTGTGCATATGGGTAGTGCTTTCTCACTAGACCTCATTCTATTCTAAATCTCTTTCCTGTAAACCCATCAGATGCCTCCAAGATGTGATACCGGATTTGCCTTCCCACCGGAGCTCACTCAGTTGATCCAGCAGAAGAATGCCTTGATGCAATTGTTAGTTCGGAACTAAGGCAACAACAACAACAACCCACCGCCACCACCTCCAGTTGACAACTTAGCCCGTTTTCGGAGGTTGCAGCCGCCGGTGTTTTCCAGTAGCACCGAGACGATAGTTGCAGATGATTGGCTACACCGTATTGGAAGGGAGTTGACCACCGCAGGTTGCATAGATGCTGAGAAGGTGCGCTTTGCTGCACATCAATTGGATGGACCAGCAGTATCATGGTGGGAGAATTACACAACCACTTTCCTTATAGCCAATGTCACTTGGGATCAGTTTTAGCAAGCATTCCGCACATCAAATGTCTCAACTGGAGCTATGAGCATGAAGAAGCGTGAGTTCCGCAACTTACGCCAAGGGAATCGTACTATGGCTCAATATGTAGAGGAGGTTAGTAAGCTATCTCATTATGCCCCAGATGATGTGGCCACTGATGCCGCGAAGCAGGAGAAGTTTATGGAAGGGCTGAATGATGAGATGATTATGCAGTTAATGGTGGCAACATTTAACAACTACCAGGAGTTGGTAGACAAGGCTCTCATGATTGAAGGGAAGCAGCGGCAGATTGATAGCCGCAAGAGGAAGTACGGACAAGGGAAGTACAATTCAGGAGCATCATAGAAGCCTCGCTTTACTCCGAACTCGGGAGGATTTACCCATAACCATGGAGGCCACACTCACAATGGAGGAAGTTCTCATAACCACAATGGCCACAAGAATGGGAATGGGAATGGAGCAAGCAACAATCAGAACCGCTCTAACCCAGCCACACCCGCCAAGAAGGACCAGAGTCACATTACTTGTTTCAAGTGCGGGAAGACTGGACCTACGCCAATGATTGCCCTGAGTTGAAGAATGGCAACGGAAACGGAAGCTCTGGGAAGAAGCCTAACCCATTCAACCGAGGACAAGTGAACCACGTTAACATGGAGGAGGTTGAAGAGCAGCCAGACGCTGTTATCGGTAAGTTTTTGGTTAAGTCGTTTACTGCACTCATTCTTTTTGATACTGGTGCATCGCATTCATACATATCAAGAGGATTCGTGGATAAAGTATAAGTTGCCCACTAAAGTTCTTAAGACACATATGCTAGTAACCTCACCCAGAGCTGAGTATATGGCAAGCAGAGGATGTTTTCAGATGCCATTAACCATAGGTAGTCATACTTTCCCCTCAGACCTTATAATTCTGGAGTCACAAGGGTTGGATGTGATACTGGGCATGGATTGGTTGTCGATGTATGGAGGGAACATCGATTGCGCCAGTAAGTCGATTTATCTCACCACCCCGGAGGGAAAAAGGATCAAGTATGTATCCAGGCATACGTCAAGGAGAACTCAAGTAAATTCCCTCTCAGGAGTTGTTCAGGAGGAAGTACCTGTTGTGAAGTATTACCCGGATGTGTTTCCAGAGGAATTACCAGGCATGCCACCGGATCGAGACATTGAGTTCTTAATAGAACAATTGCCAGGCACCGGGCCTATATCGAAGAGACCATACCAGATGCCCGCAAACGATCTAGAGGAGATTAAGAAGCAGATTAAGGAGTTATTGGACAAAGGTTACATCCGACGAAGTTCATCACCATGGGGAGCCCCAGTGCTCTTAGTTGAGAAGAAAGATGGATCCTTGAGGATGGTTGTTGATTCGGGCATTGAATGAAGTGACGATCAAGAACAAGTACCCACTGCCGATGATCAATGATTTGTTTGACCAACTGCAAGGAGCTAAAGTGTTTTCAAAGATCGACCTGCGATCAGGATACCACCAGTTGAAGATTCGGGAGAAGGATATACCTAAGACAGCTTTCACCACAATGTACGGGCTGTATGAGTATACGGTTATGTCATTTGGATTGACTAATGCCCTTGCCTATTTCATGAGTATGATGAACAAAGTGTTCATGGAGTTCTTGGATAAGTTTGTTGTGGTGTTCATAGATGATATCTAGGTATACTCGAAGAATGAAGAGGAGCACAAGGAGCATTTGCGTTTAGTTCTCGAGAAACTCAGGGAACATCAGTTGTATGCCAAGTTTAGCAAGTGTGAGTTTTGGTTGAAGGAAGTTGGATTCCTTGGACATGTTTTATCAGGAGAACGTATAACAGTAGACCCCACCAAGGTTCAGTCAGTCACTGAGTGGTTGGCACCCACTTCAGTTAGCAAGATCCGCAGTTTTCTTGGACTCGCGGGATATTATCGGAGATTCATTGAGAATTTTTCCAAGATTGCGAAGCCCATGACGGAGTTGTTGAAGAAAGACACCAAGTTCAAATGGACGGAAGAATGTGAGGCCAGTTTTCAGGAGTTGAAGAAATGTTTGACTACAGCCCCAGTGCTAATTCTGTCAGATATACGTAAGGACTTCGAGGTGTATTGCGATGCTTCACGCTTAGGACTTGGAGGTGTACTTATGCAAGACGGAAGAGTTCTCTCGTATGCCTCACGACAGCTTCGACCGCATGAGTTGAATTATGCCACGCATGATTTGGAGTTAGCAGCCGTGGTGCATGCACTCAAGGCTTGGAGACACTTTCTGATTGGAAACCGTTGTGATGTGTACACGGATCACAAGAGTTTGAAGTACATTTTCACACAGAAGGAGCTGAACCTCAGGCAGAGGAGATGGTTAGAACTCATAAAGGATTATGACATGAAGCTGCATTATCATCCAGGAAAGGCCAATGTCGTAGCAGCCGCATTGAGCCGTAAGAGTTATGTTAACACCCTTGTAAGCGGAGGGATGCCAAAGGAGTTAGCCGAGGATCTCAGGGAATTTCGTTTGGAGATAGTTCCTAGAGGTTTTGTTGCAGCTATGGAAGCTCAGTCTACATTGTTGGGAAAGATTCGGGAAGCTCGGAAGGATGATAAGGAGATTGCCGAGATAAAGGAGAGAATGGGCGAAGGAAAAGCCAAAGGTTTTCGTGAGGATGAGCACGACACCTTATGGTTTGAGGACCGCGTTTATGTGCCCAATAATGCAGAGATCAGGAAGTTGATACTTCAGGAGGCTCATGACTCACCATACTCAATTCACCCCGGAAACACCAAGATGTATTAGGATTCGAAGGAGCGTTTCTGGTGGACTGGTATGAAGAAGGATATTGCCGAGTACGTAGCTGTATGTGATGTATGTCAGAGAGTGAACGCAGTGTTGGGGATCGTAGCAGAAATTAAAATTTTCTACGCATCACCAAGATCAATCTATGGAGTTTACTAGCAACGAGAGGGGAGGAGTGCATCTACATACCCTTGTAGATCGCGAGCGGAAGCGTTCAAGAGAACGGGGTTGATGGAGTCGTACTCGTCGTGATCCAAATCACCGATGATCCAAGCGCCAAACGGACGGCACCTCCGCGTTCAACACACGTACGGAGCGGTGACGTCTCCCACGCCTTGATCCAGCAAGGAGGAGGGAGAGGTTGAGGAAAAAGGCTCCAACAACAGCACGACGGCGTGGTGGTGGTGGAGTGACAGTTCTCCCGCAGGGCTTCGCCAAGCACACGCGGAGGAGGAGAGGTGTTGGGGAGGGGAGGGGCTGCGCCTTGGATGTGTTGCTGCAGCCCTCCCCTCACCCCTCTATTTATAGGGACAAGGGGGAAGGGGGCCGGCCCCTCTAGATGGGATCTAGAGGGGGGCGGCGGCCAAGGGGGAGGTGGCTTGCCCCCCAATAAAGGGGGGCGCCCCCCTTTAGGGTTTCCCCCAAACCCTAGGCGCATGGGCCCTAGGGGGTTGGCGCCCAGCCCACTAAGGGCTGGTTCCCTTCCACCTACAGCCCATAAGGCCCTCCGGGGTAGGTGGACCCTCCCGGTGGACCCCTGGAACCCCTCCAGTGGTCCCGGTACAATACCGGTATACCCCCGAATATTTCCGGTGACCGTATGGTGACTTCCCATATATAAATCTTTACCTCCGGACCATTCAGAAACTCCTCGTGACGTCCGGGATCTCATCCGGGACTCCGAACAACATTCGGTAATCACATACAAACCTTCCTTATAACCCTAGCGTCATCGAACCTTAAGTGTGTAGACCCTACGGGTTCGGGAATCATGCAGACATGACCGAGACACCTCTCTAGCCAATAACCAACAGCGGGATCTGGATACCCATGTTGGCTCCCACATGTTCCACGATGATCTCATCGGATGAACCACAATGTCGAGGATTCAAGAAATCCCGTATACAATTCCCTTTGTCATCGGTACGTTACTTGCCCGAGATTCGATCGTCGGTATCCCAATACCTCGTTCAATCTCGTTACCGGCAAGTCACTTTACTCGTTCCGTAATGCATGATCCCGTGACTAACTACTTAGTCACATTGAGCTCATTATGATGGTGCAATACCGAGTGGGCCCAGAGATACCTCTCCGTCATACGGAGTGACAAATCCCAGTCTCGATCCGAGCCAACCCAACATACACTTTCGGAGATACCTGTAGTGCACCTTTATAGCCACCCAGTTACGTTGTGACATTTGGTACACCCAAAGCATTCCTACGGTATCCGGGAGTTGCACGATCTCATGGTCTAAGGAAATGATACTTGACATTAGAAAAGCTTCAGCAAACGAACTACACGATCTAGTGCTATGCTTAGGATTGGGTCTTGTCCATCATATCATTCTCCTATTGATGTGATCCCGTTATCAATGACATCCAATCTCCATGGTCAGGAAACCGTAACCATCTATTGATCAACGAGCTAGTCAACTAGAGGCTCACTAGGGACATGTTATGGTCTATGTGTTCACACATGTATTACGATTTTCGGATAACACAATTATAGCATGAACAATAAACAATTATCATGAACAAGGAAATATAATAATAACCATTTTATTATTGCCTCTAGCACTACTGGAATCAGCTAATTTGCCATCTGCCAGCTCTTTGCCGTCTGCTAGCTGACGGCAAAGAAGCTCTTTGCCATCTGCCAGCTCTTTGCCGTCCGCCAGCACACGGCAAAGAATCTTTGCCGTCCGCTGGCAGACGGCAAAGAGTGTGGTGGCCCCCACCCCCCGCTCGTTTGAAAAAATCTTAACGGCCCACCTCTTTGCCGTCCGCTAGCGGACGGCAAATAGGCAAAAAGGCGGACGGCAAAGGCTGGCTGACGGCAAAGAGGGCACCTGCCTTTACCCCGCCCGTTACTCACTTCGTCCTCGCCCTTCTCCTCCCACCCCGCCGCCGCCGCCGCCCGCCGCCCCGGCTCCCCGCCGCCCCACCGCCCCGTCGCCCCCCGCCCCGGCCCCCCGCCGCCCCGGCCCACAGCCGCCCCGGCCCCCCGCCGCCCCGCGCCCCCCGCCGCCTCCTCCACCGCCCCGCCCCGGCCCCCCCCCGCCGCCCCGGCCCCCGCCGGCCGGGCCCCCGCCGCCCCGCCTCCTCCACCGCCCCGCCCCGGCCCCCCGCCGGCCGGGCCCCCCGCCGCCCTGGCCCTCCGCCGGCCGGGCCCCCGCCGCCCCGCCTCCTCCACTGCCCCGCCCCGGCCCCCCGTCGCCGGCCCCTCCCCGACCCGTCGCCGCCCCCACAGTGAGCCCCTCCCTTTTTTTCTGTTTTTTTGTTTTTTTCTGTTTAGATAAGGTTTTTTAGTTTAAGTTTTTTCAGTTTAGAATTAATTAGTTTAGGTTATTTAGTTTAATTAGTTTAGGTTTAATTAGTTTAAATAGTTTAGTTTTAATTAGTTTAGGTTTTTAGTTTAGGTTTAGGTTAAGTAGAAGGGGGAAGAAGAAGAAGAAGAAGAAGAAGAAGAAGAAGAAGAAGAAGAAGAAGAAGAAGAAGAAGAAGAAGAAGAAGAAGAAGAAGAAGAAGAAGAAGAAGAAGAAGAAGAAGAAGAAGAAGAGGAGGAGGAGGAGGAGGAGGAGGAGGAGGAGGAAGAAGAAGAAGAAGAAGAAGAAGAAGAAGAAGAAGAAGAAGAAGAAGAAGAAGAAGAAGAAGAAGAAGAAGAGGAGGAGGAGGAGGAGGAGGAGGAGAAAGAAGAAGAAGAAGAAGAAGAAGACGGGGGATGAGAAGAAGTAGAAGTAGTAGAAGAATGAGAAGACCCCCTGACCCCCTGACCCCCCAACCCCGACACCACACCCCGACACCCGACCCCGACTCCACCCCGACACCCGACCCCCTAACCCCCTGACCCCGACACGACACCCCGACCCCCCGACCCCCTAACCCCCTGACCCCGACACGACACCCCGACCCCCCGACCCCGAAACAGCACCCCGACCCCGACACGGCACCCCGACACCGACACGGCACCCCGACACCGACACGACACCCCCGACACCCCGACCCCGAGACCCCGACCCCGACCCCGACCCCGACCCCGACACCCCGACCCCGAGCCTGACCCGACACCCCGACCCCGACACCGACACGGCACCCCGACCCCGACCCGGCACCCCGACCCGACACCCCGACCCCGAGACCCCGACCCCGACACGGCACCCCGAGACCGACACGACACCCCGACCCCCGACACCTCCCGAAAAGGTGTTCTTTGGCCTTCCAGAAGCCGACGGGGTCATATATTTGTGAATTATTAGTTAGGTCATATATCTTTTGATTTTGTTATGAAAAAAATCATATATAATTGTGTTGATCGGGTAGTTTTAAATGTGCAGTTGTTTCATCGCTGCGAGGTTTGGTGTTCGACGACCTCGCCGTGCGTTTGACGAGCTCTGCCCCTTCGTTCGTGGGTGAGCACAAATGACATGTCCTCCTCCCCCATTAATTATTTGATCTATTCCGATGAAACTTGATAGCTAGATATATATGTGTCTTGAATCATCAGTATGCGTAACCAATATGTGTCTCCCGTTCGAAAGCGTCATAGTTATAAATATGCATGCATTTGCATATTTATAACCTTGATTCTTTCGAATTGTCCAACGCTATCCATGGACAGCCCGAGTATGTTTAGATTGGGTTCGTTTTCCCATATGCTTTGCTCCGGATCCGACGCATAAATTTCGTCAGTGCCTCCCCTGTTGTTCTCCGGGTACACATCCTCTCTGTTTATTGCAGAGACGTGTATCAGGAGAACAGCGGGGAGGTGCTGCCGAAATTTTGCGTAGGATCCGGGGCATCGCATGGGAAAATGAACCCAATCTAAACATACTCGGGTGGGATTAGGACCTATCATTACCTATTAGAGTGTAGGTTGCATGGACGTAATAAAATTGACAAAGTAGATCAACTGATGAATACATACATGGTGAATTATATATATATATTTATTGTGTGTCTAGTAGCTCTGAAAGTCAAGATGAGTGATCGTGCGTGGATGTACACCGGTCACACTGGTCAGAACAAATGGAGCACTGAATGGTTCACAAAAACCAAGGGGTTTGTGCGAGCCGCATTTGCAAATGGCCAGAGGAAAACCTGGTGCCTCTGTTTACGGTGCGGCAATTGGGAAAAGAGGACAGAGGCTGAAATGGGCAAACACCTGCAGAAGAGTGGTTTTACGCCCGATTATACGGTGTGGACATTTCATGGTGAGTCTGCCCAACGTGACCGAGCTGAGGTGGATCGTCGTCGCACCGACGAGCATGGTACCGGGATGGAAAACATGGTGCAAGACTTTGATGATGCTCGGGATTCGGACGAGGAGATGGAGGAATCTGCAAAGGCCTTCAATGAAATGTTGGAGTCTTCAAAACGTCCGCTCCATGAGCACACTGAGCTTTGTCAGTTGGATGCCATCTCACAAGTAATGGCTCTGAAGGCTCAGTTCAACTTGGGCAGAGAATGCTACGCTGCAATGATGACAGTACTTGGACGCTTTCTACCCAAAGGCCATGTAATGCCTGCAAACCTGTACCAGTCGGACAAAATCCTCCGTGCACTGAAGATGCCCTATGATAAGATACATGCCTGTGAGAAAGGATGTGTCTTGTTTAGGCTTGACTATGCGGACTTGAACTATTGTCCCATTTGCAAGTCTTCCAGGTATGTTGTGGTAGACAACGGTATGGGTGAGAAGACACAGACCAAAATCCCCGTTAGTGTTCTTCGGTATATGCCAATCGTACCAAGACTTCAACGTCTTTTCATGGTCGAAGAGACGGCCAGACAGATGACATGGCACAAAACGGGCAAAAGAACTGAACTAGATGCAGATGGGAATCTGATGATTGTACACACATCGGATGGTGTTGCGTGGAAAAAGTTTGATGAATTACATGGTGACAAAGCGGCAGATCCGAGGCATCCTCGAGTCGGCATCAGCACAGATGGGTTCGGTGTCTTTGGTATGACGGCAGCCCAATACAGTTGTTGGCCCGTATTTGTCTTTCCACTCAATCTCCCCCCGGATAGATTATGCAAAGAAAGGCAAGGTGACTGCTAGGGCGCCTTCCTCGCCGCCACCCCCAGCTGTTTCACCCGAGCACGTGACTGCTAGGGTGGACTCGTCCGAGGAGGAGGCTACACGGACTCCGGTCCACGAGCCTCCGGTCCACGGGTCTTGGGCCCACGAGCCTCGGGTCGACTGGCCTTTGGCCCATGAGAGTTTGGCCCACGAGACCCCCGGAGGAGCACACGTCCGGATGGGGTACCTGGCCGGATCAGCCCGAGGAGCCGAGTGGCCATGCTGATGATGGCGGGGAGCCGACTGATCTTGAGGAGGAGGGTGGCACCGTCTACCAGCGTGGTGCTACACGGCTCCCGTCCGTGCCGGCGACCCGCGAGCAGAGGTGGTTGATCTTCCCTGATGGGGAGAGGTACGTAAGTGCATTTAATATTTTTGTACCTTCTGCATTCACGTTTCTTCAAATAACTAATGTGTTGGCCTTGTCATGCTGCAGGGGTTGGGACCACCATCATAGTGTCCGCCGGCCCAACTCCGTCCTTGGAGTTCTTTGCCGGCAAAACTTCCCGGGGTTTGTCACGTTGCCTGGTGAGGGTCGGCTTCCAGAGCTTGGGTTGAGCTGGGAGCACTACGTGGCTGCCCCGGCCCCGCCGGATGTCATTATCGACGGTGTCGTGTGCGACACGAGGGCAGACATGGTGATCAGGATGTTCTGGGTAATTTCTCCTTTACACATTTCAAAATCTTCAACTAGCTAGTTATTAATTGTACTAATCAATATTCTCTCATTTGATTGCAGACATTCTACAGGTGTGAGGAGGGATACGAGGAGGACAGCGCAAATGTTATCCAGAACGTCTGCAAGCGCCTACTCCAGAACTTACGGCACGAGGCTCGGGTGCAGGCTGTTCGAGACTACTACGCCTTGCGTGGTATCAAGAAGACCAAGCCGGCGTGCCGCGATAAGTTCCTGAGTAAGGAGCAGTACATGAAGGTAATTCTTAAGGCCTTCTACTTAAGTTTCTTCATTTAGTAATTCTTAGCCGTAGCGCTCAAGTTTCTATTTGCTAACTTAGGCGCCTCCGAGATGGTGTGCGGATCGGATGGATTGTTGGGAGGTGTTGGTCGATGAGTGGTGCTCACAAGAATGGCTAGCCCTCCACAACCAGGCCAAGGACAAACGTGCCCAAATGGAAGGTGTGCCACACCATCAAGGCAGCTCCAACTTATATCAGTTCGGGCGCAACTGGGTATGTGGTTTGCTTCATGATTCATGCAATTCATTCATCATGCTAGCTTGAGCCCTTTAATTACTAATTTTCATTGTTTCTCTCTTTCAGGCACGCTACAATAAGGCGGATAAGGTGCCAGAGGTGTACGACCTGTATGCCATGGCCCACACTGGCTCTTTCAAGAAAGTCAAGGCTTTCTCTCAGTCTGACCTCGATGATGCAAACAACTTCACCAACATCTCCTCCCACAACAAGCTCGTGAGATATAGAGATGAGGGGAAGGCGAGGAAAGGGGAGGACTTTAACCCGAACCAGGGTCCCATTGATCCAGAGCTGGTGATGATATCTGGTGGCGGGAGGTCCCATGGCTCCATAGCCATTGGAGATGGACTTATCCGTTGTCCTAGCACTCTCCCGGAGATCAAGGCGCGCCAGTCGAGCTCCGCTCCTGAGATAAGGCCTCGTGAACGGCCAGTGCAACTCGCCATCAAGGTTAGTGATACGTACTCAGTTATATTTCTCCATTACATTGTGTGCGCTTCCATCAATGATTACAAATGGTCATGTGAGTGGTGTTGCAGGCTGCTATACAGACTGAGAGAGATAGAACGGAGAAACTTCTGGCGGAGGCGGCGGAGAGGTAGCGGGAGATGGAGGAGAGGACGAAAAAGATGATGGAGGAGGAGAGGGCACGGAATGACATGCAGGCAAGGGCCATGTACGAGCTCCTTGTGGTAAGTTTCTTCTGCAGATTACTTGCTAGTCTTAACATTTGAGTCTCATTACTAACTAGTATGACTCTGTTCTGAAAACCAAATGTGCAGTCTGTGTGCGAGAAGTCCGGTCAGCCCGCTCCGCCGATGCCAGTGATTGCTCCTGGGAGCACGGTGAGTTTAGTTTGAATGGACATTACTTGGTAGTCTTAACATTTGAGTGTCGTAATGCTAACGAGACATTGGAAATGATCTTTGGTGCAGCTTAACTCCAGAAACGCATCGCACGATCCTTCTCCAGGTAGCGGCACTAGCCACCCCGCTCCTACACCTCCCTGATCACGGTAAGTTTCTCTAGTGTTTTGCTTAACAAATGCATAAAGACCTAGACTTAGCTTTATTTCCTCCAATATGCTTACCATAATGACCTAGAGTTAGCTTATTTTCCTCCAAAATGACCCATTTTACCTAGTTTAGCTTATAAATGATGCAGTTCATCCAAGTTAGCTCAAAAATGACCCATTTTACCTACATTAGCTCCTAAATGATCCATTTTACCTACGTTAGCTTTAAAATGGCCCATTTCACCTAGGTTAACTCCAAAATGACCCATCTTACCTAGGTTATCTCATAAACGATCCATTTCAACTAATTTAGCTCATAAACGATCCATTTGACCTAAGTGAGCTAAAAAACGATCCATTTCACCTAAATTAGCTCTTAAATGATCCATTTCACCTAAGTTAGCTCAAAAAGATCCATTTCAACTAAATTAGCTCTAAAATGACCCATTTTACGTAGATGAGCTCCTAAATGATCCATTTTACCTACGTTAGCTTTGAAATGACCCATTTCACCTAGGTTAGCTCCAAAATGACCCATTTCACCTAGGTTAGCTCCAAAATGACCCATTTCACCTTACTTAGCTCAAAAACGATGCCCTTCACCTTAGTTAGCTCATAAACGACCCATTTCAACTAAGTTAGCTCATAAATGATCCATTTCAACTAAGTTAGCTCATAAACAACCCATTTCAACTTAGTTAGCTCATATATGATCCATTTCACCTAAGTTAGCTCATAAATGACATATACTTCTTGTTCTAGTCTTCTTCTTGTTCTAGTCACCTATTTCTAACTTTCTTATTTACCATTTTGCAGATTTCATTTACTTCATGGAAGCTAGCTTGCTATGATGGAGTGCTTGCTTTTCCTTTGATGAAACTTTGCATTGTATCTAGCTTGCTATGATGGAACTTGCTATCTTCATGAAACATTGCATTGTAATATATATATGGATGGAACAATGTGTATGGATGGAACTTGCTTATGTATGAACAATGTGTATGGATGAAACTGATGTGATATGTGATATGAAACTTATGTGCTGGATATGTGCTGGATATGTGATATGAAACTTATATATTTTCTGTGCAAATTGTGGGATTTAATAAAAAACAGAAAAAAACAGACAATATGCAGGCTCTTTGCCGTCTGCCACCGACGGAAAAGAGCTCTTTGCCGTCTGCCGCGGACGGCAAAGAAGCCACGTGGCAGCCAACTGTGCTTCCTTGGAGCTGACCCATTGGGTCAGTTTGCCTACAGTGGCAGACGGCAAAGACTTTGCCGTCCGTGGCAGACGGCAAAGAACCTGCACTTTGCCATCAGTGGCAGACGGCAAAGAACCTGCCATCTAGTGACGTGTAGATGACATCATAAGGTGGACGGCAAAGACCAGAGAAATTTTGCCGTCTGCGGCGGATGGCAAAGGTCTGCCGTTAGCCACTTAACGGGCTGACAGCGCAATTATTGCCGTCCGCCCTCTTTGCCGTCCGCCGCAGACGGCAAAGATCCTTTGCCGTCCGCCGCCAGGAAGCAGACGGCAAAGCAGCTGTTTACCGTAGCCTTCTTTGCCGGAGCCTTTTGCCGTCCGCCTTTCGAGCCTTTGCCGTCCGTCGTGGCAGACGGCAAAGTAGCTGTTTCCTGTAGTGTAGGGCATATTTCCAACAGTCTCCCACTTGCACTAGAGTCAATAAGCTAGTTACATTGTGATGAATCGTACACCCATAGAGTTCTGGTGTTGATCATGTTTCGCTCGTGGAAGAGGTTTAGTCAACGGATCTGCGACATTCAAATCCATATGCACTTTACAAATATCTATGTCTCCATTTTGAACATTTTCACGAATGGAGTTGAAGCGACGCTTGATGTGCCTGGTCTTCTTGTGAAACCTGGGCTCCTTGGCAAGGGCAATAGCTCCAGTGTTATCACAAAAGAGAGTCATCGGCCCCGATGCATTGGGAATAACTCCTAGGTCGGCAATGAACTCCTTCATCCAGATTGCTTCATGTGCTGCCTCCGAGGCTGCCATGTACTCCGCTTCACATGTAGATCCCGCCACGACGCTTTACTTGCAACTGCACCAGCTGACTGCCCCACCATTCAAAATATACACGTATCCGGTTTGTGACTTATAGTCATCCAGATATGTGTCGAAGCTAGCATCGACGTAACCCTTTACGACGAGATCTTTGTCACCTCCATAAACGAGAAACATATCCTTAGTCCTTTTCAGGTACATCAGGATGTTCTTGACCGCTGTCCAGTGTTCCATGCCGGGATTACTTTGGTACCTTCCTACCAAACTTACGGCAAGGTTTACATCAGGTCTGGTACACAGCATGGCATACATAATAGACCTTATGGCCGAGGCATAGGGGACGACACTCATCTTTTCTCTATCTTCTGCCGTGGTCGGGCATTGAGCCGTGCTCAATCTCACACCTTGCAATACAGGCAAGAACCCCTTCTTGGACTGATCCATATTGAACTTCTTCAACATCTTGTCAAGGTATGTGCTTTGTGAAAGACCTATGAGGCGTCTCGATCTATCTCTATAGATCTTGATGCCTAATATGTAAGCAGCTTCTCCAAGGTCCTTCATTGAAAAACACTTATTCAAGTAGGCCTTTATACTTTCCAAGAATTCTATATCATTTCCCATCAATAGTATGTCATCCACATATAATATGAGAAATGCTACAGAGCTCCCACTCACTTTCTTGTAAACACAGGCTTCTCCATAAGTCTGTGTAAACCCAAACACTTTGATCATCTCATCAAAGCGAATGTTCCAACTCCGAGATGCCTGCACCAGCCCATAGATTGAGCGCTGGAGCTTGCATACTTTGTCAGCATTCTTAGGATTGGCAAAACCTTCCGGCTGCATCATATACAATTCTTCCTTAAGGAAGCCGTTAAGGAATGCCGTTTTGACGTCCATTTGCCATATTTCATAATCGTAGAATGCGGCAATTGCTAACATGATTCGGACGGACTTCAGCTTTGCTACGGGTGAGAAGGTCTCATCGTAGTCAACTCCTTGAACTTCTCGATAACCCTTAGCGACAAGTCGAGCTTTATAGATGGTAACATTTCCATCCGCGTCCGTCTTCTTCTTAAAGATCCATTTATTTTCTATCCCTCGCCGATCATCGGGCAAGTCTGTCAAAGTCCACACTTTGTTTTCATACATGGATCCTATCTCAGATTGCATGGCTTCAAGCCATTTGTTGGAATCTGGACCCGCCATTACTTCTTCATAGTTCGAAGGTTCACCGTTATCCAACAACATGATTTCCAGGACAGGGTTGCCATACCACTCTGGTGCGGAACGTGTCCTTGTGGACCCATGAAGTTTAGTGGTAACTTGATCATGATCGTCATCATTAACTTCCTCTCTAGTCGGTGCAGGCACCACAGAAACATTTTCTTGTGCTGCGCTACTTTCCGGTTCGAGAGGGGTCATCTCATCAAGTTCCACTTTCCTCCCACTTACTTCTTTCGAGAGAAACTCTTTCTCTAGAAAAGACCCGTTCTTGGCAACGAAGATCTTGCCTTCGGATCTGAGGTAGAAGGTATACCCAATGGTTTCCTTAGGGTATCCTATGAAGACGCATTTTTCCGACTTGGGTTCGAGCTTTTCAGGTTGAAGTTTCTTGACATAAGCATCGCATCCCCAAACTTTAAGAAACGACAGCTTATGTTTCTTTCCAAACCATAATTCATATGGTGTCGTCTCAACGGATTTCGACGGAGCCCTATTTAAAGTGAATGCGGCAGTCTCTAAAGCATAACCCCAGAATGATAGCGGTAGATCGGTAAGAGACATCATAGATCGCACCATATCCAATAGAGTGCGATTACGACGTTCGGACACACCATTACGCTGAGGTGTTCTAGGCAGGATGAGTTGTGAAACAATTCCACATTTCCTTAAGTGTGTGCCAAATTCGTGACTCAAATATTCCCCTCGACGATCTGATCGTAAGAACTTTATTTTCCTGTCACGTTGATTCTCAACCTCACTCTGAAATTCCTTGAACTTTTCAAAGGTCTCAGACTTGTGTTTCATTAAGTAGACATACCCATATCTACTCAAGTCATCAGTGAGGCTGAGAACATAACGATAGCCACCGCGAACCTCAACGCTCATTGGACCGCACACATCAGTATGTATAATTTCCAATAAGTTGGTTGCTCGCTCCACTGTTCCGGAGAACGGACTCTTGGTCATTTTGCCCATGAGGCATGGTTCGCACGTGTCAAATGATTCATAATCAAGAGACTCCAAAAGTCCATCTGCATGGAGTTTCTTCATGCGTTTGACACCAATGTGACCAAGGCGGCAGTGCCACAAGTATGTGGGACTATCATTATCAACCTTACATTTCTTGGCATTCACACTATGAATATGTGTAACATCACGTTCGAGATTCATTAAGAATAAACCATTGACCAGCGGGGCATGACCATAAAACATATCTCTCATATAAATAGAACTACCATTATTCTCGGATTTAAATGAGTAGCCATCTCGCATTAAACGAGATCCAGATACAATGTTCATGCCCAAAGCTGGCACTAAATAACAATTATTGAGGTTTAAAACTAGTCCCGTAGGTAAATGTAGAGGTAGCGTGCCGACGGCGATCACATCGACCTTGGAACCATTCCCGACGCACATTTGATCTACAAGACATATTGTAAAGGTTTTTAGACTAAGTTCATGATAATTAAGTTCATCTAATCAAGTTATTAACGAACTCCCACTCAGACAGACATCCCTCTAGTCATCTAAGTGATACATGATCCGAGTCAACTAGGCCGTGTCCGATCATCACGAGACACGGACTAGTCATCATCGGTGAACATCTTCATGTTGGTCGTATCTGCTATACGACTCATGTTCGACCTTTCGGTCTCTTGTGTTCCGAGGCCATGTCTGTACATGCTAGGCTCGTCAAGTCAACCTAAGTGTATTGCGTGTGTAAATCTGGCTTACACCCGTTGTATGCGAACGTTAGAACCTATCACACCCGATCATCACGTGGTGCTTCGGAACAATGAACCTTCGCAACGGTGCACAGTTAGGGGGAACACTTTCTTGAAATTTTAGCGAGGGATCATCTTATTTATGCTACCGTCGTTCTAAGCAAATAAGATGTAAAACATGATAAACATCACATGCAATCAAATAGTGACATGATATGGCCAATATCATTTTGCTCCTTTTGATCTCCATCTTCGGGGCGCCATGTTCATCATCGTCATCGGCATGACACCATGATCTCCATCATCATGATCTCCATCATCGTGTCTTCATGAAGTTGTCTCGCCAATTATTACTTCTACTACTATGGCTAACGGTTAGCAATAAAGTAAAGTAATTACATGACGTTTCAGTTGACACGCAGGTCATAAATAAATTAAGACAACCCCTAGGCTCCTGCCGGTTGTCATACTCATCGACATGCAAGTCGTGATTCCTATTACAAGAACATGATCTATCTCATACATCACATATATCATTCATCACATCCTTCTGGCCATATCACATCACATGACACTTGCTGCAAAAACAAGTTAGACGTCCTCTAATTGTTGTTGCAAACTTTTACGTGGCTGCTATAGGTTTCTAGCAAGAACAATTCTTACCTACGCCAAAACCACAACGTGATATGCCAATTTCTATTTACCCTTCATAAGGACCCTTTTCATCGAATCCGATCCGACTAAAGTGGGAGAGACAGACACCCGCTAGCCACCTTATGCAACTAGTGCATGTCAGTCGGTGGAACCAGTCTCACGTAAGCGTACGTGTAAGGTTGGTCCGGGCCGCTTCATCCGACGATGCCGCCGAATCAAGATAAGACTAGTAACGACAAGTAAATTGACAAAATCAACGCCCACAACAACTTGTGTTCTACTCGTGCATAGAAACTACGCATAGACCTAGCTCATGATGCCACTGTTGGGGATCGTAGCAGAAATTAAAATTTTCTACGCATCACCAAGATCAGTCTATGGAGTTTACTAGCAACGAGAGGGGAGGAGTGCATCTACATACCCTTGTAGATCGCGAGCGGAAGCGTTCAAGAGAACGGGGTTGATGGAGTCGTACTCGTCGTGATCCAAATCACCGATGATCCAAGCGCCGAACGGACGGCACCTCCGCGTTCAACACACGTACGGAGCGGTGACGTCTCCCACGCCTTGATCCAGCAAGGAGGAGGGAGAGGTTGAGGAAGAAGGCTCCAAGCGCAGCACGATAGCGTGGTGGTGGTGGACTGACAGTTCTCCGGCAGGGCTTCGCCAAGCACACGCGGAGGAGGAGAGGTGTTGGGGAGGGGAGGGGCTGCGCCTTAGATGTGTTGCTGCAGCCCTCCCCTCACCCCTCTATTTATAGGGAGAAGGGGGAAGGGGGCCGGCCCCTCTAGATGGGATCTAGAGGGGGGCGGCGGCCAAGGGGGAGGTGGCTTGCCCCCCAAGCAAGGGGGGGGCGCCCCCCTTTAGGGTTTCCCCCAAACCCTAGGCGCATGGGCCCTAGAGGGTTGGCGCCCAGCCCACTAAGGGCTGGTTCCCTTCCACCTACAACCCATAAGGCCCTCTGGGGCAGGTGGACCCTCCCGGTGGACCCCTAGAACCCCTCCGGTGGTCCCGGTACAATACCGGTATACCCCCGAATATTTCCGGTGACCGTATGGTGACTTCCCATATATAAATCTTTACCTCCGGACCATTCCGAAACTCCTCGTGACGTCCGGGATCTCATCCGGGACTCCGAACAACATTCGTTAATCACATACAAACCTTCCTTATAACCCTAGCGTCATCGAACCTTAAGTGTGTAGACCCTACGGGTTCGGGAATCATGCAGACATGACCGAGACACCTCTCTAGCCAATAACCAACAGCGGGATCTGGATACCCATGTTGGCTCCCACATATTCCACGATGATCTCATCGGATGAACCATGATGTCGAGGATTCAAGCAATCCCGTATACAATTCCCTTTGTCAATCGGTACGTTACTTGCCCGAGATTCGATCGTCGGTATCCCAATACCTCGTTCAATCTCGTTACCGGCAAGTCACTTTACTCGTTCCGTAATGCATGATCCCGTTACTAACTACTTAGTCACATTGAGCTCATTATGATGATGCAATACCGAGTGGTCCCAGAGATACCTCTCCGTCATACGGAGTGACAAATCCCAGTCTCGATCCGAGCCAACCCAACAGACACTTTCGGAGATACCTGTAGTGCACCTTTATAGCCACCCAGTTACGTTGTGACGTTTGGTACACCCAAAGCATTCCTACGGTATCCGGGAGTTGCACGATCTCATGGTCTAAGGAAATGATACTTGACATTAGAAAAGCTTCAGCAAACGAACTACACGATCTAGTGCTATGATTAGGATTGGGTCTTGTCCATCACATCATTCTCCTAATGATGTGATCCCGTTATCAATGACATCCAATGTCCATGGTCAGGAAACCGTAACCATCTATTGATCAACGAGCTAGTCAACTAGAGGCTCACTAGGGACATGTTATGGTCTATGTGTTCACACATGTATTACGATTTCCGGATAACACAATTATAGCATGAACAATAGACAATTATTATGAACAAGGAAATATAATAATAACCATTTTATTATTGCCTCTAGGGAATATTTCCAACAGGCAAAACATCAGAAGCCAGCAGGATTACTGCAGCCTATGCCGATACCCGAATGGAAGTGGGATAAGCTTGGCATGGATTTCATCACCGGATTGCCCAGGACCCGATCGGGATATGATTCTATCTGGGTAGTAGTTGATCGCTTGACTAAAGTAGCTCACTTTATCCCAGTCAAGACCACCTATACAAGTGCGAAGTTGGCCAAGATATATATGACCAGGATCGTATGTCTGCACGGAGTTCCGAGGACCATCGTATCAGATAGAGGAACACAGTTTACTTCAAAGTTTTGGCATCAGTTGCACCAGACTTTGGGTATGAGGCTAGAGTTTAGTACAGCCTTTCATCCGCAGACAGATGGACAGACGGAGAGAGTTAATTAGATTCTGGAGGATATGTTGAGAGCTTGTGCGCTGGATTATGGATCTAGTTGGGATGACAATTTGCCCTACATAGAGTTCTCGTACAACAATAGCTACCAGGCCAGTTTGAAGATGGCACCGTTCGAGGCCCTGTATGGACGAAGGTGCAGAACACCGTTGATGTGGGATGAAATTGGAGACCGACAGTTGTTTGGACCAGATTTGATCAAGGAGTCTGAAGAGAAGGTTAAGTTGATTTGAGACAGACTGAAGGTAGCTCAGTCCCGACAGAAGAGTTATGCAGACTCAAAACGCAAGGAGGTAGTCTATGAAATCAGAGACAGAGCATATCTGCGAGTGTCGCCTCTGCGAGGAGTTAAACGTTTTTGAGTTAAAGGAAAGTTAGCCCCGAGATTTGTAGGACCATACCGAGTTTTGGAACGTATGGGAGAGGTTGCCTACAAGTTGGAGTTACCCGAAGGACTGTCAGGAGTTCGTGATGTGTTTCACGTTTCCCAGTTGAAGAAGTGTCATGCTGAGATGGCTGATATACCCCTGAGAGATACAGTGCCCCTGGAAGCGATTCAGTTAGACAGTGATTTGACATATGAGGAGAAACCAGTCAGGATTCTCGAATTTGCCAGCCGAGTTACCCGCAACAAGGTTAGCAAGTTTTGCAAAGTTCAGTGGAGCCACCATACCGAGGATGAAGCCACCTGGGAAAGTGAGGATGATCTACTCAAAGACCACCCACACCTATTTCTAGCCAACCCGAATATCGAGGGCGAGATTCATCTTAAGGGGGGTAGGTTTGTAACATCCCAAATTTTCAATTTGGAATGTTATACATAGATCATTCATGCATATCATATTTCATTTGCATATTTGCTTTGCGATCCTCGAAATTCTAAGCAACTCAAGAACCCACGGAGAGAGTTGGGGATTTCATCGTTTTCATATTTGAATTTTATCAAATATTAAAATAAGGGTCATTTGTTTTAAATTATTTTTCCCTCCGAAAATATTTCATATCAAAATATATGAGAGGGGATAATATGACTTCCCCAAAATAATGAAATATTGGAAGAAAAATATTAAAAACAAATAAACATTTTTATTTGGATTTTATTGCTATTTTATTTGAATTAGGAAAAATATGCGTTTTTCAAAATTGCACTAGAGTCCCAAATAAATGTCCACCTTGTCCGGTAGATTTTTAGAGACCGGGGAAAATTTATTTCAGGATTTTTGGAGTCCGTTTAGTATTTCTTTTCTTCGTTTTTCTGCGCGTCGGAATATTAAAAAAATGTGCAACCGCCTTACCGGGCAGTGTCCGACCTAGACACCAACCCGGCCGGCCTCTTTATAAGCCGGGGGCCCGAGACCCCGCAGCCCACCAGCCACCGTGCCGCTCCTCCCGAACCCTAGCTGTCGCCTCGATCCGCGAGCCGCCGCCGCCACCGCTGCCGCGCACCGCCATCGCCCGCGCCGCCGCGCCGCCACTCGCCGCCGCTGCCCGGAGCTGCCGCCCCGCCCCGCCGGATCACGCCGCCCCCGCCGCCGGTTTTCGCGAGTTGACCGTCGTTTTTTTGCTTAGTTTGTTTTTTTAGAAACCCTAGATCTGTTTTGTTTAAAAATAGATCGGTTCGGTTTTTCTCGGTTCGATGAAGTTGCGGACGTTTGTCCGTATGTTCGGTTTTAACGAACGCCGTTCACCCGTTAGTTACAGACAGCGAACGTTCGTTCGTTAGCCTGTTCGTCAGTTTTTCTTTTTCCAGGGTTTTTCGCGATTATTTTCGATCGCGATTTGTGACCCAATTTTCGTTTTAGTTTATCTTTTCGCTCGTTTATCGGAATCAGGCGATTCAAGCATTTAGATCTTTGTCTCGAAGCCCTCTTTCTGTTTAACCAACTTGAACAAGATTTTGGTACGGTAAAATTTGACTTTAGTCCAGGTTAGTAATCGGATCTTGTTTCTTTCGCAGTTTGAGTTTCGCTGCTCCGTTTGATTTGATTCTTTTTGCAAATCGAATCTCTTCAGTTGCGTTTTTCGATTAGATCTTCTTATTTGATTTTACCCGTGCATCTTTGATTGATTGCTTATGTATACTATTATTTGTTCGCGATAGAATTCCCGAAGTGCGAAGCGTGCTACTACGAGTCTCTAGGTTTTGCAGATCGTCAGCAAGGCAAGTAACACTTTGATCATACTCTTTTCATACCCAATTTTTATGCATTAGTTCCAATCCTCAAACACTGCATGATTAGGATGTGATTAACTTGTGGGTATTGGGAAGTAGTTGATGAGGTAGAAGCTATTGCCCTGTTTATTATCAACCCCTTGGGAGTTACTTCTACGTATGCTTATTTGCTATGCTATGCTCGTAAACGTGGTTTGGGTGAGTGAATCCATGACAGATGTGAGATTGTCATTTAATGGTTCAACTTAAGGTGGCAACTTTAATACACATCTGGGTGGATTGCTTGTTTTGGGCACCTAGGGAATCCAGTGTTGTCCTAGGAGATCCCGGGGATATACCGTGTGATCCTCCTACGGTCCGCCACCCAGGCTCAAAGGGACCGTGAGATATTTCATGCTAGAAACTTCCGTGTGCAGTCACAAGCCATTATGGGCTCTGGCATAGTTGAGTACGTTACATGGCCTCTTGAAGAGGTGTACTAGCAGATGTAGGGGAAAGTAGGTGTACCGGTCCACCCAGAGTAAAGAGTTCATGTTTCTGAAAGACTGTGTCTCGGTCATGTGTTACTCAAACACCATGTAGTGCGAGAAAACCAACGGAGGAGATCGGGTCTTGTGGGGAAAAGTGCGCAAACCTCTGCAGAGTGTACAATATAATCATGGTTAGCCGTGTCCCCGGTTATGGACATCTTGAGTATCTAGTACTTGGAGTATCCTATTGTATCTCATCACTCTAAAATTAAACTGTTGGGTTGATGATTATTTTCCTTAATTGGGATTGAGATGGGGGGTACCATTCTCAGTGTTGTTCAACCACCATGATAGTTAAATAAAATTTATTCCTTTGTTGTAGGGAAAAATTGGCTTTTCGCAAAACATATTAACCATTACAGCCTCCACCAGCCATATATGCATGTAGTGATGGCAGTTATTATGTTCATTGCTTTACTGTGTTACTTTGCCAGCATATTCCATGTGTTGACCCGTTTTCGGGCTGCAACGTATTATGTTGCAGACCTTTCAGACGATGAGTAAGGTTTGCTAGGCCGTTGTCGTGCATTCAGCTATGTCGCTGAAGTTGATGGACTCACTTTATCTTTCAAGCCTTCCGCTGTTATTTTATTTAGATGGCCTTAAGCCATATTTATTGTAATGAGTTCTCTTTTGAGACATTCGATGTAATAAGTGTGTGATTGCACTCTGTTATAAATCGTTCGAGTACTTTGTGTGTTAGCATTACCGATCCAGGGATGACACTTATGCACAGATATTTGACCGTCTGAGGCGGATCGCTACACATGTCCGGCGGAGCCGGGTAGTCGGCCTCGCAGAGGAGGCGTGCCTCGTCCTCATGCAGGTGGAGGCGGCGGAAGCCGTGGCCGCCGGACCGTCGCCTAGGTAGCAATCGGCCATGGTCGTCGGCGGGGGAGAGAGGAGAGACACGGGTCAGCGGCGAGATGTCGAGAGGGGAGAGGGTTCTGAGGCGAAGGAGCGTGCGTTCACCGGCGAGGGAGGGCGGCCGCCGTGTGTACGCGTGGCGGGAGCGGGCGGGACGCGCGTCGCCGCGTCTTCACTGCGCCGACTGCGAGGCATCAATGGAAGGCTGATCGGCGAGGCAGTGCGGCAGCCTTCGCATTGATTCCCGCGGAAACCGAGGCGATGAGGACGACGAAGGCGCCGAGTTGCTGACTCGGCGGGCCCGCTTGTTTTCACGCCAACAATTGTTTCCCCCGGCGCCCCCGGGCGCCCCCCCCCCCAGCGCGCCGGTTTCGGCCTGGGTCCGCCGACGCCAAATTCGTTCCTAACCGGCAAAAAATGGGCTTCTGAAGACGCGACTGGTCCGATTTTTCTGCGCCGGCGATAAAAAAGGGCCTTGGGGGTTTTGTTGGGGGCGCGGTTGGAGATGCTATGAGAAGTGAAGGCAGTGAAACTGCTGCCTAAAGGAGAAAATTTCATCCAGCGTAGTGAGCTTAACTAGAGTAGTGAGGTTTAATAAAATCAAACAATGTACTGCATAGCTAGCATGTTGCATGGATGGATACCACCCATCGTCTCGCAGTTCCTTGCGCGGCCATGTGACCCATGCTAGCTCTGCCTGGCCAACAACCGATGCTCTCTTGCAAAATGCCAAGCAGAGGTCGGCCGCCAGCTTCCCTTCCAAAAAACACAGAGTAGCGCGAGGCCAGCTCACGGGCTATAGAATTGGCATGCAGCGCTCCGATCATTGCATCACAAAGCAACACACCAAGTAGCCACATCGCGCTTAGCTGGGTTCCAAGAGAGCTATTAGGTACGTAGCGACTAGCGGTCACGAGCGCGCGCCCATGGCTTCCACGTCGACGAGCTTCGTGGCCATGGCGCTCGTCACCGCCGTCATGCTCAGCACGTGCCATGCCGCGCGCCTCCTCGCCGACGTTCTGGCCTTGCCCACACCGATGCTGCCCCCCGTGCCCGTCATCCCTACAGTCCCTGCTGTGCCAAGTGGCATCGTTTCTATGGTTCCCACTGTACCAGGCGTCCCGACGGTTCCCACTGTGCCAGGTGTCCCAACGGTGCCCACAATTCCCACCGTCCGGGTGTACCGACGGTGCCCACGGTGCCAGGTGTGCCGACGGTACCAGTACCTGGCGCCGCCGTGCCGACCATCCCAGCAGTTCCCACCGTGCCAGACGTGCCGACAGTGCCGCTGCCGGCAGTACCCGGTGATGTCGTGCCGACAGTACCCACTGCACCGAGTGACGTGGCATCTATGCCGACGGCAGCTGTCGGCATAGGTGGTGGTCGGTGCGCCTCGAATCGATGACGAGGCACGGGCATCTGTGCCGACGGCCGCCCGTCTAAGCCGTCGGCATAGATCGGACGCCGTTAGCCGCACGTCACAAGCGGGGCCGCCGGGCCCGCATCTATGCCGACGTTTTATGTATGCCGACGGCTGCTGTAGGCATAGGCTGGGGCTAAGCCGACGGCTGATATGTGCCGATGGTGGTCGTCGGCGTAGCTCTGGATAGTCCGACGGCCGCCCTACGCCGACGGCCCTGTTTCAGCTGTCGGCATGTCCAGGAGTAGGCCGACGGTGGCCGTCGGCATATATTTGGCCGTCGGCACCGTGGGCACCGGCCCCTATTCCGGTAGTGCCAGCTCATGTGCTATAAAATTGGCATGCATCGCTCCGATCATTGCATCACAAAGCAACCACACCAAGTAGCCACATCGCGCTTAGCTGGGTTCCAAGAGAGCTAGCTACCAGGTAAGTAGTGACTAACGGTCACGAGCGCGCGCCCATGGCTTCCACGTCGACGAGCTTCGTGGCCATGGCGCTCGTCATGGCCGTCATGCTCAGCACCTGCCATTCTGCGCGCCTCCTCGCCGACGTTCTGGCCTTGCCCACACCGATGCTGCCCCCCGTGCCGGTCGTCCCTACAGTCCCCGCCGTGCCAGGCGGCGTCGTTCCTACGGTGCCCACCGTGCTGAACGTGCCGATGGTTCCCACCGTGCCAGGTGTCCCGACGGTGCCAACAGTTCCCATCGTGCCCGGCGTGCCGACGGTGCCCACCGTGCCAGGCGTGCCGACGGTACCAGTACCTGGCGCCGTCGTGCCGACCATCCCGGCGGTTCCCACCGTGCCAGGCGTGCCGACTGTGCCGGTACCTGGCGCCGTCGTGCCGACAGTACCCACTGCGCCGAGCGTGCCGACGATTCCCACGGTGCCAGGCGTTCCGACGTTGCCTATGCCGTCCGTTCCCGACGTACCTAACGTGCCGCTGCCGCCGATGCCGTCCATCCCCGACCTGCCCAAGGTGCCACTGCCACCGATGTCGTCCGTCCCTGGCATGCCCAAGGTGCCAGTGCCGCCGGTGCCGTTTGTTCCCGGTGTGCCGGCCGTGCCATAGTTCATTGCACCTCCACCGTCGACGCACTAGACGTACGTGCGTACGTGCCTACATGTAATTAAACTTTAACGTTCCAACCATATGGTTACTTTAACTTGGTAATATTCGTTTGAGCAGCACTTGTGTCTACGTGCAAGTAAAAAAGAAAGAAGTACCCACGTGTGTACGTGTGTGGTATATCTTTACGATGGGTGCGTGTGGTGTGGAACTGTGGATGTGTGTAATGTATGCTTGTACGTTTATGTGGTGCAAGACATTGTTTGTGTAGGCAAAGGGGTATTGCTCCATGTATACGTGTGCCACTGTATAATATTATTTTCATTTGTATCAATATATACACTATTCATGTAGATATAAGCTTGAGTAGTTTGGCTTTACGTGTATGTATCTCAGATTGAAAAGCATATGTGACCCTAGAGATAGCTTTCAAATTATCCCAATATTATACAAATTTGTTTTTGGGGTACAATATATAATGTTCATATGCTTTATATGAGTTGTGCTGAAGAATAGTACCGGATGGAGTGGGGCGTTTTGGTGACCGGGCTCCATGGAGCCTGAAATTTTTGAAAAAT
Organism: Triticum aestivum; assembly: GCF_018294505.1. Classification (NCBI taxonomy): domain Eukaryota; kingdom Viridiplantae; phylum Streptophyta; class Magnoliopsida; order Poales; family Poaceae; genus Triticum; species Triticum aestivum. The sequence goes on from NC_057808.1 coordinate 488,096,055, forward strand.
TGAAAATTGGAACTTCAGTTTAAAAAAACCTGAAAAAAATGCAAGTATACAAAGATGAAATGTAGTATATGTGTCTAAAAAATCAGGATGAAATACCTTAAAATATGATCTGTACAAAAAACAAATTCATGGACTTTGAGGATGAATAGTATCACTAGATGGCCCGTTACGCCAATTGGCGCAGAGACCAACTCCAGCCCAAAAGCAAAGTAGACTACTTGAAGGATTTTTTTCCTCAACTGGTTGCAAATGATTATGTTCATACTATGTTTCTATTTCCTTGGCAATGATCATTGCCCATAGCCCACTTTCGCAATTTGTTTTTGATGACATGAGACTTTGTTCATGATGGATTTTTTTCTCAACCGTCTACAACTGCACAATGACCGATTACAACCATAAATTAAGCAAGCCATAGGCGACACATTACTTTTGATTGATCTGTGCTAATGTCCAACTATGCTTCTTTGGACGGTTTTCTTAAGCAAGGAAAACCATTAGGGAGTGTTGAATTATTGATATGTCTCAATATATCTATATTTTTTATTGTTTCATGCAATTATCTTATCACTTTTATATACTTTATAGCATATATATTATTATTTTCGGACTAACCCATATTAATCTAGTGCCCAGTGCCAGTTGCTGTTTTATGCATGTTTTTGGTTTCACAAGAAATTAATATCTACAGAGGTCAAAATACTTTGTCGTTTAATACGATGTTTTTTTGGACAATGAAGGACCTAGGAAGCTTTGGGGGAGATCAAGAGGAGCTAAGGTGGCCACATGGCCACCCGACGCGGCTAGAGGGGTAGGGAGTGCCCCTAGGCCGTGTGGGGCCCACCTGCATCGCCTTACATTGATTCCAGCGCCATAAATTCCTATAAATATTGAAACCCTCCGAGATATTTTCAAACAATTTTTCCCGCCGCTGCAAGTTCCTGTTTCGCGAATATCCATCTGGAGGCCTATTCCGGAGTTCTACCAGAGGGGGAATCCATTGTTGGAGGCTTATTTAGCAACCTTGTTGCCTCCATAACAATGTGTGAGTAATTCCATTAGGACCTTAGGGCCCAAGTAGTAGCTAGATGGTTCTCTCTCTCTCTCTCTCTCTCTCTCTCTCTCTCTCTCTCTCTCTCTCTCTCTCTCTCTCTCTCTCTCTCTCTCTCTCTCGGATCATCAATACCATGTTCCCGTGAGCTGCTTCACATGATCAAGATCAATTCAATGTAAATCGGCGGTCTCTTTGTTGGGATATGATGAATTGTCACTTTATGATCAGATTGTCATTGAAATCAATTGAATCTTTTGTGGTTTCCTTGCAGTATAATTCAATAGTTTTGCATGCTCTCCGATCTATCTATCTTCTCGGGCCAAGTTCGATGGGTTTTTCTTTAGAGGGAGTGGTGCTTTGTACTGGGTTCAATATTGCGGTGCTCTAACCCAGTGACAATAAGGGCACATGTATTGCATAGTTGCCACTAAGGATAAAATGACGGTGTCTCGTCATATTGATTGATGTTTTATTGTCTACATTATGCCATCTTGCTTATTGTGATGCTTTGTTTCTTGCAAACTTAATACCTCGATAAGCATGTTGGTAGCGGTTTTGGGGTGGAGTATTAGTTGTAGATGCAGTTGGATAAACGGTCTACTTATCACGGACGTAATGCATATATGAGTTTATGCCATGAATGATCATAGTCGTAAATAAACATTGCAATTTAATCCACACATGGCATCAACAAAACCCACACACAGCCATCATAGCCAACCCAACTTTGAAAATAAAAACCAACCTAGCAATTACACACCACCCAAAACCTTACTTTCCAGCTGGAAGCCCCCATAGTGCAAGAACCCTAGCAAGATGGATCCAAGCCTAGGAGAGGTGACTGAAGAAGAGCATGAGGTGGTGGAGGTGAGGGGTAGCTGGGTGCGGCCACATAGACCAATGGTGGCGAGGCTCGGAGGGCACAGGCTGCGACATAATACTCGGTGGAGTACAACCGCTAGCTATTCAACAAGATCATGGAGTCTTGCAATGGGCAGGAGTATGAGGAGGTGTTCCCTGGTGGCAGGAGTCGTACCTTCAACCAAATCATCGGTAGGGTGAGGCGGAGGGTAACCTACATCGATAACCACCCAACCAGAGCTCGTTGGATGAGAATTACTTACCCTTGATGAATCCTGGTGTAATAACCCTCTATGTATGAAATCATCTAGTTTCTGCGGATCCTCTATGTATGAACCCTTTGATGAACTTGCTCTTTGTATGAACCCTTCATAAATTAAGTATCAGTGCCTACATGTGTTTAAATAAGTACTTTGGAGCGTGTCTTCTTATTTTGTTCACCACGCTCTAACCAAACAGATCATAAGAAGTTTAGCCAAACCAATTGGTCCATCATAATTTTGCAGACTGACACACTACAGATCAATGAGCACTTGCTAAACTACCATTAAATATAAAGGGCACCACACTTGGCAATACTTAATTAGTTCTAGGTTAAGTGGTCAGTGATCAAGGAAGCACCAACAAAACAACGTCAATTCTGCACTCTATATACCAGTATCACTGCATCATCTACTCTACTCTGCCATTTCAGTTACATGTGCTACATAGGCACAGTGACAGTGTTTCGACACAACAAACCACTCCAACAATGCTACATCTGAAAAAATAAATTCCACAAAAGCTTGATTTACTTCTAACTTACCTGCACATAGCAGCCTGCTACTGGGACCCACCTATCATAAACCTACTTAAAACTTAACCATTCGGTCAATAGAGTTTTCCGAAACAACAAACCAATTCCGTCACAGTTTTCTGAGAATTTTAAAAAAGAGGATGTTTTTTGGAAACCTAGCCCCAAAAGTCATAGTTTTTAGCTATATACTCTGTTAAATTGCATGTCACTGTGAACCCTCTTGAAAACTAAAGGCCAATCTTTCTAGAGAGCGTATGAAATAATTAATGGCCTCTTTGATCCATATGAATAAAAAAAGTAGGAAAACAAAAACAAAACATTGTAATTTGTGAACGGCATTCCAATGGAGCATTGGAGTGGTTGAATTTGCACCAAATTGTGCTTGTTCGATTGTAACATAGGGGATACCAAAATAATCTTTTCAAGCAATAGTACTGAAAGAAATATAGTGGAACAAATCCTTAGAAAAAAAACTCTATAGGACTCAACCCTACAAAACAAACAACCCACATTGCAAAAATCCCTAATGTTGCAATGTGCAAATTTCTTATGAAATTGTTCTGACAATACATGCCCTGGTTACATAGGTATTATTGCTGGTACTGATGCATATATTTTTCTCCCTTGTGGAACTTTTGAATTTCCATCTTCTCCTTTCTTTGAGAGAGAAACCATCTTTCACTATTTTTATAATATTTCAGGAACTTGAGATTTTCCAACCGATAAATTATGTTGTATCGACCTTGTCTGTATAAATAACTTCGGCACGATATTGACCTTCTGTGATCTATTCAAAGTCACCACAAAGGCCTTGTGTGTACGTTGCCTCTCCCACTGAAAGAATAATCCTCCTTTATGAGACACACATGTGTCATATCTGGGGTCTGATCTCTTGTGGGCTGATGGTGCAACCACCCTTCTAATCATCCAACAACATGTACGGTTGATTATTTGATTGGAATCAAATACACAGTATTTACAGAAAAAAGTCTTCGTTTATTGGGAAAGAATCAATATACTTTTAATGTCGAATCGGGATTCACTAAGACAGAAATAAAGCATTGGGTCGAACTCTTCTTTGGTGTTAAGGTGTTAGCTGTGAATAGCCATCAACTACCTGGAAAAGGTAGAAGAACATTGATATATACATTTTGTCATCTTATTCGCAAATTTCACATTGGAGCCTTGGAGACATATCCAAAATGTATATACGCCGAAGATACACAGTAGTACAATACTGTCAGACCAAGTGCACCTTCGCGAAAGACCATGACGACGCCAGTTGAAAAATGATGGCAGGAACGAAACGGTTGAGCAGATCGAAGCTGCATCGCCGGCCAGCTCCCTTCCTCACCTAAACACAGAAAATTGTACTGTAGGTAGCTACCACCTAGCTACCTCGACCACACAACACAAAATGCTTCCCTTTTTGGATTGACGACTCACGCACAAACATTCTCAATCTGGCCAACTGCTGAAATTTGAGATGGGCTCTAGGCCCATATAGTAATTTCTGAAAATTCTCTAAGGGCCCATATGGTTTATATCGCACTAGGTGTAGTGGGAAGTTTAGTCCCATCCCGGAAGTAGAAGAGGAGTTGGACCTCCTTATAAGGGTTTCTCTTCTACATGCTATTGGAGCTTGAGAAGAGACGAGGCCCTCGCGCACTCCTCCTCCTCCTCCGCCTGCCGCGGGTTGCTGGATTGAGCCGAGCCGAGCTCACACCTACGCGCTTATTTTTACCAGTCACTAATGGAGAGTTCTAACCCTAGACGCCATGAACAGGTCACATCTGCTCCACGCGCACGCCCACCGTCGTTCCCTTGCTGCTGCTGCCGCCGGTGACTCCATCCCGTCCGCCGCGTACACGGTCGACGGGAGAGCAGGTCTCCGAAACCACGCCCTTCTAGTTCCTGTACGGGGTGAGGGGCGAATAGGTTTTTGGGCAGCGATTACGCGACTGCTCACTTCCGATCCGCTACTTCCTCTACGTCCGCGTCGCCCTCATCATCATCATGTCCACCGACGCTGAACGTGCCGCCGCCGAGAAAGCCGAAGCCGACAAGAAGGCCGCCGAGGATGCTGCTGCCGCCACCACTGCCGCGGCGTCTGCATGGTCTACTGGAGGGTATAACGCGTTTATTCCGCTCCTGATTATTTTCGTATTAGCAGTACTAGCAGTATGTGTAGATTTGTCTACTGTTTGCTTAGTACGTGCATGTTTAGATCAGAGTCAGTACGTCATCAATTTAGGCAATGCTATGCTATTGATTTATCTATGGATTAAATTAGTCGAAAAATTGCCTATTTACTCAACACCAACAACCAACCTAATGTCCTAATCACACAATTACTTGGGGTTATAAATTGCCAGGCATTGACCCATGTTCATACATCGCAGCAGAGCAGAAGCAACATCTTGCAGTCACCACACCGCACACGAGAGAATACTATCTCTCACTAGTACAACCGCTAGCTCCAGCCATGACTTCCAGCGCGAGCATGTTGGCCATGATCATGGCGTGCGCGCTCCTCCTCGCCGACAGCACATGCGACGCTGCCCGCAACCTGGCCGACACGACGCCGGCGGCTGCTGCTCCGGCTGCTAGCGCCATCCCTGGCCTGCCGGCCGTGCCGACCTTGCCTGCCGTGCCCACGGACACGGTCACCCTGATGCCACCCATGCCGTCGGTCACCCTGCCCACCGTGCCGCAGGTGACGCTGCCGCCCATGCCCTCCATCGTCGTCCCCAAGGCGGTCCTGCCGCCCATGCCCAAGGTCACCCTCCCCACCGTGCCCCAGGGGACGATGGCGCCGATGCCCGCCATTGTCGTGCCCAAGGTGACGCTGCCGCCATTGCCATTCGTCCCGAGTGTGAACGTGCCTATGCCGTTCGCGGCACCGCCCCCGTCAGCGTAGGCGCGCCCACTCGGCGGTGCGCTCGTCCTGTCCACGATAGGGCGCCGTTCATCTGAGTGTGGCGCCAGGTCACTCACTGGACACGACGTGCATTTTCTTACATGCAAGCTCGGTGTTAGGAGTACGATGCAGTGGTTCCTAGGTCCTACTTTTTCTTTACGTCTCAGTATATGTATTCTTGGTGTTTGACTATTGAGGGTTGTCCAATTGTGTGTATTCGTGTTTTTCCTACATACTTCCTCCGATTCCTATGAAGTATTTGTTTTCTGTTAAAATTCCCCAATGTAAGGTTTTTTTTTTTCAAGTTCTCATAATTCCTTTTTAGCTCTCTAAAAAAAAGTATCCCTCTCCCGATTGTCTGTATCTCTCCTTGTATAAAAAAGAAAAGAATCTCTCTCCCGACTGCATGTATCTCTTTCTTTCCTGTCGTTATTAATTTTCTTGCTGCTAAACAACCGATTAGCCAAGGGCAATTTCATCTTAAATTGTCTATACTTCTCTATCTTGGTCACTGTGCCGAAAATAATACACCTTACATAAAGAACGGAGAAAATACAAATATAATTTCTATTTACGGTAAGTTATACTCCCTCCATCCGAAAAACTTGTCCCAAACTTGTTTCTCAAATGAATGTATCTAGCACTAATTTGATACTAGATACGTCGATTTGAGGGCCAAGTTTTTTTGGACGGAGGGAGTACTTGTCTTACATAACTCAGTTAACGAGTGATGGTACATATAGTCTCTTCCCTCCCGGGTCCTTGAAAAATCATCTCAGCGTGAATTGTGGTCTTGCTAACCACATGGGTGATCTCTAAAAAGGCACAATTGTAGAATATTCAACAATGCTTGTTGCCAAAAGTTAATTTTTTTAACTTATTTTCATTTCACTGTTCATGGTGGGTGCATTTAAACTCGGGATTAGAATAACACTTCCACGAAAATGATAGTTGGAGGGTTCAAAGACCGCTAGGTGAGAATCTTGACATGAAGTGGCGGGGTGCAGATTCAAGGGCCAATAGATTTGCACGTTTTTCCATTATTTTTTGAAAACACAGAGCAACTCAAATCTAAACGTAAATTTGGGAAAAATTAAATTAAGAATGAACAGAGTCAAAACGGTCTGCTTGCATGTATAGTCCAAGAAGCTACTCTCTCTGTCCTAAAATAAGTGACTCAACTTTGTATTAACTTTAGTACAAAGTTGAGTCACATATTTTGGGACGAAGTGAGTACAATGTAATCCACTAGTTGCTTGCAACCAGAGACGCTCCCGTACCATGAAATTCTATGATGCTACTAGCAGATTGTAACAGAAGTCAATCCCAAAGAAGGGCACTTTATTTTGATGATACATGATAACGTTAGTGAGTCTTTGTGAGAACGTTTGACTAGCCAGATGACCAGTTCAAAAATGATGGCATGAATAATCCAGACGGTTGAGCAGATTAAAGTTACAGCACCGGCGCAAATCTCGTCCTAATGGCCCTGCTATGCACCAGTAGCCCACGAGCCAATGAGTTTCCGCAACCTTGTGAAGTATCTCAATCCAGCAGTATGTTCGTTTCCTTTCCTGATTTTAAGTGTTGTTATCTTTCTCATATTGGGTCCCACCATTGACAGATAAACAACTCATGCACAGCCCTATACATCTCTTAATTCTTACTTAAGTACAGTTTGTGACACAATCACTCTCTCTCTCTCTTTCCTCTTTGTTGGGGATCGTTGCAGAAATTAAAAAATTTCTACGTATCACCAAGATCAATCTATGGAGTTACTAGCAACGAGAGGGGAGGAGTGCATCTACATACCCTTCTAGATCGCGAGCGGAAGCGTTCAAGAGAACGGGGTTGATGGAGTCGTACTCGTCGTGATCCAAATAGCCGATGATCCTAGCGCCGAACGGACGGCACCTCCGCGTTCAACACACGTACGGAGCGGAGACGTCTCCTCCTTCTTGATCCAGCAAGGGGGAAGGAGAAGTTGATGGAGATCCAGCAGCACGACGGCGTGGTGGTGGAAGCAGCGGGATTCCAGCAGGGCTTCGCCAGGCGCTACTCGAGGAGGAAGAGGTGACACGGGAGGGAGAGGGAGGCGCCAAGGCTTAGGGTGCGGCTGCCCTCCCTCCCCTCCACTATATATAGGGGCTAGGGGGCGCATGCCCCCCTTGGAGATCCCATCTAGAGGGGGGGCGGCCCTCGGGGGGGCGGCCCCTCGAGGGGCAACGGCCCCCTTAGGGTTTCCAACCAGGGGGCAACGGCCCCCTAGGGTTTCCAACCCTAGGCGCCTTGGGCCCTTCGGTGGGGCGCACCAGCCCACTAGGGGCTGGTTCCCACGCCACTTCAGCCCATGGGGCCCTCCGGGATAGGTGGCCCCACCCGGTGGACCCCCGGGACCCTTCTGGTGGTCCCGGTACAATACCGGTGACCCCCGAAACTCTCCCGGTGGCCGAAACTGGACTTTTTATATATAAATCTTTACCTCCGGACCATTCCGGAACTCCTCGTGACGTCCGGGATCTCATCCGGGACTCCGAACAACTTTCGGTTAACCGCATCTCTACAACTCTAGCGTCAACGAACCTTAAGTGTGTAGACCCTACGAGGGTTCGGGAATCATGCAGACATGACCGAGACACCTCTCTAGCCAATAACCAACAGCGGGATCTGGATACCCATGTTGGCTCCCACACGTTCCACGATGATCTCATCGCATGAACCACGATGTTGAGGATTCAAGAAATCCCGTACACAATTCCCTTTGTCAATCGGTACGTTACTTGCCCGAGATTCGATCGTCGGTATCCCAATACCTCGTTCAATCTCGTTACCGGCAAGTCACTTTACTCGTTCCGTAATGCATGATCCCGTGACTAACTACTTAGTCACATTGAGCCACCCAGTTACCGAGTGGGCCCAGAGATACCTCTCCGTCATACGGAGTGACAAATCCCAGTCTCGATCCGTGCCAACCCAACAGACACTTTCGGAGATACCTGTAGTGCACCTTTATAGCCACCCAGTTACATTTTGACGTTTGGTACACCGAAAGCATTCCTACGGTATCCGGGAGTTGCACGATCTCATGGTCTAAGGAAATGATACTTGACATTAGAAAAGCTTTAGCAAACGAACTACACGATCTAGTGCTATGCTTAGGATTGGGTCTTGTCCATCACATCATTCTCCTAATGATGTGATCCCGTTATCAATGACATCCAATGTCCATGGTCAGGAAACCGTAACCATCTATTGATCAACGAGCTAGTCAACTAGAGGCTCACTAGAGACATGTTATGGTCTATGTTTTCACACATGTATTACGATTTCCGGATAACACAATTATAGCATGAACAATAGAGAATTATCATGAACAAGGAAATATAATAATAACCATTTTATTATTGCCTCTAGGGCATATTTCCAACAGTCTCCCACTTGCACTAGAGTCAATAATCTAGTTACATTGTGATGAATTGTACACCCATAGAGTTCTGGTATTGATCATGTTTCGTCCGTGGAAGAGCTTTAGTCAACGGATCTGCGACATTCAAATCCGTATGCACTTTACAAATATCTATGTCTACATTTTGAACATTTTCACGAATGGAGTTGAAGCGACGCTTGATGTGCCTGGTCTTCTTGTGAAACCTGGGCTCCTTGGCAAGGGCAATAGCTCCAGTGTTATCACAGAAGAGAGTCATCGGCCCCGATGCATTGGGAATAACTCCTAGGTCGGCAATGAACTCCTTCATGCAGATTGCTTCATGTGCTGCCTCCGAGGCTGCCATGCACTTCGCTTCACATGTAGATCCCGCCACGACGCTTTGCTTGCAACTGCACCAGCTGACTGCCCCACCATTCAAAATATACACGTATCCGGTTTGTGACTTAGAGTCATCCAGATCTGTGTCGAAGCTAGCATCGACGTAACCCTTTACGACGAGCTCTTCATCACCTCCATAAACGAGAAACATATCCTTAGTCCTTTTCAGGTACTTCAGGATGTTCTTGACCCGTTGTCCATTGTTCCATGCCGGGATTACTTTGGTACCTCCCTACCAAACTTACGGAAAGGTTTACATCAGGTCTGGCACAGCATGGCATACATAATAGACCCTATGGCCGAGGCATAGGGGATGACACTCATCTTTTCTCTATCTTCTGCCGTGGTCGGGCATTGAGCTGTGCTCAATCTCACACCTTGCAATACAGGCAAGAACCCCTTCTTGGACTGATCCATATTGAACTTCTTCAATATCTTATCAAGGTATGTGCTTTGTGAACGACCTATGAGGCGTCTCGATCTATCTCTATAGATCTTGATGCCTAATATTAAGCAGCTTCTCCAAGGTCCTTCATTGAAAAACACTTATTCAAGTAGGCCTTTATGCTTTCCAAGAATTCTATATCATTTCCCATCAATAGTATGTCATCCACATATAATATGAGAAATGCTACAGAGCTCCCACTCACTTTCTTATAAACCCAGGGTTCTCCATAAGTCTGTGTAAACCCAAACGCTTTGATCATCTCATCAAAGCGAATGTTCCAACTCCGAGATGCCTGCACCAGCCCATAGATTGAGCGCTGGAGCTTGCATACCTTGCCAGCATTCTTAGGATCGACAAAACCTTCCGGCTGCATCATATATAATTCTTCCTTAAGGAAGCCGTTAAGGAATGCCGTTTTGACGTCCATTTGCCATATTTCATAATCGTAGAATGCGGCAATTGCTAACATGATTCGGACGGACTTCAGCTTCGCTACGGGTGAGAAGGTCTCATTGTAGTCAACTCCTTGAACTTGTCGATAACCCTTAGCGACAATTCAAGCTTTATAGATGGTAACATTTCCATCCGCGTCCGTCTTATTCTTAAAGATCCATTTATTTTCTATCGCTCGCCGATCATCGGGCAAGTCTGTCAAAGTCCATACATTGTTTTCATACATGTATCCTATCTCGGATTGCATGGCTTCAAGCCATTTGTTGGAATCTGGGCCTGCCATTGCTTCTTCATAGTTCGAAGGTTCGCCGATGTCCAACAACATTATTTCCATGACAGGGTTGCCGTACCACTCTGGTGCGGAACGTGTCCTTGTGGACCTACGAAGTTCAGTGGTAACTTGATCATGATCGTCATCATTAACTTCCTCTCTAGTCGGTGCAGGCACCACAGAAACATTTTCTTGTGCTGCGCTACTTTCTGGTTTGAGAGGGGTCATCTCATAAAGTTCCACTTTCCTCCCACTTACTTCTTTCGAGAGAAACTCTTTCTCCAGAAAGGACCCGTTCTTGGCAACGAAGACCTTGCCTTCGGATCTGAGGTAGAAGGTATACCCAATGGTTTCCTTAGGGTATCCTATGAAGACTCATTTTTCCGACTTGGGTTCAAGCTTTTCAGGTTGAAGTTTCTTGACATAAGCATCGCATGCCCAAACTTTAAGAAACGATAGGTTAGGTTTCTTTCCAAACCATAATTCATACGGTGTCGTCTCAACGCATTTCGACGGAGCCCTATTTAAAGTGAATGTGGCAGTATCTAAAGCATAACCCCAGAATGATAGCGGTAGATCGGTAAGAGACATCATAGATCGCACCATATCCAATAGAGTGCGATTACGACGTTCGGACACACCATTACGCTGAGGTGTTCCAGGCGGCGTGAGTTGTGAAACAATTCCACATTTCCTTAAGTGTGTGCCAAATTCGTGACTCAAATATTCCCCTCCACGATCTGATCGTAAGAACTTTATTTTCCTGTCACGTTGATTCTCAACCTCACTCTGAAATTCCTTGAAATTTTCAAAGGTCTCAGACTTGTGTTTCATTAAGTAGACATACCCATATCTACTCAAGTCATCAGTGAGGGTGAGAACATAACGATAGCCACCGCGAGCCTCAACGCTCATTGGACCGCACACATCAGTATGTATGATTTCCAATAAGTTGGTTGCTCGCTCCATTGTTCCGGAGAACGGAGTCATTGTCATTTTGCCCATGAGGCATGGTTCGCATGTGTCAAATGATTCATAATCAAGAGACTCCAAAAGTCCATCTGCATGGAGGTTTTTCATACGTTTGACACCAATGTGACCAAGGCGGCAGTGCCACAAGTATGTGGAACTATCATTATCAACCTTACATTTCTTGACATTCACACTATGAATATGTGTAACATCACGTTCGAGATTTATTAAGAATAAACCATTGACCAGCGGGGCATGACCATAAAACATATCCCTCATATAAATAGAACAACCATTATTCTCTGATTTAAATGAGTAGCCATCTCGCATCAAACGAGATCCAGATACAATGTTCATGCTCAAAGCTGGCACTAAATAACAATTATTGAGGTTTAAAACTAATCCCGTAGGTAAATGTAGAGGTAGTGTGCGGACGGCGATCACATCGACCTTGGAACCATTCCCGACGCGCATCGTCACCTCGTCCTTCGCCAGTCTCCGCTTATTCCGCAGCTCCTGCGTTGAGTTACAAATATGAGCAACCGCACCGGTATCAAATACCTAGGAGCTACTACGAGCGCTGGTTAGGTACACATCAATAATATGTATATAACATATACCTTTGGTATTGCCGGCCTTCTTATCCGCTAAGTACTTGGAGCAGTTCCGCTTCCAGTGATTGTTTCCCTTGCAATAAAAGCACTCGGTCTCAGGCTTGGGTCCATTCTTTGTCTTCTTACCGGCAGCTTGCTTACCGGGCGCGGCAACTCCCTTGCCGTCTTTCTTTAAGTTCTTCTTACCCTTGCCTTTCTTGAATTTAGTGGTTTTATTCACCATCAACACTTGATGTTCCTTTTTGATCTCCACCTCCGCTGATTTCAGCATTGAATATACCTCAGGAATGGTATTTTCCATCCCCTGCATATTGAAGTTCATCACAAAGCTCTTGTAGCTAGGTGGAAGCGACTGAAGGATTCTATCAACGACCGCGTCATCCGGGAGATTAACTCTCAGCTGAGACAAGCGGTTGTGCAACCCAGACATTCTGAGTATGTGTTCACTGACGGAACTATTCTCCTCCATCTTACAACTATAGAACTTGTCGGAGATTTCATATCTCTCGACCCGGGCATGAGCTTGGAAAACCATTTTCAGCTCTCGGAACATCTCATATGCTCCGTGCTGCTCGAAACGCTTTTGGAGCCCCGGTTCTAAGCTGTAAAGCATGCCGCACTGAACCAGGGATAATCATCAACACGTGTTTGCCAGGCGTTCATAACGTCTTGGTTTGCTGGGACGGGTGCTTCACCTAGCGGTGCTTCAAGGACATATGCTTTCTTGGCAGCTATGAGGATAATCCTCAAGTTCCGGACCCAGTCCGTATAGTTGCTACCATCGTCTTTCAGCTTGGTTTTCTCTAGGAACGCGTTGAAGTTGAGGTTGACATTAGCGTGGGCCATTTGATCTACAAGACATATTGTAAAGATTTTAGACTAAGTTCATGATAATTAAGTTCATCTAATCAAATTATTAATGAACTCCCACTCAGACAGACATCCCTCTAGTCATCTAAGTGATACATGATCCGAGTCAACTAGGCCGTGTCCGGTCATCACGAGAGACGGACTAGTCATCATCGGTGAACATCTTCATGTTGATCGTATCTGCTATACGACTCATGTTCGAACTTTCGGTCTCTTGTGTTCCGAGGCCATGTCTGTACATGCTAGGCTCGTCAAGTCAACCTAAGTGTATTGTGTGTGTAAATCTGCCTTACACCCGTTGTATGCGAACGTTAGAACCTATCACACCCGATCATCACGTGGTGCTTCGGAACAACGAACCATCGCAACGGTGCACAGTTAGGGGGAACACTTTCTTGAAATTTTAGCAAGGGATCATCTTATTTATGCTACCGTCGTTCTAAGCAAATAAGATGTAAAACATGATAAACATCACATGCAATCAAATAGTGACATGATATGGCCAATATCATTTTGCTCCTTTCGATCTCCATCTTCGGGTACCATGTTCATCATTGTCACCGGCATGACACCATGATCTCCATCATCGTGTCTTCATGAAGTTGTCTCACCAACTATTACTTCTACTACTATGGCTAACGGTTAGCAATAAAGTAAAGTAATTACATGACGATTCAGTTGACACGCAGGTCATAAATAAATTAAGACAACTCCTATGGCTCCTGCCGGTTGTCATACTCATCGACATGCAAGTCGTGATTCCTATTACAAGAACATGATCAATCCCATACATCACATATATCATTCATCACATTCTTCTGGCCATATCACATCACATGACACATGCTGCAAAAACAAGTTAGACGTCCTCTAATTGTTGTTGCAAACTTTTACGTGGCTGCTATAGGTTTCTAGCAAGAACGTTTCTTACCTACGCCAAAACCACAACGTCATATGCCAATTTCTATTTACCCTTCATAAGGACCCTTTTCATCGAATCCGATCCGACTAAAGTGGGAGAGACAGACACCCGCTAGCCACCTTATGCAACTAGTGCATGTCAGTCGGTGAAACCTGTCTCACGTAAGCGTAAGTGTAAGGTCGGTCCGGGCCGCTTCATCCCACGATGCCGCCGAATCAAGATAAGACTAGTAACGGCAAGTAAATTGACAAAATCAACGCCCACAACAACTTGTGTTCTACTCGTGCATAGAAACTACGCATAGACCTAGCTCATGATGCCACTATTGGGGATCGTTGCAGAAATTAAAAAATTTCTACGCATCACCAAGATCAATCTATGGAGTTTACTAGCAACGAGAGGGGGGGAGTGCATCTACATACCCTTGTAGATCGCGAGCGGAAGCGTTCAAGAGAACGGGGTTGATGGAGTCGTACTCGTCGTGATCCAAATCACCGATGATCCTAGCGCCGAACGGACGGCACCTTCGCGTTCAACACACAAACGGAGCGGAGACGTCTCCTCCTTCTTGATCCAGCAACGGGGGAAGGAGAAGTTGATGGAGATCCAGCAGCACGACGGCGTGGTGGTGGAAGCAGCGGGATTCCAGCAGGGCTTCGCCAAGCGCTACTGGAGGAGGAAGAGGTGTCACGGGAGGGAGAGGGAGGCACCAGGGCTTAGGGTGCGGCTGCCCTCCCTCCCCTCCACTATATATAGGGGCTAGGGGGCGCATGCCCCCCTTGGAGATCCCATCTAGACAACTAATGTCCATGGTCAGGAAACCGTAACCATCTATTGATCAACGAGCTAGTCAACTAGAGGCTCACTAGGGACATGTTATGGTCTATGTGTTCACACATGTATTACGATTTTCGGATAACACAATTATAGCATGAACAATAGACAATTATCATGAACAAGGAAATATAATAATAACCATTTTATTATTGCCTCTAGGGCATATTTCCAACACTCTTCACTAACAAACATATCATCTACTTCCACATTTACAACTTTAAATCATTTATATTTTATAAACCATAATTTTTATTTATTGAGTATTTTTACATATATGAACTCCTCGCGCCAAGACCTTTAGAGCAAGACCACTTTGGATACATTTCAAACACCTTTAATTATCAATTTCTCAATCCACTTGTTTCACTCTATTTCAACATGGGGAACTACTTAGAACTTGACCAATGGGTAAAATTAGTTTTTGATTCCAGCGAAATTATTATTTTTGAAATGAGCGAGACCTGTTTGTTGGAAAAGAACTGAAATGGTGTTTTATTGAAAATAGTTTTCTTAGAAGATTGAATTTTTTAACGAGTGAAATTTTGCTATCCAAAATGAGTGAAATCAGTTTTTTTCTGAACGAGTGATTTTCTTAATACAGTTAACTCAATGTTTTTCAATGAATGGAACCGGTTTTCCAAATTGATAGAAATTGGTCTTTTCAAATGAGTGAAAACCTTTTTTCAATTGTGTGAAACGAGTGAAATCACTTCTTTCAAATAGTGAACCTTTCATTTTATTTTAGTGAAATGAGTGTTTATAATTAAGTGAAAACAATTATTTTGTAATTAATTCAATCTGTTATTTGAATTGAGTGAAATTGTTATTTTAAATGACTTAAATTGTTGTTTTAAATGACTTAAATTGTTATTTATTCAAATAATTGAAACTATTTTTGTGAATTCAGTGAAATAATTCTGTTAAAATGAGTGAACTCATTGTTTTTTAAATGTGTGCAATCAATTTTCGAATTGACCAAAATATGATATTCGAAATGGGTGGAACCTTTTTTATGGTATGAAATGAGTGAAATCTTATTTAAAATAAGTGAAATTGTTTCTTTACTAGAGTAGAATAATTGTTACAAATTAAGTGAAATCAATGATTTAGTAGTTTTTGAAATATGTTGTTTGAAACGAGTGACACATGTTTTAAACGAGTGAAATCACTCTTTTCCGAAAATGATTGGAACCATGTTTTTTAATTGACTAAAATAATTCTTTTGAGTAAGGAATCAACATTTCAAATATATTCCATACTCTCAGTTTTTAAGAAAAGAATGAAATTGTTTTTTTTAATGTGAGTGAAGTATGTTTCACTGAGTTTAAACTCATTTAAAATATATTCAAATTTGATTTTTTTTAAATATATTGACGTCAAGAATGCAAATATGTAAGAACCCATAAAGTCTCAAAAAGATCATCACAAAAGCTCACCCTCCACATGCACATCAAATTGACACATTTATTCAAAGTAAAACATAATATGAAAGTAGGAACAAAAGAAGTTGAAGCGATTTCCAAAGCCAGCTGTTACCTTTTCGTGCTCACTTCTCTTAGGCGACGCGCATGCAAAGACACAACCTCCACATGCACTCAGAACTACATGTCCATGTAAAAGCGCCCCTTCACCAGACATATAACTTAATAATATTTGAAATTAATCAAAAAATATCTTGTAAACTTCTAAACACACCACATGTAAGGATTGAGCACTAAAAATTGAAATCTATGTGTAGACACGCCTCAACCACCCTAACACCCATAGTAGGTGGTAAGTTGTTTCTTTACTCATAACCACTTGCTAGTGTTATATACATTATCCAAGCAAAACTACATGTTGAGAACTTGAAATTTCCAACAGGAATTCAAACTCAAATGTAATTCGATCATGTTGTGCTGCATGTTAATGCAAACCCTCTCCAATAATATGTAGACCAATGCTCTTCTTCTGAAGGATCTCCTACAATATGGGGCTCTATGGTCCTTAGGATTGGGAATAAAAATAAGAAAGTGAAAAGCGCAAGGTTGTTACATACTTCTTAATGATAGGGGTATTTTTGTGCAAGTTAGCCAAACATGATAAAAGGTGAGTGAGTAGATGGGTTAGGTGCACCAATAACGAAGTGCAAAGTCCTGAAGGTACCCTCCAACTTTGAATGAATAAGCGCTGGGGCTCCGTACCCTCCCATGTATGCACCTTTATTTCGGGCTGATCCATTCATAAGGTAGGGGCGTGATGGAAGACACTCCCGGCCTCATAATCTAGAGGGTTGTTGCTGCAGAGCTAAGGGGCATAGCAGCACCCTCCCTGGCACCATTCTTTGACCTAGCAGCCGACAGACAGGCCGAACATGAATGGGGAGCAAACTATTGTTGGAAATATGCCCTAGAGGCAATAATAAATGGTTATTATTATATTTCTTTGTTCATGGTAATTTTCTATTATTCATGCTATAATTGTATTGTCCGGAAATCGTGATACATGTGTGAATACATAGACCACAACCTGTCCCTAGTAAGCCTCTAGTTGACTAGCTCGTTGATCAACAGATAGTCATGGTTTCCTGACTATGGACATTGGATGTCATTGATAACGGGATCACATCATTAGGAGAATGATGTGATGGACAAGACCCAACTTAAGCATAGCATAAAAGATCGTGTAGTTTCGTTTGCTAGAGCTTTTCCAATGTCAAGTATCTTTTCCTTAGACCATGAGATCGTGCAACTCCCGGATACCGTAGGAGTGCTTTGGGTGTGCCAAACGTCACAACGTAACTGGTTGACTATAAAGGTGCATTACGGGTATCTCCGAAAGTGTCTGTTGGGTTGGCACGGATCGAGACTGGGATTTGTCACTCCGTGTGACGGAGAGGTATCTCTGGGGCCCACTCGGTAATGCATCATCATAATGAGCTCAATGTGACTAAGGCGTTAGTCACGGGATCATGCATTGCGGTACGAGTAAAGAGACTTGCCGGTAACGAGATTGAACAAGGTATTGGGATACCGACGATCGAATCTCGGGCAAGTAACATACCGATTGACAAAGGGAATTGCATACGGATTGATTGAATCCTCGACACCGTGGTTCATCCGATGAGATCATCGTGGAACATGTGGGAGCCAACATGGGTATCCAGATCCCGCTGTTGGTTATTGACCGGAGAGGCGTCTCGGTCATGTCTGCATGTCTCCCGAACCCGTAGGGTCTACACACTTAAGGTCCGGTGACGCTAGGGTTGTAGAGATATATGTATGCGGAAACCCGAAAGTTGTTCGGAGTCCCGGATGAGATCCCGGACGTCACGAGAGGTTCCGGAATGGTCCGGAGGTGAAGAATTATATATAGGAAGTCAAGTTTCGGCCACCAGGAAAGTTTCGGGGGTTACCGGTATTGTACCGGGACCACCGGAAGGGTCCCGGGGGTCCACCGGGTGGGGCCACCTATCCCGGAGGGCCCCGTGGGCTGAAAGTGGAAGGGAACCAGCCCTTAGTGGGCTGGGGCGCCCCCCTTGGGCCTCCCCCCATGCGCCTAGGGTTGGGAACCCTAGGGGGGAGCTTCCCCTTGCCTTGGGGGGCAAGGCAACCCCTTCCCCCCTTGGCCGCCCCCCCCCTTGGAGATCCCATCTCCCAGGGCTGGCGCACCCCCCCAGGGGCCTATATAAAAGGGGGGAGGGAGGGCAGCAACCTACAGCCTTGGGCGCCTCCCTCCTCCCCTGCAACACCTCTCTCTCTCGCAGAAGCTCGGCGAAGCCCTGCCGGAGACCCGCTACATCCACCACCACGCCGTCGTGCTGTTGGATCTCCATCAACCTCTCCTCCCCCCTTGCTGGATCAAGAAGGAGGAGACGTCGCTGCACCGTACGTGTGTTGAACGCGGAGGTGCCGTCCGTTCGGCACTCGGTCATCGGTGATTTGGATCATGGCGAGTACGACTCCGTCATCCACGTTCATTGGAACGCTTCCGCTCGCGATCTACAAGGGTATGTAGATGCACTCCTTTCCCCTCGTTGCTAGTAGACTCCATAGATGCATCTTGGTGAGCGTAGGAAATTTTTTAAATTATGCTACGATTCCCAACAACTATACTCTAATTCATTTTACTTGCTCCCACGAACATAGACTAAATGATTCCAGTTGCCCTAGACTAGAAAAGTGCATATATATCATTGTGGAACTGTGGAGTTAGTCTCAATTGATCTTTTATTAGGATTCGAACTCACACCACATACGAAGTCAATTCGATCTATTTAAGGGCTTGCCTCTACAGAAGAGGTCTATTTTTACTATCTAAGAGTCATACTATCGGAACTCGGAGCGAGTTGAACGAAAGCCTTGCCCACAACTACAACCTTAGGATTTTCAAAGGGCTTAGATTTTAAGTTTCTGTGGTTAGACATGAAATCATTTTGGTACTTTAGTTAGGAAAGCAACCCATTAACAAAATCAAAGGCGCGACCATCCCCCATTCCATGAGTGGCTCTTCTTGTAAAGAAAAAACAAGGATCATGGCACCTATGGCTTATAGGCAACTTAATGAACAAACTATAAATGGGAAATACACGTTACCCGCATGTGATTTGTACTAAATAATTGAATTTGTACCAAATTATAATTGAATCGATTACAACATAGAAAAAAAAACGAATATTTCGAAGAGATGCTAATCAAGAAAACACGAGTGCGGAGAAATCCTTAGAAAATGTCCTATAGAACTCAATCTACAAAATTATTAGTGAATATCCCTAATAATTCCATTCTTACAAATTCTTGCGTAATCATTTGAACCATAGAGGTCATAAGTATATGTAGTATTGTTGCTGCTTATGCACATATTGTTCCACATCCCTCCTTTTTTTAATTATCCATCTTTTCATGTTTTTTCTAATATTTCAAGAACTTGAGGTTTTCCAAAGAATAAAAATAAGAAATAAAAAATGTATTTAAGAAAAATATTAATATAATTATGAAGCTGTGAAATTTGAAAGCCATAAATTGATCTACGAACACTCTTGAAAAATAAGGATATATGAAAAAAAATCCGGCTACCATTCGAAATTACTAGATTTAGCCTTTATGTGGATGTATGAGTGCCTCCTCATGGATGAGCGGTTCTATTTTTCTATTGTAGATTTGTGAAAAAAAATTCCATTTTCTATCTTTTACATATTTATTTTTGACCTTTATTTTGGCAAAAGCAGCATGAAAAGCTCTCAATGATTTGATTATGTATGTATTGGAAGTTTGGATATGTCATACGCCCAGCGGCCAGAGGTCAGGGGGAGATAAACTTCATATGATGATTTTATAAACTGTTGTAAATTTTTATCCCCTCTGCTTACTATCCTTTCGATGTTAGTGAAACCATCTTCTAGTCATCCAAAATCAAAACCATAATGGTCGGACAATCAAAAGGTATATGATATTGCAACGTAAAGGTACAAATTGTATGGTTTGGTGATACAAAAGTTAGACCCATTCGAATTGGAAAAACGTGTTTTCGTAATTTTGGTTACTGTCCCAACTAGTGCCAATGCCATTCGGCACATGGGGAAATAATGAATGACTACCAACCATTGTATTCGTCACAATAAGTGATCTTTTGGTCATTGCCCTTTATATACACAACAACAGCTTCACTTGAGCAGATGACAACCTTCCTATTTCCATTAATCTCAAGATGTCGGTAGATTTTTATTCTTTATATCAATAACAACAGCTTAGTACATCAAATAGGTGATAGCCACATATAGATACCGAGTAGACAGTGAGAGAAGAAACAATACAAATGTTAGAACCTATGGGAATGTAAGACATCGAGAATACTGACGGTGGCATAGGTCAAGGAGCGCCAAGAGAAACGTGAATTTGTGGATCTTCACGCGACTAAAATGTTACGGATCCCCACTCTCCTGCAATTCCCTTTTTCATTTTTGGATTTAGAGAGAGATAAACAGATTCCGTAACAGAGCAACTTTGCCGAAATAGAAATGCACAAACACGCCCATCGGTCGATACAGAGAGCAGCAAAAGAGAAGCGGTTGGCGATTCGGTGCAACTATGCCAGCACCTCTTGCATGCCAAGCAAGCGCTCTACCATCTCAGCTAAACCATAGTATTCTGTTGTTTTTGCACTTAACACAATACTAATCTTTTGGAATTAACACAATATTCTGTCGATTCATTTTTGTTCGGGGAGTTCCTGTCGATTCACTTGATTGACCAACGAATTACGCTACAGAAGCACGGCAGGGTCTACGAGCAGACATGGCAATCTGACGTGGCCCAATCATACATTTGGAAAGCCTATCCAATCTCGAGGCCCACTTATGAACTGGATCCAGCGCCCCACACTCCCCTCTCCTACAAACAAACCCAAAATGTCTGGTCACTAGTTCTATTTTTCTACCTAGTACGTAGTTCTTTTTGGCTTTTATTGGTGAAAGCATCACAAAAGGCTATCATTGGTTTGATTATGTAGGTATTAGAAGTGTGGGGTATGTAATACGCCCAGGGGCCTAGAGGTCAGGAAGGGATAAACTTCATAAGATGATTTTACAAATTGTTATATATTTTTGTTCCCCCAGCTTACTAACCTTTATGTGTTAGAGAAACCATTTTCTAGAATCAAAATCTTAATGGTGTAACAATCGAACAGTAAATGTCTATCGGAATTTTGTTGAATAATGTGTATGAGGTAGGTTACACTCGGACTCTGAGTTGTATTCCGTCTAGATAAGATGGGAGTCGTGTCCTAATATGACACTTGTATCCTAGGCCTCCTAGCTAGATAATGTGAAGGCATACGCATGATGTAATGCCAACATAGTAACACAATCACGCAGGGAGAGCCACCGGCCTGTGCCAGCGCCGGGGTGGCTGATGTGTGGTATTGTGATGGTGTTATGGGAAAAGGGGCCGTAGTCATGCCCTGAGGATGTAGCCAATGTTCGGCGAACCTCGTTCACAAATCTCGATGTCGTGCCTCGTGTGATTGCTTGTTCCTGCTGCATTGACTACACGTCTCAAATTATTCTAATAAGTGGTATTGGAGCCCAGGTGCCCAAGATAAATCTCGATGGACTCACGGATGGTCGATCATAGTCGATGGACTGGAAACAGTGGTGTTAGTTGATGGGAGATTTGTTGGGTTTATTCCCACATGATTTGTCGAAGGAGACAGAGCACGACTTATAAGGGTGCATGTCCCCTCCTGTTGGACTAGTCTTGTCATAAGTTATGTTTGCTCTCGGGTTGGGCCTGGTTGTGGGCTGATACGCTCGTGTAGCGGGCCCATGACGCCTGTGGGTTGATAACATGGGTTAGCGAACCCGAGTAACATGATATTGCAACGTAAAGGTACAACTTGTATTTTTCCTGTGCTTAGATACCAAGTTAGACCCAGTCGAATTGGAAAAACCTGTTATACGTAATTTTGGTTACTGTCACAACAAGTACCCATGGCATTCAGCTCATGGAAAAACAATGAATGGCTACCATGCAATCATTGTATTCTTTACAATAGGTGATGTTTTGGTCACTGGCCTTTATATACACCACTATAGTTTCATTCGAGCAGATGACAACCTTCCCATTTCCATTAATCTCAAGATGTCGTAAGATTTTTCTTCTTTATATCAATAACAATAGCTTAGTACATCAAATAGGTGATAGTCACATATAGATGCAATACAAATGTTAGAACCTATGAGAATGGAAGACATCGAGAATAGTGACGGTGGCACAGATCAAGGAGCGCCAAGAGAAAATAGAAGACATCGAGAATAGTGACGCTGGCACAGGTCAAGGAGCGCCAAGAGAAACGTGAATTTGTGGATCTTCACGAGAGTGAAATGTTACAGCGCCCCAGTCTGCTGCAGTTCCCTTTTTCCTTTTTGGATTTAGAGAGAGATAAGCAGATTCCAAAATAGTTCTGTCGACTCATTTGATTGACGAACAAACTACGCCACAGAAGCGCGGGAGGGCCTACGAGCAGACATCGCATTCTGACGTGGCCCAACGATACCTTTGGAAAACCTATCCAATCTCGAGGCCCACATATGAACTGGATGCAACGCCCCACACTCCCTGTCCTACAGAACAAACCCAAAATGTCCGGTCCCTGCATTAATTCGGCCGACGCATGGTTTCACAGGACAACATGACACAGGGAAAATATCTAGTGATACCAAGCTTTAGGTGATACCATGATACAAGATCCTGGGCCGTTGGATTCTCAAATCTGACGGCTCTCGGTAACTCTGCAACATTTGCAAAAAAATCTATGAGGAGTCAAGAAATTGCGCATAGGTCCAGCAGATCCAACAACTTTTGGATGTCGTCCAATCTAAGAATCCGACGGTCCACATGCCCGTACCACGGTAGCATTTAAGCCCCGGTAGCACCAGATACTCACTCCATGACACGTCCTCTCAAAATTTCCAAGGCTCCAAGCCATTCTGAAAATGATGGTTATGCTATGCTACTTCAAAGGGGAGAAAAAAGAGAAAAGAAACGTCGCGAGACAGCTGCCTCGAGGAGAGAAAGGAAACTTGTGCAAGCAATTCGACACAGTTTCGCGTTTGGAGTTTTCGCTCTGGTTTTCCTTACCGATTACGAGTAGATTATTGTTATTTTGCTTGATGAATATCCCGAGTATTTGATGACTAATATGACCGCTTCAAGTCGCTTGCACCATGCATGTAAATTAGGTGGGCATCTGATGCGTGAAGTCTTCCTAAATGGGAGAAGGAAGGCAGTGAAACTTCTGCCTAAGGGTGTCTTTAGTTTATCCACTAAAAAAATAGAGTAAACCGCCGAATAAAGCTTACTAGAGTAAATTTATTACTTGGTTTATGCATTCCGTGGATCACTTGCTATGCTTAGTGGAGTAACGTTTCTAACCGACCCCCTAAGCTTAGCGGAGTAAAACTTATAATTGGTTTATGCATTCCGTCGATCACTTGCTATGCGTCTCCGCTACGTGCAGCGACGATGGTGACCACGCCGGCGATGCGCCACCGACAACACGTCCGTCGCCGAGCGGATACGCATCCATCATCGAGTCGGTATGTGCCCGCTAAAGCCACGACGGAGATTACCGTCGGCGACACCCAGTACCATGGCGAAGCAGATAACTGCGTGGGACCTGGCGGCGGAGGCCATGGATCAAGCAATGGGTGCGTTTGGTGGCTAAAGCGCACCTCTACGTTGAGCAGTCGCTGCACAGGGAGCAGCTCCTTGTGAGTCCGTACACCGGCCTGGTCGATGGCGAGGCCAAGGCCCCAAGTTAACATCGAAGGAGTACTTGACAGGGTGCTTCATGCAAGTCGTGAGGCCGCTGCAAACGCGAAGGAAAATTTTACCCCAGCAGGTCGCGGAGGAGTATTTTTACTCGTCCGCTCAGGGAGTAATTTTTTTTACTTCTCTAACCGGTTTAGGAGATCAGCTATGTGCCGGTTAGAGGAGTAAAATTAAAAAATTACTCCTCTGTAGCTATTTAAGGGATCCGTTAGAGATGCCGTAAGGAGAAAAATTTCTCAAGGAAGTACTACATTCATAACAAAATATAAGATACTTTTGTCGGCTAAACTAACTTTAAAAACGCCTTACATTTTGATACGGAGTAATACTATTTGCCTACATAATTTCATATTTAATGGCCTCTGGACACTTGCACATTGTCTTAGCTTTATCTTAAGCAATGCAATTCATGCCGACCATATTGCATGCATGCATACCACACATCGTCACGCAGTTCTCCGCCAATCATAGTACTCCTTACGCGGCCATGTGACTTATACTAGCTTTGCGTGGCCAACAACCGATGCTCTCCTGCAAAATGCCAAGCTGAGGTCGGCCGCCAGCTTCCCTTCCAAAAAACACAGAGTGGCGCGAGGCCAGCTCACGGGCTATAAAATTGGCATGCAGCGCTCCGATCATTGCATCACAAAGCAACACACCAAGTAGCCACATCGCGCTTAGCTGGGTTCCAAGAGAGCTACTAGGCACGTAGCGACTAGCGGTCACGAGCGCGCGCCCATGGCTTCCACGTCGACGAGCTTCGTGGCCATGGCGCTCGTCACCGCCGTCATGCTCAGCACGTGCCATGCCGCGCGCCTCCTCGCCGACGTTCCGGCCTTGCCCACACCGATGCTGCCCCCCGTGCCCGTCGTCCCTACAGTCCCCGCCGTGCCAGGCGGCGTCGTTCCCACGGTGCCCACCGTGCCGAACGTCCCGACGGTTCCCACCGTACCAGGCATCCCGACGGTGCCGACAGTTCCCACCGTGCCCGGCGTGCCGACGGTGCCCACCGTGCCAGGTGTGCCAACGGTGCCAGTACCTGGTGCCGTCGTGCCGACCATCCCAGCGGTTCCCACCGTGCCAGGCGTGCCGACTGTGCCGGTTCCTGGCGCCGTCGTGCCGACAGTGCCCACTGCGCCGAGTGTGCCGACGGTTCCCACAGTGCCAGGGGTGCCGACGTTGCCGATGCCGTCTGTCCCCGGCGTGCCTAACGTGCCGCTGCCGCCTATGCCGTCCGTCCCCGACCTGCCCAAGGTGCCACTGCCGCCGATGCCGTCCGTCCCTGGCGTGCCCAAGGTGCCACTGCCGCCGGTGCCGTCTGTTCCCGGTGTGCCGGCCGTGCCATAGTTCCTTGCACCTCCACCGTCGACGGACTAGACGTACGTACGTGCCCACATGCACGATTTACGAGTGTAATAAAACTGTAACGTTCCCACCATATGGTTACTTTAACTTTGTAGTATTCGTTTGAGCAGCACTTGTGTCTACGTGCAAGTAAAAAAGAAGTACCCACTTGTGTACGTGTGTGGTATATCTTTTCGATGGGTGCGTGTGGTGTGGAACTTTTTTTTTCTCGAATACGCACGAGTGTGTGTATCATCTATTAAGAGAAGAAGGGAAAAAGAACCCCAAAATAGTTTACAGGGCACGGCTACATGACACCCACGTCAACTCCACCTAACTCTACCCGGCACACTACGTGACTACTCGCCCTGCGCCCACCTTAGAGCTGCCTCGATGCCCTGGTGCATATCGTCATCGCCGTGGAGCAGTCCCGCGTCTTTCCATAGCACGTATTCGCTAGCAATTTTCCTCAACAAGTCTCCAAGACATGGAGTCCTGCCATTGAACACAACTTCGTTCCGGTGCTTCCACACCTCCCAGAGGACTAGCAAGCAAGTCGCGCGCCTCGGCCTTGCTCGCTTCTTGGTCAGCCTATCCAGCCCGCTGCGCACGTACCAGTCCGATAGCGTCTCTTCCTGGCGAGGCTCAGCATGCCCCATGCCCAGCGCGGGCAGGACTCGAGTCCACACTTGTCGGATGAAAACGCAGTGCAGAAGCAGGTGGTTTATCGTTTCACCATGTTGATCGCACAGCGGGCATGCGTCCTGGTGTGGCAATCCCCGCTCGCCGGTCGGTCCGAGGTCCAGCACCTCTCCTTAGTGGCTAGCCAAGAAAAGAACCTGCATCTGAGTGGCGCTCGCGAGTCCCAGGAGAACGAAGCCATGGGTGAAACCTGGAGCCCCCAAAACTTGGCCTGGTAGGCCGATCTGGCCGAGAATTGCCGCTCCTTGCTCCAGGCCCAGGTAATAGCGTCGCTGTCGTGCTCGTTCAGGCGGGTGGCCGCCACCGCAGGCCATAGGGACAGGAATTGCTCCAAGGTGGTGTGGTCGATGGCCGGCCCGAGGTCACGCGCCCAAGCATCTGAGGCTATGGCTTCGTAGACGGTTCTAGATTTCTTCACACGCGCCGGGATGCGGTCATACAGACGTGGCGCAAGCTCTTGGATGCGGGATCCCATAAGCCATCGATCCTCCCAAAACAAAGTGTTCTTGCCATCGCCAAGGTGCACGCGCGCTGCCGCCTGGAAGAGAAGTCTTGACTCCTTGGGCACGGGAAGGACAAACTCCGCCCACGGCCTAGAGGTGTCCGTCTTTTGTAACCAGATCCACTTTGTCTGCAAAGCTACGTTCATCCAACGCAAGTCCAGCACGCCAAGACCGCCTGCCCACTTTGGACGGCAGACGACGTCCCAGGCGACTGCACATGCGCCTCCTCCTGCCTCCGCCTTGCCGCTCCACAGAAAACTTCGACAGATTTTGGTCATTGCTGCGAGCGTTTTGGGTGGCTGCCCCAGAGCTAACATTGAATGGATGGGCATCGCTGTGAGAGCTGATTGGATGAGAAGGAGTCTGCTGCTCTTTGGCAGAGTCGCTGCCTTCCAGTGTGGCAGCATCGCGGCGAGCTGGTCCACGAGTCCACAAAATTGCACCGCCGTTTGCTTCCTTATGGTGAGGGGGAGGCGAAGGTATTTGCACGGGAACTCCGCCGTCGAGCAACCAAGCATATCGCGGACGAGTTGCATTTCCTCCTAGGAGCACCGGGTGGGAAGGGCTGCCGTCTTGGCAAGGTTCACATGCAGCCCCGAAGCGTGTCCGAACATGTCGAGGATCGACGAGCACACTGAGAGCTTGAGAAAAACCATGAGATCATCGGCGAACATGGAGAGTCTTTGTTTGAGGCCCGAGCATGCCAGTGGGGCCAGCAAACCTGTATCAGTGGCTCTCACGAACAACCGGTGTAGTGGCTCCATGCATAAGATGAAGAGCATAGGAGAGATCGGCCCCCCTTGTCTGAGCCCGCGGCAGTTAAAGATGGCATCGCCCGGCCTCCCATTGACCATGATTCTGGTGGACGAAGTGGAAAGTATGCCACAGATCCAAGTGATCCATCTCCGCCCAAAACCCATCTGTCTCATCACCTCAAGCAGGAAAGGCCATTGAATTGAGTCGAAGGCCTTGGATATGTCAAGCTTCAACATGACAGAAGGGTCACGCAGCGCGTGGAGGCGCCGGGTTGTGCACTGAACGAGCATGAAGTTGTCATGTAAGGACCTCCCTGCTACGAATGCACTCTGATGATTACCCACGAGGGACGGCAGTTCGCCAGCAAGCCTGACAGCCAGAGCTTTGTCGAAGATCTTGAGCGCCCCGTGCACAAGACCGACCGGCCTAAAATCCATGATTTGAACCGCTGCTGCTTTCTTCGGCAAGAGGATGACGATGGCCTTGTTGTTCGCTGGAAGGCCGCGCATGTCACCTCTATAGAACTGGCCCATCGCCCGCATCATATCATCCTTAATAATGCTCCAGCAAGAGGCATAAAAACATCCCGTGAATCCATCCAGCCCAGGGGATTTGTCCATTGGCATGTTCTTGACGATGCGCTCAATCTCCTCGATTGTGAATGGGGCCTCGAGGTGAGCCAGGTTCTTCCATGGAAGATCGAGGGCGTCAAGCTGGAGTGAGTAGTCACGCTCGGGAGCGGTTCCGAGCAGCGCTGAGTAGAACTCGTCTACCGCGTTTGCGGTCTCCTCCGAATTCGTGAACGTCTGCCCGTTGTGTTGCAAGGAGAGGATGGCATTCTTACATTGGCGATGACAGGCCTGACGATGGAAGTATGCGGTGTTGGCCTCGCCATCTCCGAGCTGCAGCAACCTCGATCTTTGCCTTGCTATTGTCCTCTGCAACGACGCCAGCCCGAGTAGCTTCCGCTTGAGCAGTCTGCGCAAGGCGTGCTCGTCCAGGGAGAGAGCCCTGGAGTCCATGGCCTCATCAAGCCGAGCAATGACCTCTAGGGCAATGAGGTTCTGCATCCTGACATTTCCAATCCACCGATCGCTCCAACGTTGCAGTGCTTTGGCCGTGGCTCGCAATTTGTTATCCAAGGTCAGGAAGGCATTATCGTGCAGGGGGACCGACTGCCAAGCCGTCTCCACCGTCTCGTGGAACCCATCGGCCTTGGGCCAGAACGCCTCAAAGCGGAATCGCCTCCCCATCATGATATCGGTGTTGAGGTCAAGCAGGAGGGGGCAATGATCAGAGACTGCAGATCCCAGGGCGGTCAGGAGGCAAGTCGGGTAGAGATCTTCCAGCAGCTCATGGCAAAAATGTGATCAATCTTTTCTAAGGTCGGCCTGAGCCTCTCATTCGACCAAGTGAATTTTCTCCCGTTCAGATACAGCTCTCGCAGCTCTAACCTGTTAAGCTTGGCACGGAAGCGGGCCATCATGCGGTGGTTCACGGCGCTGTTGTTCTTGTCCTCCGGGTCTACCAAGAGATTGAAATCTCCAGCAACTATCCATGGGCCTGCATGAAGATCCCGGATATCAACCAGCTCTTGTAGGAAAGCGATCTTATCCTCGTTGCTTTGAGGCCCATATACTCCCGTAAGCCACCATTGGCCTCCACTTGCCGGCCGGACCAGCCCCGTGAGCGTGTTCGTAGTGCGGTGAGGATTCGAAACTGATGCCATGGTGGCATCCCAAGCAAGCAAAATTCCCCCACAGGTTCCCACAGCAGGAAGGTACTCGAAATTCTCAAATCTATTACCCAGACAATGTTTCACGATTTCCGGTGATACAACTTGGAGTTTAGTCTCCTCGAAGCAAACCACCGCAGGGTTTGCCCCAGTCACAGCTTGATAAATGGCACTCCGTCTCGCCGGGGAGTTGAGTCCCCGGACGTTCCACACGATTACTTTGGATGATTGTGTAGCCATATGTTAAGCCCACCATCAGCCAGCGGCGAAGCAGAGCCTACCTAGCTCGCGACTGCCTCCTCCTGCCCCAGCAGGATGGACGCATCCCAGCCAAACAGAGCAAGGATCGCGGCGATCTGATCATGGGTCAGCGGCGTCTTGAAGAGTTCCCCGTACATTAGCAAGTCTTCGTCAGAGATCTCCTCGCCTTCATTGGCCATGCATAGCCGCCTGATGAGCAAGCGCTGCTGCTTCGACGCAGCCGATCCCGCGCCCACGCCCCGGGCTAGGCGAACACTCCTCCTCGGGTTAACAGCTGGAGACCGCTTCCTCCTTGGCTTTCGGTTGGGCGGCACACGATCCCCAGGACGGGATAGCAGCGGCGAGAGCACACGCCGTACCTCCGAACAGAAGTCTACCGCGGGCGTGCATGGCGGCGTGGATGTGTGTACTGTATGCTTGTACGTTTATTGGTGCAAGACATTGTTTGTGTAGACAAAGGGGTATTGCTCCATTTATACATGTGCCAGTGTATAATATTATTTTCATTTGTATCAATATATATACTATTCATGTAGGTATAAGCTTGAGTAGTTTGGCTTGACGTGTATGTATCTCAGATTCAAGAGCCTATATGGAGCTAGAGAAAGCATTCAAATTATCCCAATATTATATAAATTTGGTTTTTTTGGTACAAATATAATGACCATATGCTTTATATGAGTTGTGCTAAAGAATAGTAACCGATGGAGTGGGGCATTTTGGTGACCGGGCACCATGGAGCCCGGAATTTTTGAAAAAAAATCAAAATTCAAACTTTCAATTTAAAAATAATTAAAAAATGCAAGTATACAAGGATGAAATGTATATGTGCGTAAATACTTTGAAATGTGGTGTGTAAAAAAATAAATTCATGGACTTTGCGGATGAATAGTATCACTAGATGACTCGTTGCTTCAATTGGTGCAGAGACCAACTCCAGCTCAGAAGCTAAGTGACCAACTCCACAACTGTCTGCAAATGATTATGTTCGTATGGCGTTTTTATTTCCTTTACAATAATCATTGCTCATAGCCCTCTTTGGAGATTTGTTTTGATGGCATGAGACTCTACTCATGATGGGTTTTTCCCCAGCTGTCTACAAAAGCGCAAAGACCAATTACAACCAGAAATTAAGCAAGCTATAGGCGACACATTACTTTTGATGTATCTGTGCTAATGTCCAACTATACTTCTTTGGCCAATTTTTTTAAAAGGGGAAACTATTTGGGAGTGTTGAATTACTTATATGTTATTTATATTTTTATTATTATTTCATGCTATTATATTATCACTTTTACATACTATTTATAGTATTTTATATTATTTTTCTAGACTAACCTATTAATCTAGTGCCTAGTGCCAGTTGCCGTTTTCTGCATGTTTTTGGTTTCATAGGAAATCATTATCTAGGAGTCAAAATATCTTGCCGAGTTAATACAATTTTTTTTGGCAACGAAGGAGCCACGAAGCTTCGGGGGAGATCGAGAGGAGCTATAGGGGTCCCACACGGCCACTCGGCGTGACCAGGGGGTAGGGCGCACCCCTAGGCTGTGTGGCGCCCACCTGCACTGCCTTACCTTGGTTCCACCACCATAAATTCCTATAAATACCAAAACCCTTCGGGATATTTTCATACAATTTTTTCTGCCGCCACAAGTTCTTGTTTCGCGAAGATCCAATTTGGAGGCATGTTCCGGAGTTTTGCCAGAGGGGGAATCCATTGTCGGAGGCTTATTTATAAACCTTGCTGCCCCCATGACCATGTGTGAGTAGTCCATTAGGACCTTAGGGTCTCTGTAGTAGCTATCTCTCTCTCTCTCTCTCTCTCTCTCTCTCTCTCTCTCTCTCTCTCTCTCTCTCTCTCTCTCTCTCTCTCTCTCTCATCTTTAGTACCATGGTCCCGTGAGCTGTCTCACATGATCGGGATCAATTCAATGTAATCGATGGTATGTTTGTTGGGATATCATTAATTATCACTTTATGACCAGATTGTTCATTGAAATTAGTTGACTCTTTTGAGATTTTCTTGTTGTATAATGAAATAGTTTTGCATGCTCTTCGATTTATCTATCTTCTCTTGCCAAGTTCGATGGGTTTTTCTTCAAAATGAGTGGTGCTTTGTCGTTTGTTCAACTTGCGGTGCTCTAACCCAGTGGGTGGATTATCAGTAGTAAATGCAGTTGGATTAACGGGCTACTTATCACAGACGTAATGCCTATATGAGTTTCTGACATGAATGATCATATTCCAGGAAATTGAGATTTTCCAGCCGATAAATTGTGTTATATTGACCTTGTCTGCATAAACTTAACCGCGTTATTGACCTTGCGTGATCTA
This sequence comes from Triticum aestivum, assembly GCF_018294505.1. Taxonomy (NCBI): domain Eukaryota; kingdom Viridiplantae; phylum Streptophyta; class Magnoliopsida; order Poales; family Poaceae; genus Triticum; species Triticum aestivum. The sequence goes on from NC_057808.1 coordinate 488,127,845, forward strand.
TTCAAAGTCAGCACAAAGGCCATGGGTGTACCTCGGGTTTGATCTCCGGTGGGATGAGGGTGCAACCACTCTTCTAATCATCCAACCACATGTGCTGATTATTTGATCAACTGCGGTACATTGATATATACTCACTCCGTCCGGAAATACTTATCATCAAAATGAATAAAAGGCGATGTATCTAGACGTTCTAGATACATCTCCTTCTATCCATTTTGATGACAAGTATTTTCGGAACGGAGGGAGTACATTTTGTCACCTTATTCGCGAATGAGTCGGTGGTGTTGATTTGAACATTGGAGCCTTGGAGAAATATCCAAACTGTATATACGCCGAAGATACACAGTAGAACAGTACTGTCAGACCAAGCGCACCTTCGCGAAACACCATGACGACGCCAGTTGAAAAATGATGGCAGGAACGAAACGGTTGAGCAGATCCAAGCTGCAGCGCCATACAGCTCCCCTCCTCACCTAAACACAGAAAATTGTAGCTACCTCGACCACACAACACAAAGCGCTTCCCTTTTTGGATTGACGGCGCACACACAAACATTCTCAATCTGGCCAACAACCAACCTAATGTCCTAATCACACCATTACTCGGGGCTACAAATTGCCAGGCATTGACCCATGTTCATACATCGCAGCAGAGCAGAAGCAACATCTTGCAATCACAACACCGCACACGAGAGAATACTATCTCTCACTAGTGCAACCGCTAGCTCTAGCCATGGCTTCCAGGGCGAGCATGTTGGCCATGATCATGGCGTGCGCGCTCCTCCTCGCCGGAAGCACGTGCGACGCTGCCCGCAACCTGGCCGACACGACCCCCGCGGCTGCCGCTCCGGCTGCTAGCGTCGTACCTGGCCTGCCGGCCGAGCCCACGGACACGGTCACCCTGATGCCACCAATGCCGTCGGTCACCCTGCCCACCGTGCCACAGGTGACGCTGCCGCCCATGCCGGCCATCGTCGTGCCCAAGGCGGTCCTGCCACCCATGCCCAAGGTGACCCTACCCACCGTGCCGTAGGTCACCATGGCGCCGATGCCCGCCATTGTCGTGCCCAAGGTGACGCTGCCGCCGCTGCCGTTCGTCCCGAATGTGAACGTACCTATGCCGTTCGCGGCACCGCCCCCGTCAAAGTAGGCGTGCCCACGCCGCAGTGCTCCCGCCCTGTCCACGATAGGGCGCCGTTCATCTGAGTGTGGCGCCAGGTCACTCCGTGGACACGACGTACATTTTCTTACATGCAAGCTCGGTGTTTTATATGCGATGTATCACAGTATCAGTAATTCTTGCCTTCTTTTACGTCTCAGTAGTCAGTGGTATATGTATTGCTAGTGTTTGGATGTTGAGGTTTTGTCCCATTGTATGCATTCTTGATAATCTTAAATACAGATTACTATTTACGGTATGCATCTTTGTCTTTTACTGTTACTTAACGAGTAATGGACAATTGTCTCTGTCCTCTCAGGTGCTCGAAAGTATAAGAGAGGCCATTTAGCTCTTTTTGAGTAAACCATTAGGATTTTTTTTATTTTTTCCTGCACCAAAGGTAATAGTGTGAATTACACAAAATTAAAAGGTGCAATTCCAGCAAAAAAAAGTGTCTGTACAATAAAAAAAAGTTGCAAACTGCACAAAGTAGTGCAATTAAACCGAAAGGCACGATAACACAAAATAGTGCAAATTGCATAAGTGAGTGTAATTACAAAAGATGCAATTGCATGCACAGAAATAAAAGTACAATTACACAACAAGGTGTAGTTGCGCAAAAATATAAATATCATTGAACCATACAATAGTGTAACTGCAGAAAAAGCGCAAATGTACACCAGATTTTAATTGCTTACAAAAACTAGACTTGCAGCCAAAAACTGTAAATGCACAATTTATTTCCATACCCGATAGAAAAAAACAACTACAAAGGAAAGAAAAATATAGGTGCCAAAGATAAATTACTAAAACTATTTGGAAACAAAATAAACACAAACATTCGTAGTTTTTCTTTGTAGGGAAAAGAAACATTACTAGTACTTCCTCGGTTCCAAAGTACTTGATTTTCTCGGTTTGTCCTAAGTCAGGCTTTATAAAGTTTAATCAAGTATATAGAAAAATATGCTAACATTTAGAATAGCAAATAGATATAGTATGCCAATATATTTTGTGAACAATCTAATGAACTAATTTGTTGTTATAGTTGTTAGTATTTTTTTTATATATAAGCTTAGTCAGAGTTAAAAAAAACTTGACTTAGGATAAAACTAATACTCCCTCCGATCCATATTGTACTTGTTGCTCAAACGGATGTATCTAGCACTAAAATATGTCTAGATATATCCATTTGAGTGACAAGTAATGGATTGGAGGGAGTACTTGAAACATGTTGGAACGGGGGTAAATCTGCTTAATATAAGTGACAAGTGTAGCTTACTGACCAAAGTGTCAGTTGGCGGCTTCAAAGCCCAATAAGTTTTTCTTGCAGATACAAAGCCCAATCGGTGAGCAAGCTCACACGAAGTGGTATTAGATTGCAGATTCAAGGCCCAATAGGTTTGCACGATTTTCCAATTATTTTTCTCAAAACACAAAACAACTCAAATCTAAATGCAAAGCAGCCACCTGGATTTTAGCAAATCTGCTTGTTAATTCCTCATGTTTTTCTAAAAAATAAAGAACAACTTGAATAAATGCAAATCCATTAAAAACAGAAAGCAACTTGAATATAAGTGCAAATATGACGACAGGAAAATTAACAGCATTTTATTATAAATCATTCGCATTGGTTTTAGAAAACCTACATGCTTATTCCTCCTGGCCAAGTTCTCCATCAACAATGGATGCGACAAGGAAAATTACGAAACTCCAATACTTTCTAAAGAAATAGTGTGGGTCACTATTGGTTCGTGCACCAGAAATTCGCATGGGCACGCGAGTGCAGGGGCATGCACCTGCCAAGTCCTGCTGCCCGCTCAATTTGCCTCGCAATTCGTGTAGTAGTTCAATCCCGCACGAGAGCACAATAATTTTTAAGTTTCAACTTTGAAACTTACGGTTTTTTCATCTAAAACTGCCAAGTTTCAACCAGTTTCAGAGATATAATTTTAAGCAATTTTTTCTATCGATCGTTGATACGGAATAATTGATTTTTACCGGTCGCTCATACTAAGTTTCGACATTGAAACTTCGAATATTTCTTAAAAAGTCACCAAGATATATTCAAAATGGATCTTATTTGAAAGCGCCGGTCACAAGAAACATGAGTATGAAAACAGAACTTAATTTAAAATTTTCATCTAAAAGATATAAAACAATGAAAATCGGAAGCCAAAATAAAAACCGGGCACCAAGGACATGGGTGCCTCCGCACTTGCGTGCCCCAAATCCTCATCCGTTTGTGCACGGCGTGCTTTGTGACAACTGTCGCGCCGGCGAGAGCAGGTGTGGCAATGTTTTATCGATAATGGGCATGGCCCTCTGGTTTCATTTTTTTAGTATGTTTGGCCTCATTTTTATTGTAAGTGCATCTAGTGCCCCTTAGTGATTTTGGTGTATTGAAGACTTATAGGTTAAGGGATTGATGTGTTTGTGAGTGTACACAGGTCTATAAGTCTATGAGGAGTTTGATATTTACAGAGAAAGTCGACCCTAAAAATGAAGTTCTTCGACTGAAGACTTTGGATTTCTGAAGACTTTGAAAGTGAAGAAATTGATGTAACCTTGAAGACTTGGTATTTATTCGAGGAACATGAAGTGTGAAGACTTTTGTTTTCGTAGTTTCATTTTCTCTTTCTTGAGTCATAGGAAACACCGTACTATTAAAGGGGGTCGAGGAAATACTAAGGAAAAAATTCCATGTGATGCTCAACTCAAAATCCTACACCTACCAATCCCTTCGAGTGAAGCCATTGGAAATCTCATACAGTTCAGTCAATTTCTTCAGTGACAGAGACAAAGTTCTTCTGGTCTCTGAGGAATTTGTTCTGACTGAGGAGTTAGGAATTCGCTAGTGCGGATTGCCTACAAGTGAGGAACATGATAGCCCTGGGGAATTTGACAGTCAAATTTCCGACCATTGCTGTGCTACGCGCTAGCTGTCCCAAAATATCTAACCACCTAACGGTCATATTATTGAAGAGCATTTATGTCTTATCATGTCGGGCTGCTCCCTAGGCTATAAATAGCCGCCCCCTACAACCACTAGCTGGTTGGCTGCTCCGAGAGAAACTGACACTTGTCATTTGAGAGCCAAACCCAAACACTTACAAACCCAAAGTGATTGAGCATCACTGAAGAGACTGGTCCTGCGTGGATCCGACGCTTGTTACCTTTGAAGACTGTGCATCTTCCAGACGGTTAGGCGTCATGGTCTAGAGCATCCAAGAGGAAATTGTGGATCGCCGAGTGACCGAGTTTGTGAAGGTTTGGAAGTCACCTGAAGACTTACCACGAGTGATTGGGCGAGGTCTGTGTGACATTAGATCAAGGAGAATACAGTGAGGACTGTGTGTCCGGAACTGTGTGTCCGGGACTGTGTCCTCAGGTTTAAATACCTAGCCGCTCTAACCAGACGTACAACTGTCACAGCAGTTGGAACTGGTCTACCAAATCATTGTCTTCACCAAGCCTACTGGTTCTATTTTCTCAACTCTTTCATTTCCTCATTACTGTGTTGTGTGCTTGTTCATATCTGTTTGAAGACTTTGACTGAAGACTTTTTCAATTTTCTCACTTTAATTTCTTCAGTCTGTTTGTCTTCATCCTGTTTTATCCTGTGTTTACGCTTCCTGTACTCTCTATCTGTTTTCATTTCATCATGATGTCCATGTTTATGTTATGTCATGTGTGCATCTGAGTACTTATTCTGCTGCAAGTAGTTCTTCGCTTAGGAATTTCCTCACCCTGAAATTCCTCGGTGAAGAATTCATAAAAATCGCCTATTCACCCCCCTCTAGTCGATATAACGCACTTTCAATTTGTATCAGAGCAAGGTACTCCCTTGTTCTGTGTGATTTTGGTTTAACCGCCTGGAGTTTTAGTTATGTCGACCGCAGGTATGATCAAGGTCTCTGCTGGGTGTCCTACCTTCGATGGGATGAACTACCCCTACTGGAAGAATAAGATGCGAATGCATCTTGAGGCAATTGATAACGATCTCTGGTATGTTGTGGAAAATGGTGTTCCCTCAGTCACACCTTCTCTGAATGTTGCTGATGTGAAGAGATTCAAGCAACTCGATTCTCAAGCGAAGAACATCATATGTGGCCATCTGAGCAAAGGGCAGTATGGAAGAGTGAGTGCTTTGGAAACTGCTAAGCTTATCTGGGATAGGTTGTCCAAGGTCAATGAAGGAGTCTCAACACAGCGTGACTCTTGAGTTGACGTTCTTCGCAATCTCTTCAACCGCTTCAAAAGACTCGACAATGAAAATGTGCAGCAAACCTTCGATCGCCTCACTGACATCTCAAATGAGCTTCAAGCACTTGGTGCCACTGACATCACCGACCATGAGATGGTGAAGAAATTGCTGAGATCACTTGATTCCTCATTTGATACTCTAGCACTGATGATACAAGAATGTGGAGATTACAAGTCATTTGATCCCGCTGATATCCTCGAAAGGCTAAACACTCATGAGTTCCAGCTTGCTGAGAAAAGAGATCTCTATGGTTCGAGCTATGACAGATCACGTGCCCTGAAGGCCAAGGCAGTCTCTGAATCTGAAGGTGAAGATTCTGGTAGTAGCCTTGGTGATCCTGAAGAACTGAGCCAGGAGCTAGCACTACTCGTGAAGAAATTTCAGAAGTTCTCAAGACGTGGTCGCTTTGGAAAATCCTCAAGGAGTAATGATTCCTCATCCAGTGACTATAAGAAGAGACTGTGCCACAAATGCAAGAAACCTGGTCACTACATTCAAGACTGTCCTCACTGGGAAAAGGAATCAAAGAAGTAGAAATACAAGGATTACAATTCTGATGATTCAAAGAAGAAGAAGAAATCTTCAAAGTCTTCATCATCAAAATCCTCAAAGTCTTCATCTCACAAGAAGAACAGCTCCAAGAAGGCTCGGGCATTCATTGGCAATGAAATGGACTCTGAGGCCAAATCTGAGGAACATGAGGAAGAGGAGGCATCTGAGGAGTCCGAGTCTGGTGTGGCGAGCCTAGCTCTCGCTACTGCATTCGTCAGCAAGTACATCTTCAACTCTAAAGAAAAAGGCTTCGCCAACAAGGCTAATGAAGGCGATGATGACTACGCTCCCACCTATTGCTTCATGGCAAAAGGTGCCAAGGTACTCAAATATCCCTCCTCTAAATCAAGTGAGGATGTGCTACCTCTTGAGCACTGCGTTGGTTTTCCCTTGAAGAGGAAAGGGTGATGCAGCAAAGTAGCGTAAGTACTTCCCTCAGTTTTTGAGAACCAAGGTATCAATCCAGTATGAGGCCACGCACGAGTCCCTCGCACCTACACAAACAAATAAATCCTCGCAACCAACGCGATAAGGGGTTGTCAATCCCTACATGGTCACTTACGAGTGTGAGATCTGATAGATATGATAAGATAATATTTTTTGGTATTTTTATGATAAAGATGCAAAGTAAAGAAAGCAAAATAAATAACTAAGTGTTGGAAGATTAATATGATGGAAAATAGACCCCGGGGCCATAGGTTTCACTAGTGGCTTCTCTAAACAGCATAAGTATTTACGGTGGGTGAACAAATTACTGTTGAGCAATTGACAGAATTGAGCATAGTTATGAGAATATCTAGGTATGATCATGTATATAGGCATCACGTCCGAGACAAGTAGACCGACTCCTGCCTGCATCTACTACTATTACTCCACACATCGACCGCTATCCAGCATGCATCTAGAGTATTAAGTTCATAAGAACAGAGTAACGCTTTAAGCAAGATGACATGATGTAGAGGGATAAACTCATGCAATATGATATAAACCCCATCTTGTTATCCTCGATGGCAACAATACAATACGTGCCTTGCTGCCCCTACTGTCACTGGGAAAGGACACCGCAAGATTGAACCCAAAGCTAAGCACTTCTCCCATTGCAAGAAGGATCAATCTAGTAGGTCAAACCAAACTAATAATTCGAAGAGACTTGCAAAGATAACCAATCATACATAAAAGAATTCAGAGGAGATTCAAATATTGTTCATAGATAAACTTGATCATAAACCCACAATTCATCGGTCTCAACAAACACACGACAAAAGAAGATTACATCGAATAGATCTCCACAAGAGAGGGGGAGAACATTGTATTGAGATCCAAAAATAGAGAAGAAGCCATCTAGCTAATAACTATGGACCCGAAGGTCTGAGGTAAACTACTGGCACATCATCGGAGAGGCTATGGTGTTGATGTAGAAGCCTTGCGTGATCGATGCCCCTCCAGCGGAGCTCCGAAACAGGCCCCAAGATGGGATCTCACGGGTACAGAAGGTTGCGGCGGTGGAATTAGGTTTTTGGATCCGTATATGGTAGTTTGGGGGTACGTAGGTATACATAGGAGGAGGAAGTACGTCGGTGGAGCAACAGGGGGCCCACGAGGGTGGAGGGCGCGCCCAGGGGGGTAGGCGCGCCCCCCTACCTCGTGCCCTCCTGGTTGACGTCTTGACGTAGGGTCCAAGTGTTGGAAATATGCCCTAGAGGCATTAATAAATTGGTTATTATTATATTTCCTTGTTTATGATAATCGTTTATTATCCATGCTAGAATTGTATTGATAGGAAACTCAGATACATGTGTGGATACATAGACAACACCATGTCCCTAGTAAGCCTCTAGTTGACTAGCTCGTTGATCAATAGATGGTTACGGTTTCCTGACCATGGACATTGGATGTCATTGATAACGGGATCACATCATTAGGAGAATGATGTGATGGACAAGACCCAATCCTAAGCCTAGCACAAGATCGTGTAGTTCGTTTGCTCAGAGCTTTTCTAATGTGAAGTATCATTTCCTTAGACCATGAGATTGTGCAACTCCCGGATACCGTAGGAATGCTTTGGGTGTACCAAATGTCACAACGTAACTGGCTGGCTATAAAGGTGCACTACAGGTATCTCCGAAAGTGTCTGTTGGGTTGGCATGAATCGATACTGGGATTTGTCACTCCGTGTAAACGGAGAGGTATCTCTGGGCCCACTCGGTAGGACATCATCATAATGTGCACAATGTGACCAAGGAGTTGATCACGGGATGATGTGAGTTACGGAACGAGTAAAGAGACTTGCCGGTAACGAGATTGAACAAGGTATCGGGATACCGACGATCGAATCTCGGGCAAGTAACATAAAGATAGACAAAGGGAATTGAATACGGGATTGATTGAATCCCCGACATCGTGGTTCATCCGATGAGATCATCGTGGAACATGTGGGAGCCAACATGGGTATCCAGATCCCGCTGTTGGTTATTGGCCGGAGAACGTCTCGGTCATGTCTGCATGGTTCCCGAACCCGTAGGGTCTACACACTTAAGGTTCGATGATGCTAGGGTTATAGGGAATAGATATACGTGGTTACCGAATGTTGTTCGGAGTCCCAGATGAGATCCCGGACGTCACGAGGAGTTCCGGAATGGTCCGGAGGTAAAGATTTATATATGGGAAGTCCTGTTTTGGTCACCGGAAAAGTTTCGGGTGCTATCGGTAATGTACCGGGACCACCGGGAGGGTCCCGGGGGTCCACCAGGTGGGGCCACCAGCCCCAGAAGGCTGCGTGGGCCAAGTGTGGGAGGGGACCAGCTCCAGGTGGGCTGGTGCACCCCCCACCAAGGCCCAAGGCGCAGGGAGAGTGGGAGGGGGCAAACCCTAGGTCCAGATGGGCCTTAAGGCCCACCCTAGTGGCGCCCCCCTCTCTTTTCCCCTTGGCCGCACCCTAGATGGGTTTTGGGGGCTGCCGCCACCCCTGGGGAGGGAACCCTAGATGGGGGCGCAGCCCCTCCCCTTCCCCTATATATACTTGAGGTATTTGGGGCTGCAAACACGGGGAGAACACCTCTCTTTTGGCGCAGCCCTACCCCTCTCCCTCCTCCTCTCCTGCGGTGCTTGGCGAACCCCTGCAGGATTGCCACGCTCCTCCATCACCACCACGCCGTCGTGCTGCTGCTGGACGGAGTCTTCCCCAACCTCTCCCTCTCTCCTTGCTGGATCAAGGCGTGGGAGACGTCACCGGGCTGCATGTGTGTTGAACGCGGAGGCACTGTTCTTCGGTGCTTAGATCGGAATCAACCGCGATCTGAATCGCTACGAGTACGACTCCTTCATCCGCGTTCTTGCAATGCTTCCGCATCGCGATCTACAATGGTATGTAGATGCACTCCCCTTCCCCTCGTTGCTAGATTACTCCATAGATTGATCTTGGTGATGCGTAGAAAATTTTGAATTTCTGCTACGTTCACAACAGTGGCATCTTGAGCTAGGTCTATGCGTAGTTTCTATGCACGAGTAGAACACAAAGTAGTTGTGGGCGTCGATTTTGTCAATTTACTTGTCGTTACTAGTCTTATCTTGATTCGACGGCATCGTGGGATGAAGCGGCCCGGACCGACCTTACACGTACACTTACGTGAGACAGGTTCCATCGACTGACATGCACTAGTTGCATAAGGTGGCTAGCGGGTGTCTGTCTCTCCCACTTTAGTCGGATCGGATTCGATGAAAAGGGTCCTTATGAAGGGTAAATAGAAATTGGCATATCACGTTGTGGCTTTTGCGTAGGTAAGAAACGTTCTTGCTAGAATCCCATAGCAGCCACGTAAAACATGCAACAACAATTAGAGGACGTCTAACTTGTTTTTGCAGGGTATGCTATGTGATGTGATATGGCCAAAAAGGATGTGATGAATGATATATGTGATGTATGAGATTGATCATGTTCTTGTAATAGGAATCACGACTTGCATGTCGATGAGTATGACAATAGGCAGGAGCCATAGGAGTTGTCTTAATTTATTGTATGACCTGCGTGTCAATGAAAACGCCATGTAATTACTTTACTTTATTGCTAACCGTTAGCCATAGTAGTAGAAGTAATAGTTGGCGAGACAACTTCATGAAGACACGATGATGGAGATCATGGTGTCATGCCGGTGACAAAGGTGATCATGCCGCGCCTCGAAGATGGAGATCAAAAGGCGCAAGATGATATTGGTCATATCATGTCACTTTATGATTTGCATGTGATGTTTGTCATGTTTACATCTTATTTGCTTAGAACGACGGTAGCATAAATAAGATGATCCCTCACTAAAATTTCAAGAGACGTGTTCCCCCTAACTGTGCACCGTTGCGAAGGTTCGTTGTTTCGAAGCACCACGTGATGATCGGGTGTGATACATTTTAACGTTCGAATACAACGGGTGTTGACGAGTCTAGCATGTACAGACATGGCCTCGGAACACATGCGAAACACTTAGGTTGACTTGACGAGCCTAGCATGTACAGACATGGCCTCGGAACACAAGAGACCGAAAGGTCGAACATGAGTCGTATAGTAGATACGATCAACATGGAGATGTTCACCGATGATGACTAGTCCGTCTCACGTGATGATCGGACACGGCCTAGTTTGACTCGGATCATGTATCACTTAGATGACTAGAGGGATGTCTATCTGAGTGGGAGTTCATTGAATAATCAGATGAACTTAATTATCATGAACATAGTCAAAAGGTCTTTGCAAATTATGTCATAGCTTGCGCTTTAGTTCTACTGGTTAAGATATGTTCCTAGAGAAAATTTAGTTGAAAGTTGATAGTAGCAATTATGCGGACTGGGTCCGTAAACTGAGGATTGTCCTCATTGCTGCACAGAAGGCTTATGTCCTTAATGCACCGCTCGGTGTGCTGAACCTCGAGCGTCGTCTTGATGTTACGAAACATCTGACATACACGTTTTGATGACTACGTGATAGTTCAGTGCGTAATGCTAATGGTTTAGAATTGTGGCACCAAAGACGTCTTGAAACGTCACAGAACATATGAGATGTTCCGAAGACTGAAATTGGGATTTCAGACTAGAGCCCACGTCAAGAGGTATGAGACCCCTGACAAGTTTCTTAAGCCTGCAAACCTAGGGAGAAAAGCTCAATCGTTGAGCATGTGCTCAGATTGTCTAAGTACCACAATCGCTTAAATCGAGTGGGAGTTAATCTTCCAGATGAGATAGTGATGGTTCTCCATAGTCACTGCCACCAAGCTATTAGAGCTTCGTGATGAACTATAACATATCAGGGATAGACATGATGATCCTTGAGCAACTCACGATGTTTGACACCGCGAAAGTAGAAATCAAGAAGGAGCATCAATTGTTGATGGTTAGTAAAACCACTAGTTTCTAGAAGGGAAAGGGCAAGAAGGGATACTTCATGAAACGGCAAATCAGTTGCTGCTCTAGTGAAGAAACCCAAGGTTGAACCCAAACCCGAGACTAAGTGCTTCTGTAATGAGGGGAACGGTCACTGAAGCAGTACTACCCTAGATACTTGGTAGATAAGAAGGCAGGCAAGGTCGACAGAAGTATATTGGATATACATTATATGAATGTGTACTTTACTAGTACTCCAAGCAGCACCAGGGTATTAGATACCGGTTCGGTTGCTAAGTGTTAGTAACTCGAAATAAAAGCTGCGGAATAAATGGAGACTAGCTAAAGGTGAGATGATGATGTGTGTTGGAAGTGTTTCCAAGGTTGATGTGATCAAGCGTCGCATGCTCCCTCTACCATCGAGATTGGTGTTAAACCTAAATAATTGTTATTTGGTGTTTGTGTTGAGCATAAACATGATTGGATTATGTTTATCACAATACGGTTATTCATTTAAGGAGAATAATGGTTACTCTGTTTATTTGAATAATACTTTCAATGGTCTTGCACCTAAAATGAATCTCGATCGCAGTGATACACATGTTCGTGCCAAAAGATATAAAATAGTAATGATAGTACCACATACTTGTGGCACTGCCATTTGAGCCATATTGGTATAGAACGCATGAAGAAGCTCCATGTAGATGGATCTTTGGACTCACTCGTTTTTGAAAAGATTGAGACATGCGAACCATGTCTATTGGTATGAAGAAACTCCATGCAGATGGATCGTTTGGACTCACTTGATTTTGAATCACTTGAGACATGCAAATCATACCACATGGGCAAGATGACTGAAAGGCCTCATTTTCAGTAAGATGGAACAAGAGAGCAACTTGTTGGAAGTAATGCATTTTGATGTATGCAGTCCAATGAGTGATGAGGCATGCAGTGGATATCGTTATGTTCTTACTTCACAGATGATTTGAGTAGATGCTGAGTGTATTTACTTGATGAAACACAAGTCTGAATTATTGAAAGGTTCAAGTAATCTCAGAGTGAAGTTGAAGATCGTCGTGACAAGAGGATAAAATGTCTGTGATATGATCATAGAGATGAGTATCTGAGTTACGAGTTTGGCACACAATTAAGACATTGTGGAAAGTGTTTCACAATTAATACCGCCTAGAACACCACAGTGTGATGGTGTGTCCAAACATCATAACTGCACCCTATTGGATATGGTGCATACCATATGTCTCTCATCGAGTTACCACTATCGTTTATGGGTTAGGCATTAGAGATAACCGCATTCACTTTAAAAGGGGCACCACGCAATTCCGTTGAGACGACACCGTTTAGAGAAACCTAAGTTGTCGTTTCTTAAAAGTTTGGGGCTGCGACGCTTATGTGAAAAAGTTTCAGGCTGATAAGCTCAAACCCAAAGCGGATAAATGCATCTTCATGGAATACCCAAAACAGTTGGGTATACCTCCTATGTCAGATCTGGAAGCAAAAGTAATTGCTTCTAGAAACGGGTCCTTTCTCGAGGAAAAGTTTCTCTCGAAAGAATTGAGTGGGAGGATGGTGGAGACTTGATGAGGTTATTGAACCATAACTTCAACTAGTGTGTAGCAAGGCACATGAAGTTGTTCCTGTGGCACCTACACCAATTGAAGTGGAAGCTTATGATAGTGATCATGAAACTTCGGATCAAGTCACTACCAAACCTCGTAGGACGACGAGGATGCGTACTACTTCAGAGTAATGCGTGATCCTGTCTTGGAAGTCATGTTGCTAGACAACAATGAACCTACGAGCTATGGAGAAGCGATGGTGGGCCCATATTCCGACAAATGGTTAGAAGCCATGAAATCCGAGATAGGATCCATGTATCAGAACAAAGCATGTACTTTGGTGAACTTGCCCGATGATCGGCAAGCCATTGAGATAAATGGATCTTTAAGAAGAAGACGGACGTGGACGGTAAGGTTACCGTCTATGAAGCTCGACTTGTGGCAAAGAGTGTTTTCACAAGTTCAAGGAGTTGACTACGATGAGATTTTCTCATCCGTAGCGATGCTTAAGTCCGTCGGAATCATGTTAGCATTAGTTGCATTTGTGAAATCTGGCAGATGGATGTCAAAACAAGTTTCCTTACCAGTTTTTGTAAGGAAAGGTTGTATGTGATACAATCAGAAAGGTTTTGTCGATCCTAAGGATGCTAAAAGGTATGCTAGCTCCAGCGATCCTTCCATGGATTAGAGCAAGCATCTCAGAGTCAGAATATACGCTTTGATGGAGTGATCAAAGTTTCTGGGTTTATACAAAGTTTGTTAGAAACTTGTATTTACAATAAAGTGAGTGGGAGCGCTACAACATTTCTGATAAGTATATGTGAATGACATATTGTTGATCTGAAATGATGTAAAATTTCTGGAAAGCATAAAGGGTTGTTTGAAAGGAGTTTTTCAAAGGAAGACCTGGATAAAGCTGCTTACATATTGGGCATCAAGATCTATAGAGATAGATCAAGACGCCTGATGATACTTTCAAAGAACGCACACCTTGACATGATTTTGAAAGAGTTCAAAATAGATCAGCAAAGAAGGAGTTCTTGGCTGTGTTACAAGGTGTGAGTATTGAGTAAGACTCAAGACCTGATCACAGCAGAAGAGAGAGATAGGACGAAGGTCGTCCCCTATGCTTTAGACGTAGGCTCTACAGTATGCTATGCTGTGTACCGCACATGAAGTGTGCCTTGCCATTAGTTGGTCAAGGGGTACAATAGTGATCCGGGAATGGATCACATGACAGCGGTCAAACTTATCCTTAGTATCTAGTGGACTAAGGAATTTTCTCGATTATGGAGGTGAAAAGGAGTTCGTCGTAAAGGGTTACGTCGATGCGAACTTTGACACTAATCCGGATGACTCTGAGTAGTAAACCGGATTCGTATAGTAGAGCAGTTATTTGAAATGGCTCCAAATAGCGCGTGGTAGCATCCACAAGATGACATAGATATTCGTAAAGCACACACGGATCTGAAAGGTTCAGACCCGTTGACTAATAACCTCTCTCACAAGCATAACATGATCAAACCAGAACTCATTGAGTGTTAATCACATAGTGATGTGAACTAGATTGTTGACTCTAGTAAACTCTTTGGATGTTGGTCACATGGTGATGTGACCTGTGAGTGTTAATCATATGGTGATGTGAACTAGATTATTGACTCTAGTGCAAGTGGGAGACTGTTGGAAATATGCCCTAGAGGCAATAATAAATTGGTTATTATTATATTTCCTTGTTCATGATAATCGTTTATTATCCATGCTAGAATTGTATTGATAGGAAACTCAGATACATGTGTGGATACATAGACAACACCATGTCCCTAGTAAGCCTCTAGTTGACTAGCTCGTTGATCAATAGATGGTTACGGTTTCCTGACCATGGACATTGGATGTCGTTGATAACGGGATCACATCATTAGGAGAATGATGTGATGGACAAGACCCAATCCTAAGCCTAGCACAAGATCGTGTAGTTCGTTTGCTCAGAGCTTTTCTAATGTCAAGTATCATTTCCTTAGACCATGAGATTGTGCAACTCCCGGATACCGTAGGAATGCTTTGGGTGTACCAAACGTCACAACGTAACTGGGTGGCTATAAAGGTGCACTACAGGTATCTCTGAAAGTGTCTGTTGGGTTGGCACGAATCGAGACTGGGATTTGTCACTCCATGTAAACGGAGAGGTATCTCTGGGCCCACTCGGTAGGACATCATCATAATGTGCACAATGTGAACAAGGAGTTGATCACGGGATGATGTGAGTTACGGAACGAGTAAAGAGACTTGCCGGTAACGAGATTGAACAAGGTATCGGGATACCGACGATCGAATCTCGGGCAAGTAACATACCGATAGACAAAGGGAATTGAATACGGGATTGATTGAATCCCCGACATCGTGGTTCATCCGATGAGATCATCGTGGAACATGTGGGAGCCAACATGGGTATCCAGATCCTGCTGTTGGTTATTGGCCGGAGAACGTCTCGGTCATGTCTGCATGGTTCCCGAACCCGTAGGGTCTACACACTTAAGGTTCGATGACGCTAGGGTTATAGGGAATAGATATACGTGGTTACCGAATGTTGTTCGGAGTACCGGATGAGATCTCGGACGTCACGAGGAGTTCCGGAATGGTCCGGAGGTAAAGATTTATATATGGGAAGTCCTGTTTTGGTCACTGGAAAAGTTTCGGGTGCTATCGGTAATGTACCGGGACCACCGGGAGGGTCCCGGGGGTCCACCAGGTGGGGCCACCAGCCCCAGAAGGCTGCGTGGGCCAAGTGTGGGAGGGGACCAGCTCCAGGTGGGCTGGTGCGCCCCCCACCAAGGCCCAAGGCGCAGGGAGAGTGGGAGGGGGCAAACCCTAGGTCCAGATGGGCCTTAAGGCCCACCCTAGTGGCGCCCCCCTCTCTTTTCCCCTTGGCCGCACCCTAGATGGGTTTTGGGGGCTGCCGCCACCCCTGGGGAGGGAACCCTAGATGGGGGCGCAGCCCCTCCCCTTCCCCTATATATACTTGAGGTATTTGGGGCTGCAAACACGGGGAGAACACCTCTCTTTAGGCGCAGCCCTACCCCTCTCCCTCCTCCTCTCCTGCGGTGCTTGGCGAAGCCCTGCAGGATTGCCACGCTCCTCCATCACCACCACGCCGTCGTGCTGCTACTGGACGGAGTCTTACCCAACCTCTCCCTCTCTCCTTGCTGGATCAAGACATGGGAGACGTCACCGGGCTGCACGTGTGTTGAACGCGGAGGCACTGTTCTTCGGTGCTTAGATCGGAATCAACCGCGATCTGAATCGCTACGAGTACGACTCCTTCATCCGTGTTCTTGCAACGCTTCCGCATCGCGATCTACAATGGTATGTAGATGCATTCCCCTTCCTCTCGTTGCTA
Source organism: Triticum aestivum (assembly GCF_018294505.1). Taxonomy (NCBI): domain Eukaryota; kingdom Viridiplantae; phylum Streptophyta; class Magnoliopsida; order Poales; family Poaceae; genus Triticum; species Triticum aestivum. Next base: position 488,144,154 of record NC_057808.1, read on the forward strand.
GATTATTCCATAGATTGATCTTGGTGATGCGTAGAAAATTTTGAATTTCTGCTACATTCACAACACCAAGTCCTCTGGATCACGATCGTTCCGAAAATCACGTTCCCGAAGGTTTCATTCCGTTTGGACTCCGTTTGATATTCTTTTTCTGCGAAACTCTGAAATAGGCAAAAAAAAGCAATTCTGGGATGGGCCTCCGGTTAATAGGTTAGTCCCAAAAATAATATAAAAGTGTATAATAAAGCCCAATAATGTCCAAAACAGAATATAATATAGCATGGAACAATAAAAAATTATAGTTGGAGACGTATCAAGCATCCCCAAGCTTAATTCCTGCTCGTCCTCGAGTAGGTAAATGATAAAAACAAATTTTTTGATGTGGAATGCTACTTGGCATAATTTCAATGTAATTCTCTTAATTGTGGTATGAATATTCAGATCCGAAAGATTCAGGACGAAAGTTTAATATTGACATAAAAATAATAATACGTCAAGCATACTAACTAAGCAATCATGTCCTCTCAAAATAACATGGCCAAAGAAAGTTATCCCTACAAAATCATATAGTCTGGCTATGCTCTATCTTCACCACACAAAATATTTAAATCATGCACAACCCCGATGACAAGCCAAGCAATTGTTTCATACTTTTAGTGTGCTCAAACTTTTTCAAGCTTCACGCAATACATGAGCATGAGCCATGGACATAGCTAGCACTATATGTGAAATAGAATGGTGGTTGTGGAGAAGACAAAAAAGGGAGAAGATAGTCTCACATCAACTAGGCATATCAACGGGCTATGGAGATGCCCATTAATAGATATCAATGTGAGTGAGTAGGGATTGCCATGCAACGGATGCACTAGAGCTATAAGTATATGAAAGCTCATCAAAAGGAACTAAGTGGGTGTGCATCCAACTCGCTTGCTCACGAAGACCTAGGGCATTTTGAGGAAGCCCATCATTGGAATATACAAGCCAAGTTCTATAATGAAAATTTCCCACTAGTATATGAAAGTGATATCATAGGAGACTTTCTATCATGAAGATCATGGTGCTACTTTGAAGAACAAGTGTGGTAAAAGGATAGTAACATTGTCCCTTCTTTCTTTTTCTCTCATTTTTTTAATTTGGGCCTTTTCTTCTCTCTTTTTTATGGCCTCTTTTTTTCGTCCGGAGTCTCATCCCGACTTGTGGGGGAACCATAGTCTCCATCATCCTTTCCTCACTTGGGACAATGCTCTAAAAATGATGATCATCACACTTTTACTTTCTTACAACTCAACAATTACAACTCAATACTTAGAACAAAATATGACTCTATGTGAATGCCTCCGGCGGTGTACCAGGATATGCAATGAATCAAGAGTGACATGTATGAAAGAATTATGAACGGTGGCTTTGCCACAAATACAATGTCAACTACATGATCATGCAAAGCAATATGACAATGATGGAGCGTGTCATAGTAAATGGGACGGTGGTAAGTTGCATGGCAATATATCTCGGAATGGCTATGGAAATGCCATGATAGGTGGGTATGGTGGCTGTTTTGAGGAAGGTATATGGTGGGTGTATGATACCGGCGAAAAGTGCGCGGTATTAGAGAGGCTAGCAACGATGGAGGGAGGAGAAGTGCGTATAATCCATGGACTCAACATTAGTCATAAAAAACTCATATACTTATTGCAAAAATCTACAAGTTATCAAAGCAAAGTATTACTCGCATGCTCCTAGGGGGATAGATTGGTAGGAAAAGACCATCGCTCGTCCCCGACCGCCACTCATAAGGAAGACAATCAATAAATAAATCATGCTCCGACTTCATCACATAACGGTTCACCATACGTGCATGCTATGGGAATCACAAACTTTGACACAAGTATTTCTCAAATTCACAACTACTCAACTAGCATGACTCTAATATCATCATCTCCATATCTCAAAACAACTATCAAGCATCTAACTTCTCATAGTATTCAACACACTCATAAGAATTTTTTACTAATCTTGAATTCCTATCATAATTAAAGCAAACTACCATGCTTTTTTGTAGGACTCTCAAAATAATATAAGTGAAGCATGAGAGAACAATAGTTTCTATAAAACAAAATCACCACCGTGCTCTAAAAGATATAAGTGAAGCACTAGAGCAAAAACTATATAACTCAAAAGATATAAGTGAAGCACATAGAGTATCCTAATAAATTCCGAATCATGTGTGTCTCTCTCAAAAGGTGTGTACATCAAGGATGATTGTGGTAAACTAACAAATAAAGACTCGAATAATACAAGATGCTCCAAGCAAAACACATATCATGTGGTGAATAAAAATATAGCTCCAAGTAAAGTTACCGATGGAAGTAGACGAAAGAGAGGATGCCTTCCGGGGCATCCCCAAGCTTTGGCTTTTAGGTGTCCTTAGATTATCTTGGGGTGCCATGGGCATCCCCAAGCTTAGGCTCTTGCCACTCCTTGTTCCATAATCCATCAAATCTTTTACCCAAAACTTGAAAACTTCACAACACAAAACATAGCAGAAAATCTCATGAGCTCCGTTAGCGAAAGAAAACAAAAGACCACTTCAAGGTACTGTAATGAACTCATTCTTTATTTATATTGGTGTTAAACCTACTGTATTCCAACTTCTCTATGGTTATAAACTATTTTACTAGCCATAGATTCATCAAAATAAGCAAACAACACACGAAAAACAGAATCTGTCAAAAACAGAACAGTCTGTAGTAATCTGTAACTAACGCAAAGTTATGGAACTACAAAAATTCAGCCAAAATATGAAGACCTAGACAATTTGTTTATTGATCAGCAGCAATTGGAATCAATATTTTATCACGTTCTGGTGATTTTTAACAATTATTTTCGTGAACAGAAAGTTTCTGCAATTTTCAGCAAGATCAAATAACTATCATCCAAGAAGATCCTATAGGTTAAACTTGGTACAAACACTAATTGAAACATAAAAACACATCTAACCAGAGGCTAGATCAAATAATTATTCCTAAACAGAAGCAAAAAGCAAAAAACTAAAAATAAAATTGGGTTGCCTCCCAACAAGCGCTATCGTTTAACGCCCCTAGCTAGGCATAATAGCAAGGATAGATCTAGGTATTGCCATCTTTGGTTTTAGGGAAGAAAAGAGCAAACTTGTTATCTATGGAATTAATCTTTCTATTTTGATAAAGCACGTGGCTATTAATGGTAGAAGAAAGATTAAGCACGTTATGGAAATTGGCATCTAGGCTAGCTTTTATTTCTTTGATAGATTCGTTTTGGTAGGAGAGCAAAAGAGATGAGGATTCAACTCTCTCATTCATGGGGTGCCCAAATATAGTTTTCATCTTTTCATAGGTATCTATGGGGTCCCCTTCAAGAAAACCCTCCTCAAAAATAGAATCTAAAACTTGTTTGAATGAAGCGGGCAACCCAACATAAAAGCTTTTTAAGTAAACCTCAATTTGATATTGGGGTACATAGCTAGCCCGGATCCTTAACAGCCTATCCCAAGCATCTTTCAAAGATTCATCGAGTAAATAACGAAAAATTCCAGAATCGTATTCATCGAAATTATTAAGATTCTCATTGATAACTCCGGCAGGTTTTTCCATAGTATCTCTATTTATGAGTTTAGATAAAATAGCAGGATTGTCTAAAGTGCTAAAACTCAGAAGAGAAACCCCAACCCTTTTTCATTCTGACATAGCGAAAGGAAGGCAAGCGGAAAAGAGAGGGCGAATAAAACTGCAAGGGTGAAGTGGGGGAGAGGAAAACGAGAGCAAAAGGAAAATAATGTAATGCGGGAGATAAGGGTTTCTGATGGGTACTTGGTATGTTGACTTTTGCGTAGACTCCCCGGCAACGGCGCCAAAAATCCTTCTTGCTACCTCTTGAGCACTGCGTTGGTTTTCCCTTGAAGAGGAAAGGGTGATGCAGCAAAGTAGCGTAAGTATTTCCCTCAGTTTTTGAGAACCAATGTATCAACACAGTAGGGGGCCACGCACGAGTCCCTCGCACCTACACAAACAAATAAATCCTCGCAACCAACGCGATAAGGGGTTGTCAATCCCTACACGGTCACTTACGAGAGTGAGATCTGATAGATATGATAAGATAATATTTTTTGGTATTTTTATGATAAAGATGCAAAGTAAAGAAAGCAAAAAAAATAACTAAGTGTTGGAAGATTAATATGATGGAAAATAGACCCGAGGGCCATAGGTTTCACTAGTGGCTTCTCTCAAGAGCATAAGTATTTACGGTGGGTGAACAAATTACTGTTGAGCAATTGACAGAATTGAGCATAGTTATGAGAATATCTAGGTATGATCATGTATATAGGCATCACGTCCGAGACAAGTAGACCGACTCCTGCCTGCATCTACTACTATTACTCCACACATCGACCGCTATCCAGCATGCATCTAGAGTATTAAGTTCATAAGAACAAAGTAACGCTTTAAGCAAGAAGACATGATGTAGAGGGATAAACTCATGCAATATGATATAAACCCCATCTTGTTATCCTCGATGGCAACAATACAATACGTGCCTTGTTCCCCCTACTTTCACTAGGAAAGGACACCACAAGATTGAACCCAAAGCTAAGCACTTCTCCCATTGCAAGAAAGATCAATCTAGTAGGCCAAACCAAACTGATAATTCGAAGAGACTTGCAAAGATAACCAATCATGCATAAAAGAATTCAGAGGAGATTCAAATATTGTTCATAGATAAACTTGATCATAAACCCACAATTCATCGGTCTCAACAAACACACCGCAAAAGAAGATTACATCGAATAGATCTCCACAAGAGAGGGGGAGAACATTGTATTGAGATCCAAAAAGAGAGAAGAAGCCATCCAGCTAATAACTATGGACCCGAAGGTCTAAGGTAAATTACTCACACATCATCGGAGAGGCTATGGTGTTGATGTAGAAGCCCTCCGTGCTCGATACCCCCTCTGGCGGAGCTCCGGAACAGGCCCCAAGATGGGATCTCACGGGTACAGAAGGTTGCGGCGGTGGAATTAGGTTTTTGGCTCTGTATCTGGTAGTTTGGGGGTACGTAGGTATATATAGGAGGAGGAAGTACGTCGGTGGAGCAACAGGGGGCCCACGAGGGTGGAGGGCGCGCCCAGGGGGGTAGGCGCGCCCCCCTACCTCGTGCCCTCCTGGTTGATGTCTTGACGTAGGGTCCAAGTCCTCTGGATCACGTTCGTTCCAAAAATCACGTTCCCGAAGGTTTCATTCCGTTTGGACTCCATTTGATATTCTTTTTCTGCGAAACTCTGAAATAGGCAGAAACATCAATTCTGGGCTGGGCCTCCAGTTAATAGGTTAGTCCCAAAAATAATATAAAAGTGTATAATAAAGCCCAATAATGTCCAAAACAGAATATAATATAGCATGGAACAATCAAAAATTATAGATACGTTGGAGACGTATCAGGATGAATCTGATGAAAACCTCAGGCCTAGCTACTCTAAACTTGCTAAGATTGTTGTGAAACAACAAAAGGCTTTTGAAAAGGTTCAAAACATGCTAGACAAAAGTGATGATATGTTGGGTGAAGAAATGGATCGCACTAAAACCTTGACTGGAAATCTTCAGAGACTTCAGGCCAAGTTTGACAACCTTCAAAGTCATCATAACACCCTCTTATCTGATTATGAGAAGCTTTCTTATGAATTTCTTTAAAGAAAGCAATATTTTGAAAAGGTAAGGGTGAGTTATGAAGATCTTCAGAAGGAGCACGATTCATTAGTTGCTCAACAAATCAGCGCTGCCTAGGAAGAATTCATTCCTTCATGTTTGAAGTGCATTGAACGTGAATCTGCTAATTCTTCACCTGGATGTTCCAATGCTTCTTCTGCTACAAATTCTTCACTTGTCTCTGCTATAACTAATTCCTCATCTAAGGACATTGCTAGTATCACTGATGATGCAGGGCTGAAGGAACTGTACATGACAGACATGTACAAAAGCCTCAAAGGGCATCAGGCTCTTTGTGATGTGCTTAATAAGTAGATCCTCAACAGGAACCCTAGGAAAGAGGGTATTGCCTTTGAGAGGAAAATCAATGCTGATGGAACATATTGGAAGCCTGAGCAGTACCCCAAAACCTCATGGGTTGCTGCAAAGGGACCTCCAGTGTCAGGACCCCGATTCCAAGTCACACCGATCTAGCCTGTAACACCTCATATCACATTGCGGCCTCACGCACGGTACTCCCACGGGTGTCGCCTTACCATGGCCCAGGACCGTTTGCGCCTTTTGGCTCACGTATATGACAATGTCGCTAGCATCCATATGACAGAGAACCCGGGCCGACATGGCTAGTCGTGAACCCAAAGCGGCACTAACGTATGGGGACGGGCATACATGAGTCAACATCGAACGTGTCGGTCAGCAGCGTGTGAATCCGGGCTGTAGCACTGGGCTAACAGGACTCCGGGAACCCGGGCTGTAGCAGGCTAGGCAGGACTCCGGATGTCACCGCGTGACATTTCCCCGAAGGGACAGACACAGGAACGATATGAATCACATGCCGGCCAGTCAGGTGTCCAGAGCAGTAGTGCTGGGCTAGCAGGACTCCGGTGAACCGGGCTGTAGCGGACTACTATGGCTCAAGGAGGCACTAGACTACATTTCCCCAAAAGAGAGGCTGCCAAGGATAAACAACTAGATTGTCGGATCCCACACATACCAAGCATTTCAAACATACACACAATATGCTCGATATGTGCAAATACAACATGGCATCACAACAAAACTCTACAACTCAAAGTACTTTATTTAAAGGGGCTCCGGAGAGCCTTACATAACTTGTTCATACAGATAGGGGTCACATGACCCGACACTCAAGTCATACAATCATACAAGCACATGCGGAAGCAAACTGTCTGGGTACAGACACTAGAAAGAAAGAAGGCTTGACGAAGCCTGTCTATCTACATAGGCCCTTCACAAGCCTAGATCACCACCTGGGTGGCAAGTCACTCGTCGTCGTCGAGTTCTACGTAGAACCCATCAGAAAGGGCGGTGTTGTCGTCTGAAAACAGTAATTAAAGCAACATGAGTACAAAGGTACTCAGCAAGTCTTACAACAGATCCTACTGTACATGTTCATTCTCAAGAAGGTAGTGGGTTATTGCAGCAAGCCAGCTTTGACTCTTGGCTAAGCTATCCTACGATACACCACTTGTGAAATAGTTTTCGCACACGAGTCCACTAATCACCATCTCAATACCCCACCGTGGATCCTCCCTCGTCATCCCACGAGAGGGCCATCCGCGGTACTCACACTTATCTTGAGGCTTTTAGTAGTATCCATTTACTTGTCTATGAATTGCATAAGCGACCAAGTAGTCCTTTACCGCGGACGCGGCTATTCGAATAGTTTTATACCCTGCAAGGGTGTACTTCGTCACACGCGCTCTCACCACTTATCGTCGCTACACGACGTGTACTCGGCAACCTTCAAGCGGAAGCCCAACGTGGGTGTCGGCCACAGCCTACCTAAACACTCGAGTCTCTAGTCCAGGTTTATCGCCTATTTAGGTTCCATCCGCAGGGAGTCCGGCCGAGGTTTCCACTTACGGCCCCAAATGATGTGTGTAGGGTTCCCGGACACCAAACGGGTGACTCGGTACACCGTGCCACGAGCCTACCGCATCACAGCCCACCCCTTGGTCAGCGTTGTCCACGGCCTCCAGCTTACTACAAACACCAGAAATTACGTGCAACTCCTGGACAGAGGACAAGGGTGATTAAGAAACCGAGGGGGTCCATTGGTTTCGGGCCCAATGTGTGGTAGTAGCTGAATCTTAAATCACGCATACAGATCTCAGTTCTTAGGGACGGTCTCAATGAAACAACCCACCATGTACTCCTACATGGCCTCCCATCGATACCTTTACCAAATCGTATTCAAAACTTCACTCTCATTATCGACACACACACTTTCACTCTAGTTCATCACCCTGATGAGCCAGACCTGACACAACTCTAAGCGTAGCAAGCATAGCATTGTAGGAATACAACATGGCTCAATCAACTCCTACACATGCTAGTGGGTTTCATCTAGTTACTGTGCTAATGACAGGTCATGCAAAGGAAAGTGGGTTCAACTACCGCAACACACAGCAGTTTGAATCGCGTTGTCTTAATGCAGTAAACGAGAGCAGAAGCGAGAAGATGGGTTTGTATCGAAATGATCAATGGGTTGCTTGCCTGACGGAGTGGTGGTGGGATACTACCCTTCAGTTGGATACTCGTGAATATCCTCGGAGGCAGGACCTACCACAATGAGCATACCGAAGCACAATCAACACCAAGCAAGTGCAACAATATGATGCATGCATGAGACATGGCAAGATGGATGTATTGGGCTAATGCAACTAAGGCCAGAAGGGTTTGGACTATTTTGAATCAAAGATTCAAATTCCAAGTTCATAAATGGCGCATATTAGTGCTTTATCTTGTTCTGTATAAAACAGTAGGTTAACTTGCTTAATCATGCATGAAACCAGTACAGATGGATAGAATGGATTTTTCTGATCATTTTTCATATATAAATCTTTTCATTCTGAGCTATAGATTATTTTCTATGATTTTTTGAAGTTTGTGATAATTTCTGGAATTTCCAATATAAGAATAATTCTAGTAATTAAATTGCTTATTGCGTCAGCAGTGTGTCATGATGACGTCAGTGGTCAACGGGGTCGTCCAGGTCAAACCTGACGTGTGGGTCCCTTGTGTCAGTGTCACTGTTAGGTAATTAGCTAATTAGGATTAATTTTAATCTAACCCAGATTTAATTAGCAGGCGGGCCCCACTTGTCAGTGACTCTGGGGGGTCAACCTGTGGTCAAACCATGCTGACTCGCCGGCGTTTAGCCGCCAGCGACGTCCAGACGCGGCGGTGGAGTGCGGGATCCCTCCTCCGGCGACCAAATGGACGGCGGAGGGTACCTACGTGTAGCTGGGGGCGAACCGCGTTGACTGGTGGTGGTGGTGGAGCTCGGGGTCGCCGGAATCGACGCCGGCGACGAGCCGTGCGGCTGCCGGGGTACGGGCGTAGTTGAATCCATTGCTAGAGAGCACGGCGAGGGACATGCAATGGTGCTACAGGTTCCTGGCGTTGCGGTGGAGCTAATGGCTACGGTGGTGCGGCCGTTGGATGGCCGGAGCCTCGTCGGCGACGAGCTCGTGCGGCGGCGCGTACGGGTGAGCTTCGTGCAGTGGCTGCGGAGCTCGAGAGGGAGAGAGGAGAGGATGGGAAGGTGGCCATGCTCACGGCGGTTGCGACGGAGCGGACGGCGAGGTCGAAGGCGAGCTGTTGCAGTGGCGATGGCGGAGGGGATCTCCGACGGTGAGCGGCGAAGGCGAGGTCGGAGGCGAGGCTTCGGGGCAAACGAGCGCTCGGGGCTCGGCCTGCTCGAAGGAGTGGGCGACGGCGGAGCTGTTGGACACGGTGGAACGGCGCGAGGTCGACGGTGGGCGCGGCTACTCCGGCGAGGTGGCTGCGGCGGCGTCGGCCATGGTGGGGGAAAGGCGAGGGAGAGGCGACGGGGGAGAATGGCGGTGTCCAGAGGCTCGGGGGCGCGTCGAGGGGTTCGTCCAGCGCATCCACGGGCGAGGGCGGCAAGCAGGTGGCGCCGTGGCGAGCTCGCGCTCGCCGGCGTCACCTCTCTGCCTGCTCTGGCGAGAGCAGGCAGCTGACTGGCGCGGGCCAGCACAGTGCTGGGCCGCCAGGTGGGCTGCCAGGTAAGTCCTTCTGCTTTCTGTTTTCTCTTTTATTTATTTATTTCTGTTCTGTGTTTTGAAATAGTAAAAATACTATTTCATTTGGAAAAATCCTGAAAATATTCTGAGGCACCTATGAAATTATTCTCAATAGCCTAAAAATACCTTCAAGATTATTTGGGCATTTGAAAATATTTATAGAATTAAAAATGCCCAAATGCAAATACTTATGGCTTGTGCAAAAATCCAAGATGGCCTCCAAAAATATGAAACCATTTTTGGCAGAGGTTTTGGCCAGAACCAAAGATGGTGAACATTTATGGAGGGCATTTCAGGTTCATTGAAAAGGATTTTAGTAAACCCTAGTTGTTTCAGGGGGGTGCTGGGGGTTTCTGACATCCCCATTTCAAGTTTCTGTGAAAAATAGACATGATGCAACACTCTAATGCATGAACTAGCTAGGATGTGACAACTCACCCCCACTCAAAAGAATCTCGTCCCGAGATTTAGGATCCGTTGGGAAGAAGGTGGGGTACTCAAGTCGAAGACGATCCTCCCTTTCCCAAGTAGCTTCCTTCTCGGAATGGTGTGACCATTGAACCTTGAGGAACTTGATGTTTTGGCGTCGAGTGGTACGCTCGGCTTGATCAAGGATTCGAACGGGGTATTCCTGATATGTGAGATTATCTTGGAGATCAAGCGTTTCGTGGTCCACTCCACGGATAGGATCCGAGAAGCAACGCCTGAGTTGGGAAACGTGGAAGACGTCATGAACCTTGGAGAGATGCGGAGGTAGTTCCAATTGGTAGGCAACTTCTCCTCGCTTGGCAAGAATGCGAAAGGGTCCAATGTAACGAGGAGCCAATTTGCATTTGATACCGAATCGATGGGTTCCCTTTAAAGGAGTCACCCGAAGATAAGCCTTCTCGTCAAACTCAAAAGTCATAGCCTTATGTTTGCGATCATAATGGCTCTTTTGGCGAGATTGGGCTGTTTTCAATTTCTCACGAATAATGCGAACCTGCTCTTCTGCTTCCTGGATCATATCCGGGCCAAAGAGTTGTCTTTCCCCGGTTTCTGACCAGTTAAGAGGCGTTCGACATTTTCGCCCATAGAGAACCTCGAAAGGGGCTTTGCCCAAGCTAGCTTGGTAACTATTGTTATAAGCGAACTCGGCGAATGGAAGGCATTTCTCCCAATCCATGCCAAACGAGATGACAGAAGCTCGGAGCATATCCTCCAGAATTTGATTAACTCGTTCTACCTGACCACTTGATTGAGGGTGAAAGGCGGTGCTAAAAGAGAGACGAGTTCCCATTGCATTTTGGAAACTTTCCCAAAATCGAGAGGTGAAGAGACTTCCACGGTCTGAATTAATTTCCAATGAACACCATGAAGAGACACTATTCGGGAGATGTACAAGTCTGCTAGCTGGCTAGCGGTTATACTCTCACGAACAGGTAGGAAGTGGGCTACTTTGGAAAGACGATCGAGAACAACGAAGATAGCATTATTCCCTCTCTTGGTCCTGGGAAACCCGGTAATGAAATCCATACCGATTTTATCCCATTTCCATTCAGGAATAGCCAGAGGTTGAAGGGTGCCAGCAGGCCGTTGATGCTCTGCTTTAACACGACGGCAGACGTCGCAATTAGCAATGTATTGAGCAATTTCTCTCTTCATCCTAGTCCACCAAAACCTCTGGCATAGGTCTTGATACATTTTAGTACTACCGGGATGAATGGTGAGAGGGGATTCATGAGCTTCCTTAAGGATCAATCGCCTCAGGTTGCGTACCTTGGGAACCACTAGGCGGTCTCCAAAGAACACAACACCTTGGTCATCAACGGAGAAACAATCCACAACTCCTTTCTTGATGTTTCTCTTAATATGGGAGATTCCCGGATCTACCTTCTGAGCTTTGATGATCTGATCCGTGAGGGTAGGTTTCGCCACCAGGGTGGATAGAAAACCTCGAGGAACAATGTGAAGGTTAAGATTACGGAATTCCTCGTGGAGAAGTGGTTGACTTTGTTGTAACATCAAGTTGTTACAATAGGATTTATGGCTTAGCGCATCAGCCATGATGTTGGCTTTGCCCAGGGTGTAAGTTATTCCTAAGTCGTAGTCTGTGATCAACTCGATCCAACGTATTTGCCTGAGATTCAGATCCGGTTGGGTGAAGATGTATTTCAGACTTTGGTGATCAGTGAAAATCTCGCAACGATTACCGAGAAGGTAATGTCGCCATGTTTTGAGTGCATGGACTACGGCTGCAAGCTCTAGATCATGTGTGGGATAATTATCCTCATGTGGACGCAACTGTCGGGAAGCGTAGGCAATCACATGACGATCTTGCATGAGTATGCAACCTAGTCCTTGTCGCGAGGCGTCGCAATAGATAACAAAGTCCTTAGAAAAATCTGGTGGTACGAGTACGGGGGCAGATGTCAGGCGTCTTTTCAGTTCCTGAAAGCTGAACTCGCACTGTGGGGTCCACTCGAACTTTTTATCTTTCTTGAGGAGTTCGGTTAGAGATTTAGCAACCTTGGAGAAATTCTCGACGAAGCGGCGGCAGTAGCTCGCTAAGCCAAGGAAACTCCGAACATGCTTAACCGATTCAGGGGGAGTCCAGTCAAGGATGGCTTGAACTCGCTCGGGATTGACAGCAATACCTTTACCAGAGATTACATGGCCTAGATAGGTCACTTCTGGCAACCAGAATTCACACTTAGAGAATTTAGCATAAAGGCGATGCTCTCGAAGTTTCGTCAGTACTAGCCTTAAATGCTCGGCATGTTCTGCCTCGTTCTTGGAGTAGATGAGTATATCATCGAGGTATACTACGACGAATTTATCCAAATACTCCATGAAGATTGAGTTCATTAACTGAGAGAAGGTGGCTAGAGCATTGGTTAAACCGAAGGACATGACAGTATACTCGTATTGGCCATAACGAGTAACAAAGGCCGTTTTAGGAATGTCCCCGTTCTTGATTTTGATTTGATGGTAGCCCAACCTCAAATCCATTTTAGAGAAGACTGAGGATCCAGCGAGCTGATCATACAGATCGTTGATCCTGGGAAGCGGATACTTGTTCTTGATTGTGACTAGGTTGACGGGTCGGTAATCTACAACCATCCGATCCGTACCATCCTTCTTCTTGACGAAGAGGACGGGGCAAGCCCACGGAGAAGAACTAGGACGGATGAAACCCTTTTTCAAGGACTCATCGAGTTGTTTCTTAAGCTCGGCTAGCTCTAGGGGTGCCATCTTATAGGGTCTTCTAGAGATTCGGACGGTTCCTGGAACAAGGTCTATCACGAACTCAACATCCCTGTCAGGTGGAATACCTGGCAGTTCTTCAGGGAAGACATCCGGGAAGTCACGGACTACCGGCACATATTCGAGGTCTGGAAGAGGGTTGGCATTTAATGAGTAAAGCTGACGCTTAGACACTCGGGTCAAAACGTTGACTGTCTTGCCCGACGGATGGGTGAGTTGAACAATTCTAGTGGAGCAATCAGTCTTAGCATAATGAGCTGACATCCAGTCCATACCCAAGATGATGTTTATGTCCGAGGACTTGAGAGCTATTAGTGATGCAAGGAAGACCAATCTGTCAACAAGAATTTCATTTCCATGGCTTATCTTAGAGGTTTGCCACTTAGAACCAGGAGTTTGAATTACCATGGAGGTGGGCATGTCACAAAATGTGGTGTTGTGTAATCGAGCATAGCTCTCAGAGATAAATGAATGAGATGCTCCAGTATCGAAAAGAACAGTTGCCGGATGGCAATTAACAAGGAGCGTACCAAGGACGACGTTGGGATCCTCATGGGTTTCTTCAGCTGAAACGTAGTTGACATGGCCACGTGCAGTGGTGGCTGGCTTGGCGTAGTAAGTCTTTCCTGCTGGCTTACCACGGCCAACGGACTATCCAGGTTGATTGAGGTTGTTTCGGGGGCACTAGCGCAAATAGTGACCCGTTTCTCCACACTTGAAGCATGTCACAATATTGGGGCGTGGAGCAGCATTAGCAGCGGGGCCACCATAGACCTTGGGCGGTGCATGCTGCTGGTTGGGGCGAGGCGCCTCGAAGGATGCCCTCGGAGTGAACCTGGGTGGCAGAGCAGTGTTTGGAATCCAGACCCGGCGCTTCTTGGATCCGGAGCCGGATGAGGAACCAAAATCGCGAGAGTGCTTGCGTGTAGCGTCATAGTCAGTCTGTCCTGTCTCGGCACTGATGGCCTTATTGACCAACTTTTGGAAGGAGGTGCACTCATGCAGACAAAGATCATGGCAAGTTCAGGGCTAAGTCCCTTGCGGAACCTTGCCTGCTTCTTGGCGTCGGTGGATACCTCTTCAGGAGCATAGCGTGCTAGATTTCCAAACTCACGGCTGTATGCATCCACGGTCAGTCTGCCTTGGGTGAAGTTGCAGAATTCTTCCCGCTTACGATCTATGAGACCCTCCGGAATGTGATGCTCACGGAAAGCCTCACTGAATTCAGCCCAAGTAGTGATTTGGCCAGCTGGGTGCATAGCCTCAAAGTTTTCCCACCAAAGGCTAGCAGGGCCTTCGAGGTGATAGGCAGCGTAGGTAACCTTATCCGTTTCAGCTACGTTGGCAGAACGTAGCTTATGGGTGATGCTGCGAAGCCAATCATCTGCATCAAGGGGCTCGACGGAATGATTAAACTTCGGTGGGTACAACTTGATAAAGTCATTGATGGACACCAGGTCGTTCCTCTGGTGACGTGCAGTATTCTGCTCAATTCGCTCTAGCAAGCGGTTAGTCTCACGCTTGTTTCTTTCTGCCTCCAGCATAACTTCGGCCAGTGAAGGCGGTTGGGGCAGATTCTCCGCCCTGGCTGCATTGGCTTCACCCTGCGCCTGGACAGCAGGGTTGTTGCGGGTGTTAACCATCCTAGGAGAAACAAAGCAATGGTTTAGACAAGGATGGCTAAATCTCGATAGGGAAATGCGGAATGTAATGGATAACACGGAATGCAGAGATGATCATCAGTATGACATGGTAACATAGCAACATACATATACCAACGGTCATACACTCCATACATAGTTTAGTACAAGCCCAGGCTAAGGTACAACTACGATGAAAGACGGTACATCTCATCAGAGGCATTCCAAGCTCCTATACATTATTTTTCTACACCTCCGGAACGTGATACACACCAAGTCGTATCCCACAAGACACGCAGGACTGTGGAGATTACAACTGTTACAATACTAGTGGAACTACTACCAACTCAGACGTCTCCGTAGTAATCCTCATAGAAGTCACCACCATGACCTGGGAGCTGAACATGATCATCTGGAAACAGTCGGTCCTGTGGAGCTTGCGGTCCATAAGGACTCGGGTGTGGCCTTGGTCCAACAAATGGTGGCAGATGGGGTCCACGAGGAGGGGTGATGCCTCCTACATCACACCATTCCATACATTCTGGCAGACCAGATCACACGGAGTACAAGTCCCTCATGTCCATAAACCCAGCTTGCACGGCAGGTGCAAACCGTGTCAGAGTGGCCCAGTGATCAGCACGAGCATTAAAGAGCTCCATTCGCAAGGCACGATTCTCACGGTCCTTGTCCTCAAGCATCTCGGTGGTGGTACGGAGTAGTGAGCCCTCATGGGTAGAATCACAGCAAGTGGCCTGATAGTACCCCTGTGCCCCAGGGAGTGCTGCTGGCATATAGCAGAAGTCAGTGTTCTGAAGCAAGGCAGTTCTGGCTCGCATGATAGTCATCATTGAGTAAGCTGCGTCCTACACGGACATCTCGATAGTAACCCCAAGTCCATAAGAGCAATGGAGGGGTTCAGTGGCTCCAGGATAGGATGGGTAAATCCTGACTGTGCAAAGATATTGACTTTGATTAAAGTCTCGAAACTGCTCCTCGACGGTATACTCGGGATACCAACGATAGCCTGTCTCAACCATCACTCGGACCAACATGGCCGTGTGACCAGGTACGCCGATGCACCGGGTCAGACGAACCACTTGATTCTGGGAACGGGTGGCCATCTGAAAGCACGAAATAATGCAAGGCATTAGTATTTCTAGGAGAATTCGGACAGTATAACGGCTGTAAATGCTCGAAAAAGGATTTGAGACATTCGCAACAGTTTTGCAATACCACTCAACAACATCATGTCAAGGTTCTGGTTCAACCGACAACATACTAGGATAGTAGAGACTGAACCGAAGCATGGAACCAACCATCCTATAAGTTACTACAGATTAGGAACACGTGAACCTGATAGAGAGGAGAGAACCTAGTCCTTAACCCACGTAGAATGAGAAGAGAATGACTCAGATCAGAGGGCATGAGGTAAAGGAGTAAAAGCACCTTACATTGCCTCCCACAATCAATTCCCCTACATATAACTAAAGCATTTCTAGACTCGACATCGACCAGTTTGGCTTATCGCACCTACAGGCAGTTCGGCTCTGATGCCAACGCTGTCAGGACCCTGATTCCAAGTCACACCGATCTAGCCTGTAACACCTCATATCACATTGCGGCCTCACGCACGGTACTCCCACGGGTGTCGCCTTACCATGGCCCGGGACCGTTTGCGCCTTTTGGCTCACGTATATGACAATGTCGCTAGCATCCATATGACAGAGAACCCGGGCCGACATGGCTAGTCGTGAACCCAAAGCGGCACTAACGTATGGGGACAGGCATACATGAATCAACATCGAACGTGTCGGTCAGCAGCGTGTGAATCCGGGCTGTAGCACTGGGCTAACAGGACTCCGGGAACCCGGGCTGTAGCAGGCTAGGCAGGACTCCGGATGTCACCGCGTGACATTTCCCCGAAGGGACAGACACAGGAACGATATGAATCACATGCCGGCCAGTCAGGTGTCCAGAGCAGTAGTGCTGGGCTAGCAGGACTCCGGTGAACCGGGCTGTAGCGGACTACTATGGCTCAAGGAGGCACTAGACTACATTTCCCCAAAAGAGAGGCTGCCAAGGATAAACAACTAGATTGTCGGATCCCACACATACCAAGCATTTCAAACATACACACAATATGCTCGATATGTGCAAATACAACATGGCATCACAACAAAACTCTACAACTCAAAGTACTTTATTTAAAGGGGCTCCGGAGAGCCTTACATAACTTGTTCATACAGATAGGGGTCACATGACCCGACACTCAAGTCATACAATCATACAAGCACATGCGGAAGCAAACTGTCTGGGTACAGACACTAGAAAGAAAGAAGGCTTGACGAAGCCTGTCTATCTACATAGGCCCTTCACAAGCCTAGATCACCACCTGGGTGGCAAGTCACTCGTCGTCGTCGAGTTCTACGTAGAACCCATCAGAAAGGGCGGTGTTGTCGTCTGAAAACAGTAATTGAAGCAACATGAGTACAAAGGTACTCAGCAAGTCTTACAACAGATCCTACTGTACATGTTCATTCTCAAGAAGGTAGTGGGGTTATTGCAGCAAGCCAGCTTTGACTCTTGGTTAAGCTATCCTACGATACACCACTTGTGAAATAGTTTTCGCACACGAGTCCACTAATCACCATCTCAATACCCCACCGTGGATCATCCCTCGTCATCCCACGAGAGGGCCATCCGCGGTACTCACACTTATCTTGAGGCTTTTAGTAGTATCCATTTACTTGTCTATGAACTGCATAAGCGACCAAGTAGTCCTTTACCGCGGATGCGGCTATTCGAATAGTTTTATACCCTGCAGGGGTGTACTTCGTCACACACGCTCTCACCACTTATCGTCGCTACACGACGTGTACTCGGCAACCTTCAAGCGGAAGCCCAACGTGGGTGTCGGCCACAGCCTACCTAAACACTCGAGTCTCTAGTCCAGGTTTATCGCCTATTTAGGTTCCATCCGCAGGGAGTCCGGCCGAGGTTTCCACTTACGGCCCCAAACGATGTGTGCAGGGTTCCCGGACACCAAACGGGCGACTCGGTACACCGTGCCATGAGCCTACCGCATCACAGCCCACCCCTTGGTCAGCGCTGTCCACGGCCTCCAGCTTACTACAAACACCAGAAACTACGCGCAACTCCTGGACAGAGGACAAGGGTGATTAAGAAGCCGAGGGGGTCCATTGGTTTCGGGCCCAATGTGTGGTAGTAGCTGAATCTTAAATCACGCATACAGATCTCAGTTCTTAGGGACGGTCTCAATGAAACAACCCACCATGTACTCCTACATGGCCTCCCATCGATACCTTTACCAAATCGTATTCAACACTTCACTCTCATTATCGACACACACACTTTCACTCTAATTCATCACCCTGATGAGCCAGACCTGACACAACTCTAAGCGTAGCAAGCATAGCATTGTAGGAACACAACATGGCTCAATCAACTCCTACACATGCTAGTGGGTTTCATCTAGTTAATGTGGCAATGACAGGTCATGCAAAGGAAAGTGGGTTCAACTACCGCAACACACAGCAGTTTGAATCGCGTTGTCTTAATGTAGTAAACGAGAGCAGAAGCGAGAAGATGGGTTTGTATCGAAATGATCAATGGGTTGCTTGCTTGATGGAGTGGTGGTGGGATACTGCCCTTCAGTTGGATACTCGTGAATATCCTCGGAGGCAGGACCTACCACAATGAGCATACCGAAGCACAATCAACACCAAGCAAGTGCAATAATATGATGCATGCATGAGACATGGCAAGATGCATGTATTGGGCTAATGCAACTAAGGCCAGAAGGGTTTGGACTATTTTGAATCAAAGATTCAAATTCCAAGTTCATAAATGGCCCATATTAGTGCTTTATCTTGTTCTGTATAAAACAGTAGGTTAACTTGCTTAATCATGCATGAAACCAGTACAGATGGATAGAATGGATTTTTTGATCATTTTTCATATATAAATCTTTTCATTCTGAGCTATAGATTATTTTCTATGATTTTTTGAAGTTTGTGATAATTTCTGGAATTTCCAATATAAGAATAATTCCAGTAATTAAATTGCTTATTGCGTCAGCAGTGTGTCATGATGACGTCAGTGGTCAACGGGGTCGTCCAGGTCAAACCTGACATGTGGGTCCCCTGTGTCAGTGTCACTGTTAGGTAATTAGCTAATTAGGATTAATTTTAACTCTAACCCAGATTTACTTAGCAGGCGGGCCCCACTTGTCAGTGACTCTGGGGGGTCAACCTGTGGTGAAACCACGCTGACTCGCCGGTGTTTAGCCGCCGGCGACGTCCAGACGCGGCGGTGGAGTGCGGGATCCCTCCTCCGGCGACCAAATGGACGGCGGAGGGTACCTACGTGTAGCTGGGGGCGGACCGCGTCGACTGGTGGTGGTGGTGGAGCTCGGGGTCGCCGGAATCGACGCCGGCAACGAGCCGTGCGGCTGCCGGGATACGGGCGTAGTTGAATCCGTTGCTACAGAGCACAGGGAGGGACATGCGATGGTGCTACAGGTTCCTGGCGTTGCGGTGGAGCTAACGGCTACGGTGGTGCGGCCGTTGGATGGCCGGAGCCTCGTCGGCGACGAGCTCGTGCGGCAGCGCGTACGGGTGAGCTTCGTGCAGTGGCTGCGGAGCTCGAGAGGGAGAGAGGAGAGGATGGGAAGGTGGCCATGCTCACGGCGGTTGCGACGGAGCGGACGGCGAGGTCGGAGGCGAGCTGTTGCAGTGGCGACGGCGGAGGGGATCTCCGATGGTGAGCGGCGAAGGCGAGGTCGGAGGCGAGGCTTCGGGGCAAACGAGCGCTCGGGGCTCGGCCTGCTCGAAGGAGTGGGCGACGGCGGAGCTGTTGGACACGGTGGAACGGCGCGAGGTCGACGGTGGGCGCGGCTACTCCGGCAAGGTGGCTGCGGCGGCGTCGGCCATGGTGGGGGAAAGGCGAGGGAGAGGCGACGGGGGAGAATGGCGGTGTCCAGAGGCTCGGGGGCGCGTCGAGGGGTTCGTCCAGCGCATCCACGGGCGAGGGCGGCAAGCAGGTGGCGCCGTGGCGAGCTCGCGCTCGCCGGCGTCACCTCTCTGCCTGCTCTGGCGAGAGCAGGCAGCTGACTGGCGCGGGCCAGCACAGTGCTGGGCCGCCAGGTGGGCTGCCAGGTAAGTCCTTCTGCTTTCTGTTTTCTCTTTTATTTATTTATTTCTGTGTGTTTTGAAATAGTAAAAATACTATTTCATTTGGAAAAATCCTGAAAATATTCTGAGGCACCTATGAAATTTTTCTCAACAGCCTAAAAATACCTTCAAGATTATTTGGGCATTTGAAAATATTTATAGAATTAAAAATGCCCAAATGCAAATACTTATGGCTTGTGCAAAAATCCAAGATGGCCTCCAAAAATATGAAACCATTTTTGGCAGAGGTTTTGGCCAGAACCAAAGATGGTGAACATTTATGGAGGGCATTTCAGGTTCATTGAAAAGGATTTTAGTAAACCCTAGTTGTTTCAGGGGGGGTGCTGGGGGTTTCTGACATCCCCATTTCAATTTTTCTGTGAAAAATAGACATGATGCAACACTCTAATGCATGAACTAGCTAGGATGTGACATCCAGTAGATCCATCTACTCTATCTGGCTTTACTTGTGAATCTCCTCATTCTTCTGATGAGTCATTTGACTCCAACTATAAACTGTTCAAAAATAAGAATGGTGAAGTATTTGCTAGATATGTTGGCACTAACTGCAGGAATGGTTCCCCTATGAAGAAAATCTGGGTTCCCAAAAGGTATCTTGAAAATCTTCAGGTGAATGTCCTCATGACACCACCTGTGAAGAATAGGAACCCCAGACCAAATTCTTCATATGAACCAAACGCTTCATATTGATCCAAGTCCTCATATGGACCAAATTCCTCACGTGGATCAAATTCCTCAAAAGGATCAAAGTCCTCATATGAACATTATCGTGCTAACACCTCTGTTTCGCAGGGAAAAGCTAAGGGCTATGAATATGAGCATTATTCCTCTAACCATTATGTTCATAAGTCCTCGAAGAATTTCTCTGCTTATTCATATGCTTACCCTAACTCCTCATATGTGAAACGAAATGGAATGGCTTCTATGCCACCTTTCTCTTATGGAGCTCGCAGAATGATGAACTCTTCGCCACCCCTTCAGATGTGGCTGGTGAAGAAAAGGAACTAATCTCTTAAGCAGGGACAGGTCTCCAGATGAACTTAAACGTCTGAAGAATTTGCTGGAGACCTGTATATGCCTGAAAGGACACAGGCTAATCATGAAGAAATGAATCCTAATTTTCACGTCCTCATTCTGTTTTATCTGTTCCACTGCTTGATGAAATTGATCTGATGAATTTGATGTCATATTCTTCACTGATGAAGTATATGAGTTCGTAAGTTGCACTAATTCATCTGCAGGATGATCTAGCCAAAGCCACTGAGTGGGTCCTCGATAGTGGATGTACAAATCAGATGACTGGTGACAAGAATCTATTGATGGATGTTCCCCTATCATCATCGCATCTCAAGCATATCATCTTCGCTGACAAAGGCAAAAGCAAGGTATTGGGTCTAGGTAAGGTTGCAATCACAAAGGATCGACACATGGACAAAGTCATGCTTGTAGAATCCTTAGGATACAACCTCATGTCAGTCTCAATGCTTTCTAATCTTGATATGGTTGTTATTTTTGGCAAGTATCGTTGTGTTGTGATCATGGAAGCTGACAATTCCAAAGTCTTCGAAGGCTTTAGGAGAGGAGATCTGTATATTGTTGATTTCTCTACAGGACCACAACCAGCTATATGTCTACTTGCAAAAGCTTCAAAAGGCTGGCTATGGTATCGACGACTTGGTCATGCTGGCATGAGGAATTTGCACACGCTCGCGAAGAAGAAGCATGTCATTGGCATTGAGAATGTCAAATTCCTCAAGGATCACTTGTGCAGAGCCTGTGAAGCTGGAAAGGTAACCAAGGCCAAACATCCAGCGAAGACTATCATGACTACCACTCGACCATTTGAATTGCTTCACATGGATCTCTTTGGTCCTAATCATTATTTTGCAGTTACAAATGATGCATGTCTATATGGCTTTGTTATTGTTGATGATTACTCTCGTTACACATGGGTGCATATTGTCACTTACAAACATGAAGTGCAGGAAGTCTTCAAACGATTTTCTTCGAGGGCTTCAACCAACTTTGGTGTGAAGATCAAGCACATCAGAAGTGACAATGGAACTGAGTTCAAGAATTCTGGTCTTGATGACTATATTGATGAACTTGGTATTACTCATGAGTTATCTGCTTCTTATACTCCTCGGCAGAATGGCGTCGTGGAGCACAAGAACATGACTCTTGTTGAGATGGCTCGCACTATGCTTGATGAATACAAGACGCCTCGTCGTTTCTGGATTGAGGCAATTGATACTACATGCCACATCATCAACAGGGTATATGTTCACAAATTCTTCAAGAAGACTGCATATGAACTCCTCACTGACAAGAAACCCAATGTGAGTTATTTCAAAGTCTTCGGTGCTAAATGTTGGATTAGAGATCCTCATCACAATTCTAAATTTGCACTGAAAGCACATGAAGGTTTTATGCTTGGTTACGGAAAGGACTCGCACACCTACAGAGTCTTCAACAACGTTCACCACAAGGTTATTGAAACTGTAGATGTACGGTTCGATGAAACTAATGGCTCGCAAAGAGAACACCTACCTTCTGTGTTAGATGAACAGTCACCTGAGGAAACTATCAAGTTCAAGGCTACTAAGGATGTCATTCCTACCGAAGAATCTATTGAAGAAATCATTCCAGAACATGAAGAACGTCATGCTGATGCACCTGAAGAAAATGGTGCTGAAGAAAATGCTGATCCAAATCGTCGACGACAACCCGCTCATCCTCGTGTTGCAAACGAAGTGCAAATTGAGAAAATCATGAGCGACATCAACATTACAGGTCCTCTCACATGCTCAAATGCTTCACATTTGTCTAAATTTTGTGGGCACTTTGCTTTCATCTCTATCACAGAGCCCACTAAGGTAGATGAAACATTTCTGGATCCTGAGTGGATTCAAGCTATGCAAGAGGAATTACATCAGTTTGAGCTCAATAACGTCTGGGAACTGGTCAAACGTCCAGATCCTCGCAAACACAATATCATTGGCACAAAGTGGATCTACCGCAACAAGCAAGATGAAAATGGCCTTGTGGTGAGGAATAAGGCACGGCTTGTAGCTCAAGGCTACACACAGGTTGAAGGAATTGATTTCGATGAAACTTTTGCACATGTTGATAGACTTGAGGCTATTCGCATATTACTTGCTTATGCTAACCATCATGATATCACTTTATATCAAATGGATGTGAAAAGTGCATTCCTCAATGGTAAGCTTGAGGAAGAAGTATATGTTGCTCAACCCCCAGGTTTTGAAGATCCAAAGCATCCCGACAAAGTCTTCAGACTCAATAAGGCCCTCTATGGCCTCAAGCAGGCCCCTTGAGCGTGGTATGATACTTTGAAGGAATTCCTCATGAAGAAAGGCTTCAAACCCGGTTCACTTGACCCAACTACTTTCACTAAATCTTATGATGGTGAATTGTTTGCGTGCCAAATATATGTTGATGATATCATATTTGGCTGTACTGACCAACGTTACAGTGATGAATTTGCCTATATGTTGAGTGAAGAATATCAAATGTCTATGATGGGAGAATTGAAATTCTTCTTAGGTCTTCAAATTCGTCAACAGCGCAATGGCATATTCATATCTCAGGAGAAATACCTCAAGGATGTACTGAGGAAATTCGGCATGCAAGATTGCAATGGCGTCAAAATCCCTATGCCCACCAATGGCCATCTATGCACTGATGAAAATGGTATTGACTTCGATCAAAAGGTATACCGCTCCATGATTGGTTCTTTATTGTATTTATGTGCATCTAGGCCAGATATTATGCTTAGTGTTTGCATGTGTGCCCGATTTCGAGCTACACCGAAGGAATCACACCATAAGGTTGTGAAGCATATTCTTCGATATCTAGCTCACACACCAACACTTGGATTATGGTACCCCAAGGGTCTGGCTTTTGATCTCATTGGATATTCAGACTCTGACTATGCTGGTGATCGTGTGGACCGCAAGTCAACATCAGGCACATGCCATTTCCTCGGACGATCTTTGGTCTGTTGGTCCTCGAAGAAACAGAACTGCGTATCACTGTCTACTGCTGAAGCTGAGTACATTGTTGCTGGTTCTTGCTGTGCTCAATTACTATGGATGAAGCAAACTCTCAAGGACTACGGCGTCAACATGAAGAATGTGCCTCTCTACTGTGACAATGAGAGTGCCATTAAGATTGCTCATAACCCAGTTCAGCACTCGAAGATAGAGCACATTCTGATTCGTCATCATTTTCTTCGTGATCATGTGTGGAAGGGCGACATCTCTATTGAGCATGTAAGGACTGAAGAACAGCTAGCCGATATCTTCACAAAGCCCTTGAATGAGAAGAGATTTAGCAAGTTGAGGTGTGAGCTAAATATCCTACAATCTTCGAATGTCCTTTGAAAAGGACACACATCCTAACACTTATACAAAATTGATGACTTAGAAGTGCAACAAGCGAAGAAACGTTTTTCTTCAATCCATGAAGACTAACACTCTAAGTGTGAAGAGATTAACGAAGAATTTGATTCTCGGAGGCCTACGACAATTGTACGCGGTGTCTGAAATCATCATTCTTATACGGTGGGTCACGCCACCACCAAAAGTTTAAAATTTTCAATTTGAGTTTTTCCTCATTTCTGAAATTCCTCAGTTGTTCATTTCTTCAACTTTGCAATGTCTTCACTCTTTCCGCTGTTGTTCTTCGTTGGCTATATATATATATATATATATATATATATATATATATATATATATATATATATATATATATATATATATATATATATATATATATATATATATATATATATATATATATATGAGTTTATGTCCTCTACACCGTTCACTTATTGCTATTTCTTCAAGTTGCTTTTTTCTGCTAAGTGAATGTGATCGGACCCTTCCCCCTCTATGCTAAACTCAACCCAGTCTATTCACAAATTATTCATGTGCGTTCTATTTGAAACTCGTTCAAAATCTTCACTGTGTCCTTGTTAGCTGAAGAATTTGCGAACGAAAACTTTAAAATTTATCTTATCTGAATTTTTGGCGTTTGCCGCTCATACCATTCCGCATTCCACGAAATGATTATCTCTTCACCCACGATCACCACCTCTCAGTACGTGGGTGACACATGTCAAGCGAATGAGAAGGGTCAGGGGCACGTTCGTCCAATTTCCTCGGGCGAGCAGTTTTTCACTTCGGCTATAAGTACCCCCCCTCCCCTTCCTCACTTCGTTTTTACTCCGCTCGGCCTCACTCCCTCGCTCGAGCTTCTCAAACCCTAGCGCTGCCGCTACTTCCATCGTCGCCGGTGAGGAAGAGCTTCACTGCCTTGACCTCGTCGTCGTCGTACTCGCGCCGGCCGCGGATTTCTTCACTCCGCCGTCGCCGTAGCTGTCTTCCTCTGCCTAATTAGGGCATGGAAGATCTGAACCGACGAGCTTCAAATCTACACTTCCCAGTTTGCCGTGTTCTTCATCAAGGGTAATTAAAAGTTACTTTTACTGCCCTCGTTGATTCGGATGTTTTCTACAAAATCTTCAAAAGGTGTTTACTATTCAAATCTTCACACACTAAATACCTCACATATCATCTATTCTTGATCTGTTTCTCTAAGCAAAATTTTCCTTCAAGATTCCTCAATTGTGGATATTTTAATGTGTACAACTCTGCAACCTAAGACTAAGAACGCTTAGTGAAATTCCTCAAGGCTCATCTGGTCAAATTCCTCAAACTTGTTCTTTTTGCAAAAACTTATGTGAACGCATATGACCTCTCCAAATTCCTTGCAACTATACTCTGTTCACAGGTACACATGTCTGCTGCTGAATCACTAGGTTCTCATCAACTTAACTCATTTGCAGTGTTCCTCGAAGAAAAGTTGCACACCTCTTCAGAGAATTCTATTGTTCAGATTCCTCAGCTGAAGAAAATGGCTGACGGCAAGAAGCCTCAGAAGGGTGGAAAGATACCTGAGGTCAACACTACTTTCGAAATCCCAGATGATATTTACAAGGATTATTGCACACCTCATGAGGCCAAACACGGCAAGGAGGACAAAAATCAGCGCAAGGTGCGCATACAAAGGATAGAGAGGAGATGGGCACGGGAATGGAGGGAATACAGATATGTCACTCCTAAGTACATGAAAAATGCGCTCTTAACCCTCCATGCCCAAGACCTCCATTGGCACCTGGCCAAGAAGCTGATCCTACCAGCCACAAGCATGGTGAGGACTATCCTGATGAATGGGCCAAGCACCAGGCCAAGCTAGCCAAAATGGCTAAGGAAGGAGTGAGGAAATTTAATGAAGACTCTGCTGCTGCTGCCACTACTGAGGCCTCTGCAAGCAAGCCTAAGAAGGCCATGGCAAAGAAGCCTGCTCACAAGCCCAGTGCTTCAACCTCTATGCCCTCACGGCCAAGCTCCTCAGCAATGCCCTCACGTCCAAGTTCTTCAAAGCCCTCACGGTCAATTCCTCAAGCTGCACCAGCTCCTCCAAAGTCCTCAGCTCCTCCGTCCAAATCCTCAGCACCTGTGCGCCTCGCCTCATGCCAAAGAACAACAGGCATCTCTATTGCCTCAGGAGCCTCTGCTAGTTCTTCAGCTCCACCAAATTCCTCAACAGGCCCCACACTGCTGAAGACAAAGGCCACTGCTGGACGAGGGTCTCGACCAAGTCCTCACAAGAAGCAGGTCGCCTTTCAAGTGCCGTCTGATGAAGACGAAGCTGATGATGAGGAACTTGCTGAAATCATCAGGGACAGGCAGCTCAGGGCCGCTAGAGCCAAAGGCACAAATGTGCCTCTGCTTTTGGATCCTAAATTGATCCTTGATTTCATCGACTTGTGGCACAAGGAACCCAACACGCCCATGCCTGACTTCAAGTTGACTCCTGGACAAAGTCACATGTTGACCGCCTTCATAGGCAAAGAAAGTGGAAATTTGAAGAACTGGTCACTATTCAATCTGAGATCAAGAAACTCAGTGATAAATTTGACGCATACCG
Source organism: Triticum aestivum (assembly GCF_018294505.1). Lineage (NCBI taxonomy): Eukaryota > Viridiplantae > Streptophyta > Magnoliopsida > Poales > Poaceae > Triticum > Triticum aestivum. The sequence goes on from NC_057808.1 coordinate 488,171,075, forward strand.
CGCTGTTTGGCTGGGAGCCAAGGTCTGTTTTGTGAAATTAGCTGAAGGACTCACTAAGAATGTTGCAGCCCCAACGCAACAAGAAATTCCTCAGGCTGAGGCATCTGCTCAGCCTACTGAAGAACATGCCAACACCGCTGATGAAAATCATGCTGCTGATGAAACTCAGAGTACCAGGGCTGATGACTGCATTCCAGCCGCTGAAGAAATTGCAAGGGCAACCACTAGTGTTGCGCCTGAAGAAACTATCAGGACAGCTGAAGCTTCAACGGTTGTGCCGGAAGAAACTGAAAATGCCAGGGCAACTGCATCAGTTGTGCTTGAAGAAACTGAACCAATTTCCTCTGCTCCTCCTGTGCCTACACCAAGTCCAATTCTTCCTTCTGCATCAGATGCGAATAAGACCAAGGCTGCGGAGCGTGCAGCTGTGAAGAAAAGGAAAGTATCAACTTCATCAGATTCTTCAGCTCCGAAGAAGATGAAGCCATTGACTAGCTCTTTTGAAAATCCAACTGATGCTATTCCTATCTCATCTATGCCATCAAAGGACCTTATTTCTTTTGATGAAGAATATGAGATCCCAAGTGGATCTGATGATGATATTCCTTCTGCTGCTTCTTTAGAGTAGTTGGATGAAGAAATTGAAGCGGATGCAGTCCCTTCAACCCCAATCGTCTCATTGCCCATGCCTTAGTTCACTGCTAAAGAGGCCGACGTTGAAGAAATGAGTGAAGAAGAAGATGTGGACATTGGAAGCACTACTCCAGTGATGAATGATGACTTTTGGGAAAGTCAGCACCCCAATTCTCCTCTGTTCACGCCTCTGCAACAAATTCCTCAGTCCCAAGTGAATACTAAAGTACAAATGGGATCTGAAGAACCTCGCGCCACCCCGTCTTTCCATGAAGAGATTGCAGCCACTAGTGCTGATGAAATTGTTAATGAAGAATTGAAAATCCAGGCTGCCACTGAAGAAACTGAAATTCCTCAGCCTGTGGATCCTGGGATTGTGATTCCTGATGATGCAATTGACCGATACTCCTCAACCCAAGCCAAAGGATCCCTTCTCAAAGAAGCAGAAATTCAAGGCTGATGACTTCTTCGGCGAGCATGTGTTCTTCACAGAGTATAATCCTTATGACTCTGCTCGTCTTAGAAGGAAGCGTTTCTCGACTTCCAGCCAAGCCAATTTCTATTCTTCACTGCTTTTCAACAAAGACAAAGTCGTCGATCACGAGCATATTTCTCATGTGGACATGGAATCCCTGCCTTACTTCACCCCAGTCCTCAGTGTGCTTCATGATGCAGGACTGCTCAACTTTTGCACTGACATTGTTGATTGGAATGAAGAGCTAATTCTTCAGTTCTATGCAACACTGCACATCACAGGAGATGCTGACGATGTGAACTCTTGGGTTTTGGACTGGATGACCGAAAATACTCACTATAAAGCACCGGCCACTGAATTGCTTCATGCCCTGCCAATCAGTCCTCCCCTTGACGGCGCTCGTTGTTTGTACCATGAACCTGAAATCACTGCTCATTACATGCAACTACTGATGAAGCCGCTGAAGCCCAGTCAAGCCCCAAGGACCAAATTCCTCGTGAAGTAATTTTTGTACGTGCCAAGAATAGTCTATCGCATTCTGATGGAGACTTTGAGTCCTATCAAAGGCCACGACTCGACTGATGAGGAAGTCATTGGTATCATGAAGAATCTGCTGTTCAATATCATGCATGGCATTCCTGTCAACTATCATGATTTCTTCATACGGACTCTGGCAAATGTTGCACTCTCTCCGTTTGAGTTGAAGCCTTATGCTCCTTGGATTATGAGATTCCTCAGAACAAGGTCTTCACTCAACTATAAGGCTGATTTTCAGAATCATCTCAGCTACTTGCCCCCCATTGAAGTCCTCAAGCGGACATTTTCCTCAACTGATGAAAAGGGCAAGGCAGCTGCAGTTATTGATGAAGGCATTCGTCCATTGGATGGTCAGTTTCGCAAAGCTGCATCTTACTCCACCAATGATGACTCTGCTACTCATGATTCTGCCGCTAATGCTTCAAAGCCAAATCCTCAAGCCACAGCTCCAAGAGTGATGACTGGCCGTGAGCTTCTCCTCAGTCTTCACCAGAAGGTGGATCGAAACCACAAATGGGTTAAGCATTAGTTTGGTTCCATTCTTCACAACATGACTGCTACACACAATGCAGTGAAGAAAAATCATTACTACCTCCATGAAGTCTTCGGTCGCACCTGGGTTGTTCTGTCACATATGTATGGTGAAGAAGGTCTCAAGCAAATGGGTCTCAAGCAGGACTTTGACTGGTCTGCACCACCAGTGAAAAAAATTCAAGAACGTCGAGGTTCCATCCTTGGTGGCCAGCTCCTATTCTCCATCGCGCGAAACCGATGAGCATGAAGACTTGGACGACACTGCGGCAGGCCCTACTACAACAACTGACCCCAACAACGCTGGCGCTCCTCCATCAACATGATATTCTTCAGGGGCGTTAGTCCTCATTTTCGGCCCTTTTGGTCATTAGATGACAAAGGGGGAGAAATTTGAGTTAGTCTTAAAGCGGGTCTACATATATGGGCGTTATTTTTTGCTAAGTTACAACTCTCGTTCTTTTTGAAGACTTTGCTGGATCGAGTTGTAATCTTAAACCCTATGGTGGTCTGATACTGTTGTTGTGTTATTCTGCATGCTTATTCCTCATTAATAATTATGCACGCATGCTGAATTACATCAGTCACCATATTTCATCATGCATTTCAAATTCTTCATATCATATGTTAAATGCGTGTATGAATTACAAGATATAGGGGGAGATCTCCATGATTCTACTCTTCAAGTGTGCATTGTTTCAAAAGCAAATTACTCACTATGCACATCTTCAGGAGGAGTTCTTCTATATCTTGCAATCAAATTCCTCAATATCAGTATTTACACTTCATATGTTTATCCCCGTTGAAAACTTAACCTATATTGTCATCAATCACCAAAAAGGGGGAGATTGTAAGTGCATCTAGTGCCCCTTAGTGATTTTGGTGTATTGAAGACTTATAAGTTAAGGGACTGATGCGTTTGTGAGTGTACACACGTCTATAAGTCTATGAGGAGTTTGATATTTACAGAGAAAGTCGACCCCTAAAAATGAAGTTCTTTGACTGAAGACTTTTGATTTCTGAAGACTTTAAAAATGAAGAAATTGGTGTGACCTTGAAGACTTAATTAGTATTCATTCGAGGAACATGAAGCGTGAAGATTTTTGTTTTCGTAGTTTCATTTTCTCTTTCTTGAGTCATAGGAAACACCGTACTATTAAAGGGGGTCGAGGAAATATTAAGAAAAAATTTCCATGTGATGCTCAACTCAAAATCCTACACCTACCAATCCCTTCGAGTGAAGCCATTGGAAATCTCATACAGTTCAGTCAATTTCTTCAGTGACAGAGACGAAATTCTTCTGGTCTCTGAGGAGTTTGTTCTGACTGAGGAGTTAGGAATTCGCCAGTGCGGATTGCCTACAAGTGAGGAACATGATAGCCCTGGGGAATTTGACAGTCAAATTTCCGACCGTTGCTGTGTTACGCGCCAGCTGTCCCAAAATATCTACTCACCTAACGGTCATATTATTGAAGGGCATTTATGTCTTATCATGTCGGGCTGCTCTCTAGGCTATAAATAGCCGCCCCCTACAACCACTAGCTGGTTGGCTGCTCCGAGAGAAACTAACACTTCGCATTTGAGAGCATCCCATCCTCCGAGGACTTTGAGCGAAAATCATCTAGTGAGGAAAACCCAAACCCAAACACTTACAAACCCAAAGTGATTGAGCATCACTGAAGAGACTGATCCTGCGTGGATCCGACGCTTCTTACCTTTGAAGACTGTGCATCTTCCAGACGGTTAGGCGTCATGGTCTAGAGCATCCAAGAGGAAATTGTGGATCGCCGAGTGACCGAGTTTGTGAAGGTTTGGAAGTCACCCGAAGACTTACCACGAGTGATTGGGCGAGGTCTGTGTAACCTTAGCTCAAGGAGAATACGGTGAGGACTGTGTGTCCAGGACTGTGTGTCCTCAGGTTTAAATACCTAGCCGCTCCAACCAGACGTACAACTGTCACAGCAGTTGGAACTGGTCTACCAAATCATTGCTTCACCAAGCCTACTGGTTCTATTTCTCAACTCTTTCATTTCCTCATTACTGTGTTGTGTGCTTGTTCATATCTGTTTGAAGACTTTGACTGAAGACTTTTCTCAATTTCCTCAGTTCAATTTCTTCAGTCTGTTTGTCTTCATCCTGTTTTATCCTGTGTTTACGCTTCCTGTACTCTCTATTTGTTTTCATTTCATCATGATGTCCATGTTTATGTTATGTCATGTATGCATCTGAGTACTTATTTCACTGCAAGTAGTTCTTCGCTTAGGAATTTCCTCACACTGAAATTCCTCAGTGAATAATTCATAAAAATCGCCTATTCACAACCCCCCCCCCCCCCATCCCCTCTAGTCGATATAATGCACTTTATTTATCCTTTTTTACGCAATTTTCCGTAATAAACTGAAAAAAATTCATGTATATATAGCAGGTAAAATAATTGTCTCATGTTTGGGAAAGAAAATAGAAAAAGATAGTGAAAAGCGGTGGGCTTGTGTGTATAGTCCAAGCAACTACACCCTACTCTGCATATAAAATTTGTCTGAAGTCAAAATTCGTAAAGTTTGACCAACTTTATATATAAAAATTTGCAATCACAATACGAAACCAATATCATTAGATGCATCATGAATTTATTTGTTATATTGTAGGTATAGCGTTAGTACATGTAGATGATTATATTTTTTATATAAATATGGTCAAACTTTATGAAGTTCGACTTTGATTAAAACTTATATAAGGAGTAAAGAGTACCGGAGGGAGTACAAGTGTACAACACGATCACCAGTGAGTTGCAGTCAGAGACACTCCCGTACCATTAAATTCTCTATGCTACTAGCAGATTCTATCAGAAGTCAATCCCAACAATGGCACTGTCTTTTGAAGATACTCCTATCAATCCCAACAATGGCAGTTGAGAAACGATGGTAGGAATAATCAAAGACGGTTGAGCAAATCGAAGCTGCAAAGCCGGTCAGCTCTATACCTAAACCCAGAAAATTGTAGGTACCGCCTACGCACCTCGACCATGCAAAGCACTTCCCTTTTTAGATTGACGACGCACGCACAGGCATCCTGAATCTGGCCAACAATCGACCTAATCACACGATCACTTTGAACTGTATAAATTTCCAGCCATTGACCCATGTTCATACATCGCAGCACAGCCGACGCAACATCTTGCAGTCACCTTCTCTCAACAGTACCTTCGCTAGTTCTAAGCTATATGGCTTCCAACGGGAGCATGCTGGCCGTGATCATGGCGTGCGCGCTCCTCCTCGCCGGCAGCACGTGCCACGCCGCCCGCAACCTGGCCGACACGACGCCGGCGGCTGCCGCTCCGGCTGCTAGCGCCGTCCCTGGCCTGCCGGCCGTGCCGTCCTTGCCTGCCGTGCCCACGGACACGGTCACCCTGATGCCACCAATGCCGTCGGTCACCCTGCCCACCGTGCCACAGGTGACGCTGCCGCCCATGCCCTCCATCGTCGTCCCCAAGGCGGTCCTGCCGCCCATGCCCAAGGTCACCCTCCCCACAGTGACGATGGCACCGATGCCCGCGATTGTGGTGCCCAAGGTGACCCTGCCGCCGTTGCCATTCGTCCCCAATGTGAACGTGCCTATGCGGTTCGCGGCACCACCCCCGTCAGCGTAGGCGCGGCCGTGCGGCGGTGCTCTCCCCCTGTCCAGCATAGGGCGCCGTTCATCTGAGTGTGGCGTCAGGTTACTCCGTGGACACGACGTACATTTTCTTACATGCAAGCTTGGTGTTTTATATGCGATGTATCACAGTACCAGTAATTATTGCCTTTTTTTACGTCTCGATAGTGTATGTACTGGTAGTGTTTGACTGTTGAGGGTTTTGTCCCATTGTATGTATTTCTTGATCTTCTTATATACACACTATTTAAGGTATGTTATCTTTGTCTTTTATAACTCTAATAACGGGCGATGGTGCAATTTTCTCTTTCCTGTCAGGTGCTCCAAAATAAAAGAGAGGTCATTTAGCTCTTTTTGAGTAAACCATTAGGAATTTTGTTTATTTTTTCCTGCACCAAAGGTAATAGTGAATTACACAAAATTAAAAGGTGCAATTCCAGAAAAAAAAAGTGTATGTACAATAAAAAAAGTTGCAAATTGCACAAAGTAGTGCAATTACACCGAAAGGCATGATAACACAAAATAGTGCAAATTGCATAAGAGAGTGTAATTACAAAAATGCAATTGCACAAAATAAAAGTACAATGCAAAAGGTGTAGTTGCCCAAAAGAATAAATACGGTTGAACCATACAGAAGTGTAACTGCGCAAAAAAGTGCAAATGCACAAAACAAGTTATTGCACACAAAAATTATAAGTGCTCCTAAATGCACAATTTATTTCCATACCCAGTAGACAAAATTAACTACAAAAGAAAGAAAATAATAGGTGCCCAAGAGGAATAACTAAAACTCTTTTGAAAAAACAAACACAAACATTCTTTACTTTCTTTTGTAGGGTAACTAACATTCTTTAGCAGTACTTACTCTACCAAATTACTTGATGTTCTTGGTTTGTCCTAAATCAAACTTTTTATAGTTCAATCAAGTATAGAGAAAAATATGCCAATAGGACATCAAATAGACACAGTACAAAACTATTTTGTCGAACAACCTAATGAAACTAATTTGATGTTTTAGATGTTAATACATTTCTTAGATAAACTTAGTCAAGGTAGAAAAAAATCGGCTTAGGATAAAATTAATGCTTCAAACAAGTTGGAACGGAAGTACTAGCACACAAATAACAGTGTAGCTTGATGGTGAAGACTTACTCACCAAAGTGGTAGTTCGCGTTTTCAAAGGCCAATATCTTGTTTTTTCTTATAGAGTCAAAGCATGCTCACACGAACTGGCAGATTGCAGATTCAAGGCCGATATGTTTGCACGTTTTTCCAACTATTTTTCTCAAAACGAGAAACAGCTCAAATCTAAGTGCAAAACAGCCACCTGGATTTTAGCAAATCCGCTTGCCACTTCCTCATGTTTTTTTTTGTGGGGGGGGGGGGGGGGGGGTAGAAAATTAAAAAAATATTGAATATATGTATATACAAATGTTGAAAAATTAGCTGCGCTTTATGAAAGTTAAGAAATACAGTATCTCTTTGTGTTAGCAAACCCGCTTGCTTATTCCTCCTGAGTTTTTCTCAAAAGTATGAAAGCAACTCAAATATAAGTACAAATCCATTAAAACAGAAAATAACTTGAATATAAGTGCAATTCTGACAGCAGGAAATTAAATACTTATTTATCAAAAATCATTCGCGTGTGTTTCAGCAAACCTGCTTGCTTATTCCTCCTGCCCAAGTTGTCCATCGACAATGGATGCGACGGAGAAAAATTCAAAACCCCAAGCCTTCGTAAAGAAATGGTGGCTCATTGTTTGTTTGTGCACATGTGGTCGGCATGCTTTTGTGATGTTTGTCACGCCGCGGGCGAGAGTGGGTCTAACAATGTTGTGTTGAGAATGGGTGTGGCCTTGGTGTCATTGTTGTAGTGGGTTTTGCCTCATTTGTATAGTTTTTACCCGGTTTTCCTTAATAAGCTGGAAAAAATCATTTTTAATCAATCAAATGGGTAAAAAAAATCCCCTCGCATTTGGAAAAATAAAAATAGAAAAACTGAGTGAAAACATTGGGCTTGCCTGTATAGTCCAAGGCTCCAAGCATGTAAGATACAGTCAACCAGTGACTTGCGACCAGAGACACCTACGCTGGCCACTTTGAAAAACGTGTCAATCCATTGACACCATTTTGTCAGGAAGCCTTTTATGTGATACATTGTTGCAAGAATGACCATTTAACTTTGTAGTAGGCTTTTTTTAAAATCCACTTTGAACATAACTCCATCAAGTTTCGTCGAGTGTAACTCATGAATCGTTGCAAGTAAGAGAACAACCCCTTCAGGTGTGTCACCCTGGCATGAACCTTGTCTCCGGCAGTCTTATCACTTTCTGTGCGATCATTGTAGCACAATTAGTTGTCACTTTGATGAATGTTTCAAAACTTACATTTAGAAGATAAATTGGATGAAACTGTTGAATCTTAATAGTTTTCCTTCTTAGGAAAAAGAGTAATAATACCAAAACTTAACTAATACAAAACTAAATTCTCATTATATAATAAAAGCAAACATAGGTATGACTAGCCAGAACCGTTGATCGAACTCCGCCAGGAACCCATCTGGCCCTGGGTAGCATCCCACACTTCTTTGTCAGTATGAGGGGCACTTAGGATGGCATCTCCTCTCTCAATTGCTGCGGGATGTCACCTTTGGCATCCTCATCAAGCTTGACATTATCGGAGACAGGTGAACTAAAAAGAAACATATAAAAATTTGTAATATAGGTCTTCAGTTGGTCTTCACCAACAATAGTATCGTCATCCCGCTTGACGGCTTGAGGTGGAAAATTTTGTGTTTTTCATGTGTTTACCATTGGCGATGAAATCGACATATTTGGCAATGTTGTCATTTGGTTTCCTCCTATAGATTCTACCAGAAGTCAATCGCAGGAATGGCACTGTGTTTTGAAGATATACAATACCGTCAGTTCACCTTCGCGCATGAACGTGTGGCCGAGGCAGTTGAGAAATCATGGTAGACCAATTATCAAAGACGGTTGAGCAAATCGAAGCTGCAGCGTCGGCCAGCACTTTACCTAAACCCAGAAAATTGTAGCTACCGCCAACGTAGCTCGACCATGCAAAGCACTTCCCTTTTTGGATTGACGACGCACGCACAGACATCCTGAATCTGGCCAACAACCGACCTAATCACACGATCACTTTGAACTGTATAAATGTCCAGCCATTGACCCATGTTCATACATCGCAGCAGCACAGAAGCAACATCTTGCAGTCACCTGCTACACACGAGATAGAAAAACCATTTCTCAACAGTACCTTCTCTAGTTCTAGCTACATGGCTTCCAACGCGAGCATGTTGGCCGTGTTCATGGCTTGCGCGCTCCTCCTCGCCGGCAGCACGTGCCACGCCTCCCGCAACCTGGCCGACACTACGCCGGCGGCTGCCGCTCCGGCTGCTAGCGCCCTCCCTGGCCTGCCGGCCGTGCCGACCTTGCCTGCCGTGCCCACGGACACGGTCACCCTGATGCCACCAATGCCGTCGGTCACCCTGCCCACCGTGCCGCAGGTGACGCTGCCGCCCATGCCCTCCATCGTCGTGCCCAAGGGGGTCCTGCCGCCCATGCCCAAGGTCACCCTCCCCACCGTGCCGCAGGTGACGATGGCGCCGATGCCTGCCATTGTCGTGCCCAAGGTGACGCTGCCGCCGTTGCCATTCGTCCAGAATGTGAACGTGCCTATGCCGTTCGCGGCACCGCCCCCGTCAGCGTAGGCGTGCCCACGCGGCGGTGCTCTCGCCCTGTCCACGATAGGGCGCCGTTCATCTGAGTGTGGCGCCAGGTCACTCCGTGGACACGACGTACATTTTCTTACATGCAAGCTCGGTGTTTTATATGCGATGTATCACAGTATCAGTAATTCTTGCCTTCTTTACGTCTCATTGTATGTATTGCTAGTGTTTGGATGTTGAGGGTTTTGTCCCATTGTATGTACTTCTTGATCTTCTTAAATACTCCCTCTGTTCCATAATATAAGAGCGTTTTTTACACACTAATGTAAAAAATGCTTTTATATTATGGGACGGAGGGAGTACAAATTACTATTTACGGTATGCATCTTTGTCTAAGTATTTTCCCCATTTGATAGTAAAGTACTCCCTTTGTAAACTATTGTAAACTAATATAAAAGTGTTTAGATCAATAAAGTAGTTATCTAAATGCTTTTATATTTATTTACGGAGGAAGTATTTTCTAAGTATTTCAAGAATACTACAGTTTTTCATATTATCATAGTTATTTATTCACAATGAGCTGTTTGGTTGTCATAAAAAACTGCAGTTTTAATACTGCAGTATTGCCAAAAATGTGGTATTTTCTCTGCATATAAAATAGAACCCCGAACCTCTTTCTTTTTTCAACAAAGCGAGCGGAAAAAACGACGTTTGTATCGCCTTCCTCGCCAAGTAAATAGCACAAAACTACTACTTTACAGGCTAGGGTTCCAAAAAACTACCGGTTTTTAATTTTTCATTGATAACTACCAACTCCGGGGTCAGCTGTTTCAAAAAACCCCAAATGTCCATTGCTTAAAAATTAAACCTGTTTATGATAGGTTGGGCCCGCACCTAAACATTTCGTCTATTTGACCGTGTGTTTGACCGTTAACTGACATTTAGGGCCCACATGTCAGTGTCTGAAAAAGCAATCGGGTCCCTGAAAGTTTTCAGAAAAAGCAATCGGGTCCCTAGAAGTTTCCAAAAAAATAGAAATCAGGTCCCAGATCGAGAGGAGGCGCACCCGCCATGGCAGGAGCTCGATCTCGAGCGCTCTGCCTGGAACCGCGATGCTACCTCCTCCGGGCCGACGCCGTGCATCGCCTGCGGCCGGCGAGCCGCGCCCGCAGTGGCCGGATCCACGCCGCCCCTCGCTCGTGCATGCCGCCACATAGCCCCTCACCTATGGCCGCCGCCACGCCGCCCCTCGCCTATGGCCGCCGCCACGCCCTGCCTCGCCTGCGCCGACCACCACGCCGCCCCTCGCCTGTGGCCGCCGCCACGCCGCCCCTTGCTTGTGTCCGCCGCCACGCCGCCCCTCACCTATGGGCTGTGGCCGCCGCCATGCCCTGCCACGCCTGCGATGGCGGCCACGCCCTGCCTCGCCTGCGCCGGCGGCCACACCCTGCCTCGCCTATGCCAACCGCTGCCCTGCCTTCCCTGCGTCGCATGCGGCCAATGCGGACGGCCTGCGCATTGTTGGAGTGCGCACCTCCCGCCGCCAAGGACGAGGCCGGCCTCTGGAATGCCTCCTCGTCGCCAACTCCACCACCATGAGCTCCGGCGAGCACCTCCCACGACCATGGGGAGGCTGGGGAGGGGAGGGAGGAAGAAGAAAGAGAAGAGGAACACAAAACTGACATGTGGGCCTCACATGTCAGTTAACGGTCAACACACGGTCAAATAGATGGAATGTTTAGGTGCGGGCCTGACCTGTCATAAACAGGTTTAATTTTTAAGCAACAGGCATTTGGGGTTTTTTGAAATAGGCGACCCCCGAGTTGGTACTTATCAGCGAAAAATCAAAAACCGGTAGTTTTTTGGAACCTAGCCTGTAAAGTATAGTTTTATGCTATTTACTCTCCTCGCTCCCAAGGTGTCGCCCCTGCCTGTTGTTCAGATCTTCTCCATGGGCAGACATGAATAAACTGAGAGACGACGATGGACAGAAAATATGGTGTCCGTCGTACTGCCGCTTGCGCTCCTCCCTCTCTGCTCCTACGCCCCATGCCCCCAAGCAGCTGGTTGCCCCGCTGGCCAACTCACGCCATGGTCGCGGTACTGGTGGCTGCTCCGCGAACCCCCAACGCACTATTGTCCGAGCTCTAATGTGCCCTGCGCACTCCTAGTTGTGTGCTACTGCTGGTCAAAGATGTGTCGTATGCATGCTGTTTTGCCACTGGCCGTGCAGCCGCTGCCATGCCGCGACCTTGCTAGCTGCTGCTCATCCCGTACGCACTGCTCGTGACCACGACGTGCCCCCATGCGCTTCACGCTGACGCGCTCGCTGGAACCCATGCGTTTAGTCGAACGACTATAGCTAGCTTACGTTGATGCATACATGCACTAACCAAACATGTCACAGTATTCTCAATACTTCAAAATACTTTGTTTTGTCAAAACTGTGGTATCTTGTACCTACATGGTAAAATACTGTAGTTTTGCAATACTACAGTTTTTGCAATACTTTGCTACCAAACATAGCAAACCAACAGTATTGCAAACGGTAGTATCTTTGTCTCTGTCCTCTCAGGTGCTCGAAAATATGAGAGGTCATTTAGCTCATTTTAAGTAAACCATTAGGAATTTTGTTTATTTTTTCCTGCACCAAAGGTAATAGTGAATTACACAAAATTAAAAAATGCAATTCCAGCAAACAAAGTGTCTGTACAATAAAAAAGTTGCAAATTGCACAAAGTAGTGCAATTACACCGAAAAGCACGATAACACAAAATAGTGCAAATTGCATAAGAAAGTCTAATTACAAAGGATTAAATATCATGCACAGAAATAAAAGTAACTGAAGAAAAAGCACAAATGCACACCAGATTTTAACTGCTTACAAAAATTAGACTTGCACCCCAAAACTGTAAATGCACAATTTATTTCCATACCTGATAGAAAAAAAACAACTACAAAGGAATGAAAAACATAGGTGCCAAAGATAAATTACTAATACTATTTGGAAACAAAATAAACGTAAACATTCATAGTTTTTTTGTAGGGAAAACAAACATTACTAGTACTTCCTCGGTTCCAAATTAATCCCTCCATCCCAAAATAAGTCTCTTAACCTTAGTACAATTTTGTACTAAAGCTAGTACAGAGTTGAGACACTTATTTTGGGACGGAGGGGGTACTTGATTTTCTCGGTTTGTCCTAAGTCAAGCTTTTTAAAGTTTAATCAAGTATATAGGAAAATATGCTAATATTTAGAATATCAAATAGATGTATGCAAATATATTTTGTGAACAATCTAATGAAACTAATTTGGTGTTGTAGATATTAATGTTTTTTTATATAACCTTAGTCAAAGTTAAAAAAACTTGACTTAGGATAAAAGTAATACTCCCTCCGGTCCATATTTACTTGTTGCTCAAATGGATGTATCTAGCATTGAAATATGTCTAGATACATCCATTTCAGCGACAAGTAATAGACCAGATGGAGTACTTGAAACATGTTGAAACGGGAGTAAATAATAGTGTAGCTTACTGACCAAAGTGACAGTTGGCGGCGTCAAAGTCCAATAAGTTTTTCCCAATCGGTGAGCATGCTCACACGAAGTGGTAGATTGCAGATTCAAATTCCAATAGGTTTGCACTCTTTTCCAATTATTTTTCTCAAAACACAAAACAACTCAAATCTAAATGCAAAACAGCCAACTGAATTTTAGCAAATCTGCGTGCTAGTTCCTCATGTTTTCTCAAAAAATAAGAACAACTCGAATAAATGGAAATCCATTAAAAAAGCAACTTGAATATAAGTGCAAATCTGACGGCAAGAAAATTAACAGCCTTTTATTCTAAATCATTCGCATTGGTTTTAGAAAATCTACATGCTTATTCCTCCTTGCCGAGTTGTCCATGAACAATGGATGCGACAAGGAAAATTACGAAACTCCAAGTCTTCCTAAAGAAATAGTGTGGGTTACTGTTGGTTTGTGCACCAGAAATTCGCATGGGCACCCGAGTGCAGGGGGCGTGCAGGGGCATGCATATGCCAAGTCCCGGCTGCCCACTCGTTTTGCCTCACGATTCGTATAGTAGTTCAATCCCGCACGAGGGCATAATAAGTTTTAAGTTTCAATATTGAAACTTACGGTTTTTGCATCTGAGACTGCCAAGTTTCAACCAGTTTCAGAGATATAATTTTAAGCAATGTTTTCTGTCGATCGTAAATACAAAATAATTGATTTTTACCCGTCGCTCGTAATAAGTTTTGACATTGAAACTTAACATATTTATTAAAAAGTCATCAAGATATATTCGAAATGGATCTTATTTGAAAGCATTGGTCACAAAAAACACGAATATGAAAAGATAGTTTAATTTGAAGTTTTCATCTAAAGGATATAAAACTTTGAAAGTCGGAAGCCAAAATAAAAAGCGGGCACTAGGGACATGGGTGCCTCCGCACTTGCTTGCGCCCAAATCCTCATTCATTTGTGCACGTGTGTTTGGCGTGCTTTTGTGATGTCCGTCGTGCCGGCGAGAGCGGGTGTGGCAATGTTATGTCCAGAATGGGCATGGCCCCATAGTGTCATCGTTTTAGTGGGTTTGGCCTCATTTTTATCTTATATAAAGAGATTATTTTTCAGTTTATTACAGAAAACTCCGTAAAAAGGGATATATATATAGTAGGTAAAATAAGTGTCTCACGTTTGGGAAAGAAAATAGAAAAACATAGTGAAAAGTGGTGGGACTTGCGTGTATAGTCCAAGCAACTACTCCTCCGGTCCTTTTTACACTGCATATAAAATTTGTTTGAAGTTAAAAATCATAAAGTTTGACCAACTTTATATATAAAAATTTGCAATCACAATACGAAATCAATATCTTTAGATGCATCATGAATTTAATTATTATATTGTATAGCTTTAATATTGTAGATGTTTATATTTTTATATAAATATGGTCAAACTTTATAAAGTTTTTTTTATTAAAAGAGGGGGTTTCCCTCCGATTTCATTAATGAAACCAAAAGATGGAGTAGCCTACATCATCAAGCGTTGTCTAAACAGCCCAAATCCAGGTTTTATCATCATCAACTGCAAATGCCACAAGCGGCAAGAAAGGGAACGCAGCCCCAAAAGGAATTACTAGAGGGTCAATAGCTCCTGTGCGACATCTTTCATGGGAATTGGACGGAGTGCGATGTTGTTGACGAAAATGGCTTTGGGGCGACACTTTTGAGCAAGAAAATATCCCAGACATGACATGGCCCTTAAGCTGAACGGATGCGCTCATTAGCTGTTATGGGCTGGACCCATAACTTATCCACATAAGCGTGGGACCCACCACTTGTCCAGTAAGCGTGGGACCCACAAATTATCCACGTAAGCGCGGGACCCACCACTTGTCCAGTAAGCGCGGGACCCACCTCTTCGCAACTAGAAGAGACGACCGCCCGTGCTCGTCCGCCCGCCGCCGCCCATTGCTTCCCCTTTCCCCATTCTTCCTCTTCTCCGGCTAGCCAGTGCAGATGTCCACCTCCTCCACCACACACTCAAAATGGCGTCAGTATGGTCCAGTGCCGCTCACAAGGTGCCCTGACTGCCCACGCCCAGAGCCTCTGAAACGGTGGTTCGGTAGGACTGATGAGAATGGAAATCTTGTACGGGAATTTGTGAAATGCTTGAGCGAAACAATGGCAGGAAGGGATGGCAAGGTTAGATCTTAGTTCTTAGCCCATTCTTTCACCGCCGTTTACTCTGATTTCTCCATATTTTGTTTTTTCCCCTTGAATTTGGAATTTTGGGTTATGTTGTTGCTTTCAGATCCTGAAGAAATGCACACATTTCGAGTGGATGGATGATTATGTTGAGAGGATTCAGTTCGAGGGCTACATTGATTCCAGCGGGGCCGCAACCTGGGAGCTCAATTTGGGGGGTGGGGTGCCGCAGATGGAGAATTTTGGGGTCGAGCTCGGACAGAGGGGCGGACAGAGTCGTGCCGATGGCTAGGTATGCGCGCAATGCTAAACTGCACTTGGAGTCTGAACTAACCGAGGAACTAAAGAAGATCAAGAAAAATCAAATGGAGATGATTGATTTGCAGAAGCAAGCAAATATCATGGCAGGGGCGTTCTATTGTTGTGTCATTGCTCTGTTTTTGTTTTACTTGTTGTTCATCCGTCATTAGAGGGGGCATTTAGTTCTGTCAGGGCAGAGGATCCGATCTGTGCGCCATGCCAAGTTCATGTAACTGAATCGAAGCAGAAATATTCAGTGTTCATGCTTTGTTCTTGTTCTTCAGTTAACAGAGGGCACACCCCCCAAATTCAGTTTCTAGTAAACAAAATATTGCTGCCGAATAAATGTTGGGCCGTGAAAAAATAACGAGGCCCAAATAGAGACAAGCCCACCCGCGTAGGGGCACCAGCCCAGTTTTATAGCATAGAGGCACCCATGTTTAGAAAAACATGTTCGACTAAAAACTCAAAATAAAATGTTGCTTCGGCAAATAAACCTTTAACAAACATATACTTCTGTACATATTTGTTGCTTGTCCACGGTTGCACAAAATATTGGCCAGAGGTAAAATTCAAATAAATATTTTTAGGAGCACAGAAATATTTCTTTTGTGCATTTGAGTTAATCCAATAATTTATTGCATGAACTAAATTAGTTGCATGTCCATGGTTGCAAAAAAAATTGCACCGTACACCTACTAGCTAGGGTGACCCTATTTGCATGAACTAAATTAGTCGCATGTCCATGGTTGCACAAAAATTTGCACCGTACACCTACTATCCAGGGTCTAGATACATGCATGCACACCAAGATATGAAAAAAAATGGGTACCCATACACTTGCATGTCCGTAGTGGAATCTAGCTTTTATTAGTAAGACATAGATCAAATAGGGACCCGATCAACTAGATAGGAATCTAGCTTTTATTAGTAAGACATAGATCAAATAGGGACCCGATCAACTAGATATAACATGGGTACCTATAGAACATCAAGCATGATATATATCAACTAACCAATATCAACTAGATAGAAAAAAAACAGATAGAACATAGTAGCATAAGTAGTAGCATTGCATAGATAAGGGTAGCACGACATATATAGTACCATTACAACATAGATAGTTCATATATAGTTCAACCCAACACGACAGTAATAAAAAACACCACTGGCTTGCTTGCTCCAAGGCCAACTCCTCCATGGCCAACTCCTTCACTCGTCGTCGTCGGTGGGGTACGGGAGGGTGTGCATGCGCTCATCGGCAGGGAAGGCGCTGTCGAAGTCGGTGAAGATGTTGTACATGGTGAATGCGATGAACTCGCATCCACACCAAAAAAACACGGCTGAGGAGGTAGTAGGCGTCGAAGGGGTTGGTGAACCTCACGATGAGCCCGATAGGATGGCCATTGCTACTGACCTCTTCAACACGGAACATGGCCGGAGAGCCCCTCGGGAGGTGGCGGTAGCCGGCGGAGAGGAAGAACTCAGTCAGCCCCCTTGCCCCCCTCCACCTCAAGGTCGCCCACACCCGTAGGGTGTTCTCCACCCGGACTCCGGCAGGGTAGAGCCTCTCGGGGAAGGTGGGCAGCACACGGTAGGTAGCCCCGATGAACTACATCTTGCTTGCTAGCTTCGAGTGGATCTTGGGACGGCTTGTGGGGAAGATAGGAGATGAAGGAGAGTGAGAGGAAGATGTAGAGGAAGATGTGGGCTTGGGTGTGCTTAAATAGCCGAGGTGCACCGTTTTAACGTTTTGTTTTCCCCTCCCTCGTAATGGCATGGGAAACGAGCAATGTGGCATCGAGTCACCCGAGCCAACCCGTGTGTACACGCGCATGCATTATGGTAGTAATGCCAACGACCCACGTAGCACTCTAGCAATTAAAAACGCGTCGAGAGATGAGCTCGATGCCATGCATGCAGCGGCTAGCGATGGTCGGGCATCTAGACCCATCTAGAATGGGTAAATAGCCATAATGCGATGAGGGTGTCGGCGGGCGTGCTCGCCATCGATGCCGTGCATGCAACGTCGAACGCTGCGAGGCGGCCGCAGTAGGGCTGCGCTCGTGCATGCTTTTCAGGCCGAATGCAGCGTCGTGTCCATCGGTCCAACGGGTGGGCCGCTTTAATTAAGCCCAACAACACATGGCAGACCTGCTCAGTCTTACAACGTAAAAAATGGGCTAAAACGACCAGCCAATGAAAGCGCAGCACGCGGATCTGTGACGTGGCTCCTAATCCAGATCGTTGCTTATGTTCACATCCATCCAATGGTCCAGAATGATGCACGTTAAAATATTCAGTATCTTCGAATCATCCAATCAGAGTGCAGCCCGGAGATCGCTGACGTAGCCCTAGTGCCTGATCCAGACCGTCCATTCACAGTGATCCAATGGCCCAGAGGAGTGCGGGGTTTTGATGGGGTTTTGAGAGGTTTTCAATGGTTAGGGTTGAGCATAACTAATTCAAAAAATCCGAAAAAAAATATAAAACTTGTGCCGATCATCGTTCTATGTGACTAAGTATCTAGGAAAAATAAGAAACTTGTACTACGGATATTTTCATGAAAAAACCTTCACAAAAGATGGCTATCAAGAACAAGGTTGTAGGGTTTTGAAGAGAAGTGAGCTAGGGTTTAGTGTGAAACATGTCATACTTGATCAAAACGATCCAATATCAGGAAGGACTCTTATATACACACACTAGATGTCAAGTTTCCTTTTTGGGCTCATTTAGAGAAGGTCGAAAAAAAACTTGCTTACAAATGGGTCTGTTTTCCCTAGCTTTGGAGGGGTTTTGGAGGTCATGTGGAGCACATTATTCATGTCCAGAGTTTCACATAATAAAAGTTGTCCAATTAATCAACTAACATGCATAATAGTCCAGAAATCATTGTAACACCAATGCCACAGACCAAATAACTTCAAATTTGAATTTTGGCTCAAATTTGAATTTTGGCTCAAATTTGAATTTTGTCTCAAATTTGAATTTTGTCTCAAACTTGAATAGTATTACACAAATACACATCATATCAAGTAAAAATACCATTGCAGAAATTCAGGAAAGGTTTTATTACTACAGCATAGTAGCAATACACAAGTTTCAACAAATTTTCACTTCTGCCTCTTCCTACCACTCGATTTCTTCTTCTTTTTACCAATGCTTGTTTTTGTTTGTACAACACCCAGTTCACTCAAGCTCTTGATTTTCTTCACTGGACTGCCTGGAACACAAGCTTCATTTTGCACCACAATAGTTGCAGTATCATCGGACCCAATATCACCAATTGGCAACACAACTTTCAATATAGGCTCAGTTGGCACCACATCAGCTGGAATATCTTCAGTTGGCAACTCAACTTCCAACATAGGCTCAGCTTGCACAACATCAGCTGGAATATCTTCAGAGGTACCCATATCCTTCAGTTGGCACCAGAACATCAAAATCTTGCTCATCTTGCGGCAGCACATCCAAGTCTTGCTCATTTTCTACCACACCATCCAAGTCTGGTTGAATGTGTATTGTTTCACCAAAACTTCTGTTTCTTCTAGAGCCATTGCCTCTTGCCTTTTTCTTTGGCCAACACTCTTCAATAACAAGGGGCTCACCTGCACGCTTCCTCCTAAAAAGATAAAGCGTGGCAACTGGTTAGTAATTGAAAAATGCAACAAAATAGTAAACAATGCAAACATATGCCCACATACTTTGGCCTTTCAGGAGTGTAACAACATTTGGGAGATCCAACTCGGTGCCCAAGTTCCTCGCACAACTTGCATCTATTTTTGTTACCTTTTTGGGACCTTTTTGGCTTTGCATCCTTCTTTCCCTTGCCCTTTTTACTACTCCCACCTTTCTCAAACCATGCCTTGAATCTACTCTCTTTAGGCCTGCCAGCCTTTCTTTTTGTTAGGGAAGGACACATGGAAAATTCAATTTCCACTTCAGGCCACTGAGACTGATCTATAAGTGCTGGAATTGGAGTTGCATATGCAGCCTTGAATCTTGCTACTGAGTAATATTCATGCAAATGGGTGCATGTTTATCTTCGGTCGGGAGGCCAAGAAAACTATGGCATGATCACATGGTTTCCCAGTGTGCTGCCACTCCAAACAAGTGCAATCATGCATTTCAGTGTTAACAACCGCTACTAGGGAAAAGCCTAGCAGTAGCGCGTGTTATAGTCCTATCAGTAGCACGGGCAGGAGCACTACTGGTACGGCGCTACAGTTAAAGGTTAGCAGTAGCGTGGGTTAACCCACGCTACTGCTATATCGACTTAGTAGTAGCACTTTCCCCAAAGAGTGGTACTGGTAATTACTAGTAACGCTTCTCCTAGCCCGCGCTACTACTATTATTCTGTATTTTTTTTATTTCATGTTGTATTCATACACCTTTATACAAGTTTTCATACAGCAGCAATTTAGAGATTGTTTTTACATCATAATGAGTTATTACATCACTGGGTGAAAGAATCGTGGACTAGTTTCAAGTGGATGGACATCCACTTGAAAGAAAGTGGATGTCCATCCACTTGAAACTAATCCACGATTCTTTCACCCAATGATATAATAAATATCATCATCATCATATCATTAACAACTTATCATCATAATACATCGTTGTCATATAACACCTCGTCATGATCATCGTTTTCATCAATGAGACATCACATAGCAAGTTGGTCACTAGTCATAATCACAACTACTCCTCATCATCAACTCTAACAAATTGTACCACATAATAAACTTTGTACCTCATAGGACCTACCACATTCTCTTAGGACCTACTATATTCTCTTAGGTAAAATAGCATAAAAAAGATAGCCCTTGACTCTCCGTTATGGATAATGGAGATTATCCTGTCTCCAATTATTGCCTTTCGCACAATGTTGCTTCCAAGAACCTCCTTACGACTATCCATACATTTTTTCCATTCTTTGATTACCATGTGTTCACCGGTTTTAGATTTCCGATATGGACATGTGAGATTCATAGGATGACCTGGTTGTATGTTCAAAACATCAAGGCGACCATTCTGATACATCAGATGAGGCACACAATCCTTGGGATTTTCTACTGAAAAACATACTAATAACTTTGTAGTTAGCAATGTAGTTCAGTTTTAGAAGTACGCAAAAGATGCACAGATGTCGTAATAGTAAAAAATCTTACCATGGCATCTCCATGGATGTTACCGTGGTTCAACACGTGCACTAGTGGCACGTATTGAACATAATGTGGAGGAGTTTGATAATAGATATTGTAATTCTCAAGTCCGGTACAAAATGCGCTCAGATGATTTTTCTCCTAATAAGTTAATTCGGAGCCATCGGTGTAGTAGGTTCTGTCTACCATCTTCTGCACATTGTTTGAAGAATGAAAATAAGCTGTCAATGGAAATAAGTTGTCAACTATTTTGAAATAAACAATATAAGTTAGTTAATAACTATGTTTGAGAAACTCACATAGCGGTAGAATTGGAAGCATATCAACAAGGACTCAAATGTCCATATTGTCTTGCTCGATGTCAGGATCACCAAGATCCATGGTGACAAGCATATCCTCATAAAAACCATACATCTTGCAAAGTGCTTCCCAATTTATGCAACCAAAATGGGTTACGCTCTGAGAATTGTACAGATTTACTTCAAAATCCACACCATGATGGGTCCTTAGGTGAATTTTCTTTGTTTCAAAACTTTCATGGTCTTCAAAACCCATCCTCTCCAAGACATAGCATCTTGCATGGCATGGATAAGCTAGTCAAATTGTGAAAGATGAAAATTACACGTTGAAATAGTTGAAGTCCTGCTTAATTACGAAAAAAACACTTGTCGTTGTTGCGCATCTTTTCAACGTCGAAGGTCTCCTGGAGCTTAATGCTGAAGTGCCGATCTTCATCCAAGTGAGGCCTGTCGCACAGACCCCGGTCGTCGTTGCACCAGTCGCACTCCCCCGGGAGACTTTCGTCGTCCGATGACGACATTTCCTATGTTCATAATTCAAAGATTAAAGTTGTAAAATTAAATATATGTATTTCAAAAACTAAATTAGATCATTATTATTCATCACGGGTTGACTATCGGTCTGCCGAGTCTTTTCTTGAAAACTCTCAGCTCACGTGGTGTATACATTCGACCGTTGGTGATGATCGCTCCTCCTTTCGTCCCCGAGTGCATTACACCAAAATGTTTAGCACACAGGAACGCAGGAGAAGCGATCCCCACGACAACAGTCGGGATTCTTCGTCCTGTCATATATGGTGGAGACTCTCCCTCACTGATTCCTCTCTGACATTTGCTACCGTCGGTGATGGTTGTTACTCCTCCTTCCCCTAGTGCATAACAAAGGTCTAGCACAAGGAGAAGAAGGAGAAACGACCCCCACGACAACAGTCGGGATTCTTCGTCCTCCCATATATGGTGGAGCCTCGACAGACTTAAAGTCAACCCGAAATATCGTTTAATTATTTTTCTAGAAAATCTAGGCCACTCTATATTTCCTACATGTTCTAGCACAAGTCATGTCAAATTCACGGAAAATTCCGGCATGACCTTTGCTAAAAAAGGACATATCGAGCGCCTGAAATTTGCCGAAACGGAAATTAATCAACACTCCGGCAAAACATAGGCCACTCGGAGGTGTAACCTGCAAACATGACCAGCCACTTGCGCAACCACATATCCTAATTGAGAAACACAAGATATACATGTTTTATCTACATCATATCTTATAGGACTCATATTGACATGGAGATTTGGCTGGTCTCACCTCGAGGTTGGAGGGGGTCAGTGACGGGGACGACGGCGGGGATGATGGAGGGGCTCCTAGATTTCTGGAAAAACAAAAACTCTATAAGCTATCAACTAATCAAATGCATACGCCTTGCATAGTGGGGTCCAATTTGAGAATTCAAAATAGGAGTACTTCTCCAATTTGAGCATTCAATAAGAAAAACCAAGTCGTAAAATAAATAAGTATTGAAATTAGCATGCATTCAATAAGCAAAAGTAAATCATCTCTTGCGTCCGTACATCGTCGAATATTACCACTAATACATACCGAATAGTATCATACATATAACATCACTAATACAACTAAAACCCTAGCGAACGACCGGTATCGGCGCGGGCGGTGGACACCCAAAGAGAAGGAACCATCACAGGACCATGGCTCCAGTGAGATCCCTAGAGAACCTGCCAGGTATTGGAGAACCTGTGCTCCAACGCAACCAAGTAGCGACGAACGTGCGCGTCCTCCTCGTTGACACGGCGACGTTCCACCTCCGCGGGGTCCTAAAGCCTCTGCACCGTCACTGGCCCACGCGACCGCCACCAAAGAAGGTTCGGGTCAACGATGGGCTGGCTCCTCACCAAGCTGCTCCCCCCCCCCCCGATAGGTAGCGCCTCCCAGTACCAGCCCGCCGGAGCCCAGTCCGTACATGGCCCATCTGGTCATGCAGGTGTCCTCCGCCGAGTCGACGACGAGGATGCAGGATAGGCATCGTCGACATCGATGCGGGAATAATTGCTTTAACTAAAAAAATAACAACAAATGTGACATGTTCAACTAGTTCTTACTAAAAATAAACTTAGTATAAATAAAAATAAACTAGTTCTTACTAAAAATAAACTAGTTCAACTAGTTATATTAATTTTCTTACTAAAAATACACTTGCTCTATTAGTTCAACTAGTTCTTACTAAAAAAACTAGTTCAACTAGTTCTATTAAATTTCTTACTAATTCTATTAAACACTACTGCCCTAGTTCTTACTAACTAATTAGTACCTAGGAACTACTGTCCTAATTACCATCTAATTTGATGAACCCTAACTAATTTGATGCAATCTAAAATGTGAAGAACCCTAGGAACATTAGCTAGGCAGAGGTAGGGGAGGGGGAGGAGGAGGCGTGCTCACCATGGGTGCCTACGGCGAGGGAGGGGCAGGCGGCGTCGAGGTTGGGGTCGGGGCTCGGGCGCGCGGCGGAGGGCGGTGTCGAGGTCGGGGTCGGGGGCGGCGTCGAATCCGGGGTCGGGGCGGCGTCGAGGGTGTGCGGAGAGCAACGACAGAGCGCGCGGCGGCCAACGGCAATGCAGGGCGATGACGGCGGCAACAACGGAGGAGTTGGGATTTGGGGGAAGTGGCCGCGGGGGAAGAACGAACCGCGCGGTTAAGTCAAAAGTAGCAGTAGCGCGTTCCACGAAGTGCGCTACTGCTAAGTTAGCTATAGCGCGTTTCAGAACAAGCGCTACTGCTATTCCTTTCTCTTTTTTATTATTTTTATTTTTCTTTACATTTTATTTTTTTTCCTTTCTCTTTTTTCTATTTCTTTCATTTTCATTTACTTTTCTATTTTCTTTCCATTTAATTTTATTTTCGTTAGCAGTAGCGCCTTTCTACGTAAACGCACTGCTACAAAACTAGTAGCGGTAGCGCTGTTTCTATAAGATCGCTATTACTATGTGTCGCCTATCGGCTTAGAAGTGAGAATTTTAGTAGTAGCGCTTTTATCGTCAGACGCGCTACTGCTACATATGTATCTGTAGCGCGGTTTTCGCCAACGCGCTACTGCTAGTTAGCACTAGCGTGCTTTTTTAACAAGCGCTACTGCTAAAGTTCTGTGTATAAGGTTTTCCCTAGTAGTGAACATGCGTTCTACCAGTTTTGGTATCTCTAACTTCAGCACCCCACACAGAAGATTTTTCAAAAGATAAATGTGTAAGATCTCTGCTCCTGTTGACCACCTGTTGTACCACTGCAGGAAGCTTATCCCCTTGTAGACAATCACCAATCCTTCTTCTCAATTCCCACAAGCGCATGATCATGATCCTGATTTGGTCAACCATGTCCTGCACAGGCAAATTTTTTAACTGCTTCACCTTGTTGTTAAAACTTTCTGCCAAATTGTTGTTGATATGATCATACTTGATGGCAGTGTTAAATCCTGACCTATACCATAATAGAGAATGGTAGGTGTTCACCCATGGACCAAACTCAGGGAATGCTGTCATTATCTTACCGAGATGATATGAATGTGTCTGGTTAGTGTAAGATCTTGCTGCTGGTCACATGCGACCAAATTCTTTCCCTCTGAATTTTTTTATCAAATTCATCCACATATGGTCGAAGAACTCCCTCTGCTCACAATGGGGGAAAACATTCTTCACTGTGTTTTCTAGCCCTTTGCATGCATCTGTGTGGACTGCCAAAGGTGACACTGGCCCTATGCATCTTTTCAACTGCATCATGAACCATGTCCACGAGACCTCTGTCTCTGACTGAAATAAGCCAATAGCAACAGGGAACATCCAGATGTGTCCATCCAAAGCATTGCAAGCTGCCAATTGACCATTCCACTTGCCAGTCAAAAATGAGAGTCTATGCTCAAATATGGACGGCACCCTGCCTTGAAACCATCAATGCAAGGCTTTAAAGCCATAAAAAAACTTAGAGAAAAGGACTCTTCCATCCTCTGTTACCTCAGTATCTATGTCCACAACACTGCGAGGTGACCTCTTCTCCACCTCTGCTTTGAAATTATAAAGCATCCTAAAAGTATTTGCCCAGTCACCATATAATTGTTTCATTGCCCTTTGTTTTGCCTTCCACACCGTGTTATACTTCACCTTAGTGGGGTATTGCTTTTCCAAGTCTACTTTAAGTTTGTTTGAAGTAGTATTTGGTTTCTTGGCTAGAATAGGAGTGATCTTTTCTGCAATCCAAAGTTGTGATGTCATGGTTGATACTCTCTGTGAACTTATAATACAAGTATGTTGGTGAGAGATTTGATTCACCCTAATGGTACTTCCATCAGGTTGGCGTCTAGCAGATATGTACCACTTGCAAGGCTTGACACTTCCATCAAAACCTCTACATCTTGCATAAAACTTCTTTCTATCAGTCCACTTAGTCTTGGCATCAAACTCATGTTTGACTGCATAAGTCTTGAAACACATCCTAAACTCATCCATGTTTGGGAACAACTTCCCCACTGCAATAACAGGGTTTTCCTTGTCATACACATTTACCAACTCATCATCATGTGCATCATCTACATCATCTGCAGCATCTTCCATCAGCTGTCCATCCACAACTTCAGTTGTTAGCATCAGTATTAGTAGGCATACTAGATTCACCATCCTTCTCCTCCTTATCTTCATTAGCTACTGGAATGCCAAAAAAATTGGCCATCTCAGTGTCATCCATTGGTCTAAATCAGTTGGGTCATTTAGTTCTACTGAATCCCAATCAACAGAAACAACCCTTCCAACACCATCAGAGCCCTCTTCTGCATCACCCCCCTCAGGTAATACTGTCACTTCACCTGTACACATGGGCATTATCTGCCTCTCGGAAGCCCAATCATCATCTACCATCTGTGAAGCTAACTTTGAGGGCACATATCCAACCTTAGAATCTGATTTCATATCAACAAGCTTGATACGTCTCCAACGTATCTACTTTTCCAAACACTTTTGCCCTTGTTTTGGACTCTAACTTGCATGATTTGAATGGAACTAACCCGGACTGACGCTATTTTCAGCAGAATTGCCATGGTGTTATTTTTGTGCAGAAATAAAAGTTCTAGGAATGACCTGAAAATCCAGGGAGACACATTTTGGAAATAATAACAAATACTGGCGAAAGAATCAGCATCAGGGGGCCCACACCCTGTCCACGAGGGTGCAGGGCGCGCCCTCCTGCCTCGTGGGCCCCCTGAGACTCCACCGACCTCAACTCCAACTCCATATATTCACGTTCCGGGAGAGAAAAATCAGAGAGAAGGATTCATCGTGTTTTACGATACGGAGCCGCCGCCAAGCCTAATCTCTCTCGGGGGGGCTGATCTGGAGTCCGTTCGGGGCTCCGGAGAGGGGAATCCGTCGCCGTCATCATCATCAACCATCCTCCATCACCAATTTCATGATGCTCACCACCGTGCGTGAGTAATCCCATCGTAGGCTTGCTGGACGGTGATGGGCTGGATGAGATTTATCATGTAATCGAGTTAGTTTTGTTAGGGTTTGATCCCTAGTATCCATTATGTTCTGAGATTGATGTTGTTATGACTTTGCTATGCTTAATGCTTGTCACTAGGGCCCCAGTGCCATGATTTCATATCTGAACCTATTATGTTTTCATGAATATTTGTGAGTTCTTGATCCTATCTTGCAAGTCAATAGTCACCTACTATGTGTTATGATCCGGCAACCCCGAAGTGACAATAATCGGGACCACTCCCGGTGATGACCGTAGTTTGAGGAGTTCATGTATTAACTAAGTGTTAATGCTTTGGTCTGGTACTCTATTAAAAGGAGGCCTTAATATCCCTTAGTTTCCAATAGGACCCCGCTGCTACGGGAGGGTAGGACAAAATATGCCATGCAAGTTTTTTTCATAAGCACGTATGACTATATTCGGAATACATGCCTACATTACATTGATGAACTGGAGCTAGTTCTGTGTCACCCTACGTTATAACTGTTGCATGACGAATCGCATCCGACATAATTATCCATTGATCCAATGCCTACAAGCTTTTCACATATTGATCTTTTCTTAGTTACTTTTCCGCTGCCACTGTTACAATTACTACAAAACTGCTACTATTACTTTTGCCACCGTTACCGTTACTTCCATACTACTTTGCTACTAAATACTTTGCTGCAGATATTAAGTCTTTCAGGTGTGGTTGAATTGACAACTCAACTGCTAATACTTGAGAATTTTCTTTGGCTCCCCTTGTGTCGAATCAATAAATTTGGGTTGAATACTCTACCCTCGAAAACTGTTGCGATCCCCTATACTTGTCGGTTATCAAAGCTCTGCATGAAACATAGTCTGTTTGGTTGTCCAGCCATCTTGTCCATCGATTTCATCAACCATGTCTTCACCATCCTCAATTCTCACATACTCTCCTTTCCAATTATCAAACCGTAACAATGCTACCTCTGGACCCCAAAAAATGCTCTCCCCATTTTTTTACACCACATTCTTCACGGCCTTCTCTTCCATGCTCTGTAGTTCTTGTGGATCAATCTCTGCAAAATCAATCTCCCACTTGACAATTGTATCTCTCTCTATGTCCCGCATGCTACCATCACCTAGCTTCGCCTTAGAAGAAAGGAATTCCACGGTGAATTCGAGCGTCCGAGCAACATCCCCCTGTTTCGGGGCAGTGTGAGGTGAGCTAGCGGAAGCAGACGAGGCACAAATCACATAGCTTGGAAAGGGTGCACATTAAGGGATTACCTAGTCGATGTTGTTGTCTCTGGCGGCTCCATTGCGGTCAGCCCCCCCCCCTCCCACCCACCCAAATCTGGATCAAATCGACCAAAAACACCAAAAACAGAGGGAAATAGAGGTGATGCGGTGAGATCTAACTCGACACGGAGGGGAACGGGACAGGGTTCCGGATTCACTCACCACAACCGCCGCCGTCGCCGAGAACGAAAGCTCCTCCGCGCTGCTATTAGCAAGAACAAAATCTTCGCCGGCTCACCGCCGAGAACAAAGAGGAGGGGGGTGGGAGGGGTACACGTTCAGACAGGCACGGGGACACGTTTCACCTGATGCACTGCCAAGTGGGGCCCGCAACTAGATGTACTGCCAAGTAGGACCCACATGTCTTAAACATAACCTCACTCCCGTTGACGATCAGTTTAATCGCCCGAGTGGGCCTTGGCTATTTGGGCCTCTGAAACGTAGTACTACAGCTATTTTCGTCAACTACGTCGCACTCCTTCCATTGCACCTCAAAGATGTCGCACAGGAGCTATTGACCCATTACTAGAAGAGCGCAATGCAGCAAGAAGAAATAAATCTAATGACCCTAGCCCGAGTCGCCAAAGTTTTGCAGCTTTAGTCTGCCAGCCTGAGCATGCCCGGTCTCCAGCCTTGCGACGCTAGATACACTTCACTTGCCACCCGCTCAATTAACTTTGCTCGCAAGCTGATCAGAAGGTCTTGAACTGGGTTTTTTGTCTGCAAAATAGACCAATCACCAATCCAGGTGACCATCAGTCTGACCAGAATCATAGGATCATTAATGTTTTCAGTTCTACACATAACATCATTTCTGCATTTTCAGATGGCCCAAAACAAGCCACATAACCCAACTAGGATTAGTATTTTCTCCGTTTTCTAAAATGTTTTGAGCCAGGCATTTAAGCAATCATCCAAATTTCCACGTATTGATCTTAGATCGAAGGAGCATTTCACCAGACTCCATAAGAGCCTGGCTGCCGAGCAGTTAAAGAAGATGATTTATAGTTTCATCTTGTCCACAAAACACACACCCCTGTTTCCCTTTCCGTCCTCTTGTCAGAGGATTATCTTTAGTTAGTATGCTCTTCTTAACTATTAACCAGAAGAACATTTTGATCCTAGGAAGCCTATTTCCGTTTTGACTAGAAAGAGATATAGAGATTTAACACAAAATTCCCTATCAGAAGTGAGCATCCACCGCGGTCTGTCTCTCCCCCCATACATCCTAACCTCTTCACATCTACTCCGTTCCGAATTACTTGTCGCACGTATGGATGTATCTAGATGTATTTTAGTTCTAGATACATCCATTTCAGCGACGAGTAATTTAGGATGAAGGGAGTACCTTTAAGACTAGTCCACAAAACTTTACGAAGTTTGACTTCGGCTAAATTTTGTATACGGAGTAAAGAGTACTGCAGGAAGTACAACACGATCGACCAGTGAGTTGCAACCAGAGACACTCCCGTACACTTAAATTCTCTGATGCTACTGGCAGATTCTACCAGAAGTCAATCCCAACAATGGCACTGTCTTTTGAAGATACCCCTATACAATACCGTCTCAGTCAATGCGCCATCGCTCGAGAACGTGTGACGGATGCAGTTGAGAAATGATGGTACGAATGATCAAAGACGGTTGAGCAAATCGAAGCTGCAACGCCGGCCAGCACTTCACCTAAACCCAGAAAATTGTAGCTACCGCCTACGTACCTCGACCATGCAAAGCACTTCCCTTTTTGGATTGACGACGCACGCACAGCCGCACAGGCATCCTGAATCTGGCCAACAACCGACCTAATCACACGATCACTTTGAACTGTATAAATTGCCAGGCATTGACCCATGTCCATACATCTCAGCAGAGCAGAAGCAACATCTTGCAGTCAAACCATCTCTCAACAGTACGTTCGCTAGTTCTAGCTATATGGCTTCCAACGCGAGCATGTTGGCCGTGTTCATGGCGTGCGCGCTCCTCCTCGCCGGCAGCACGTGCCACGCCGCCCGCAACCTGGCCGACACTACGCCGGCGGCTGCCGCTCCGGCTGCTAGCGCCGTCCCTGGCCTGCCTGCCGTGCCAACGGACACGGTCACCCTGATGCCACCAATGCCGTCGGTCACCCTGCCCACCGTGCCGCAGGTGACGCTGCCGCCCATGCCCTCCATCGTCGTGCCCAAGGCGGTCCTCCCACCCATGCCCAAGGTCACCCTCCCCACCGTGCCGCAGGTGACGATGGCGCCGATGCCCGCGATTGTCGTGCCCAAGGTGACCCTGCCGCCGTTGCCGTTCGTCCCGAATGTGAACGTGCCTATGCCGTTCGCGGCACCGCCCCCGTCAGCGTAGACGCGCCCACACCGTGGTGCTCTCGCCCTGTCCACGATAGGGCGTCGTTCATCTGAGTGTGCCGTCAGGTCACTCCGTGGACACGACGTACATTTTCTTACATGGAAGCTCGGTGTTTTGTATGCGATGTATCACAGTATGAGTAATTCTTGCCTTTTTTTACGTCTCAGTAGTATATGTATTGGTAGTGTTTGAATGTTGAGGGTTTTGTCCCATTGTATG
This sequence comes from Triticum aestivum, assembly GCF_018294505.1. Lineage (NCBI taxonomy): Eukaryota > Viridiplantae > Streptophyta > Magnoliopsida > Poales > Poaceae > Triticum > Triticum aestivum. The sequence goes on from NC_057808.1 coordinate 488,201,442, forward strand.
TATTTCTTGATCTTCTTCAATACACACTATTTACGGTATGTTATCTTTGTCTTTTATAACTCTAATAACAGGCTCCGTAAAAAAAACTCTAATAACGGGTGAGGGTACAATTTTCACTTTCGTGTCAGGTGTTCCAAAATAAAAGAGAGGTCATTTAGCTCTTTTTGAGCCAGCCAATGAAATAGTGAATTACAAAAAGAAAGTGCAAGTTGCACAAAGTAGTGCAATTACACCAAAAGGCAAAATTACACAAAATAGTGCAAATTGCATAAGAGAGTGTAATTGCAAAAAATGTAATTGCACAAAATAAAAGTACAATGCAAAAGGTGTAGTTGCCCAAAAGAATAAATACAGTTGAACCATACAATGTGTAACTGCACAAAAAGGCGCAAATGCACGAAAGATTTTTGTTGCAGACAAAAATTATAATTGCTCCCAACAACTGTAAATGGACAATTTATTTCCATACCCGGTAGACAAAAATAACTACAAAAGAAAGAAAATAATAGGTGCCCAAGATGAATAACCAAAACTCTTTTGGAAAAACAAACACAAACATTCTTTACTTTCTTTTGTAGGATAACTAACATTCTTTGGTTGTACTTACTCTACCAAATTACTTGATGTTCTCGGTTTGTCCTAAATCAAACTTTTTATAGTTCAACCAAGTACATAGAAATATATGCCAATAGGACATCAAATAGACATAGTACAAAAATATTTTTTCGGAACAACCTAATGAAACTAATTTGATGTTTTAGATGTTAATACATTTTTTATATAAACTTAGTCAAGATAGAAAATCGACTTACGATATAACTAATGCTTCAAACAAGTTGGAACGGAAGTAGTAGCACACAAATAACAGTGTAGCTTGATGGTAAAGACGGGCTTTGCTACATCTACGTAGAGTTTATACGTAAACCTACATAAAAGCTGACTTGTCAAGATTTAATTGGAAGAAAGATTTGCCCGGGCCCCCACCCCGCGAAAATCAGGGGAGGCGAGAGGATTAGATTAGGAGGGTTAAGTAACTTAACGTAGGTTGGTTACGTAGGTGTAGGATTATTCTGGTAAAGACTTACTCACCAAAGTGGCAGTTGGCGGTTTCAAAGGCCAATAACTTTTTTCTTACAGACTCAAAGCCCAATCGGTAAGCATGCTCACACGAAGTGGCACATTGCAGATTCAAGGCCGATATGTTTGCGCGCTTTTCCAACTATTTTTCTCAAAACGAAAAACAGCTCAAATGTAAGTGCAAAACAGCCACCTGGATTTTAGCAAATCCGCTTGCCACTTCCTCCTTTTTTTTGTATAAAATTAAAAAAAATATGTATATACAAATGTAGAAAAATTGGCTGCGCTTTAGAGCATCTCCAACAACCGCGCTACACGCGGCGCGCTAAAAAGACATTCGCAGCGCGCGGAGCACCTGTTTTTGCGCGGCGGGGTGCGTTTACTCCAACGGCCGCTGTAAATTTTAGCGCGCGCGAGCCGCTCCAGCAGCCGCTGCAAAAAAAACTGTGCGCGCGCTCTCGCACACATAGATAGTTCACATAGCGCACATAGTTCATCATAGCATAGATAGATAAAAAAAACTAGTCCAACAAGATAAAAACTACGGTGCAATTAGAACCTACTCCGAGTAGTCCTCATCATTCTCGCTGGTGTCGTCTGAGGTATCGAGCCACGCGTCTTCCCAACGAGGATCGTCTGAGTCGAAGAACGACTCCCCACCCGCGTTAACGAGATCGCACAACGCCTCCACGAGTGCCCCGCCGACGCCTGTCCGCCCGCTCCGCACGGCGCCTTGCCGTCCTCCACGCCCAGAAGGCGTTCTCGTCGGCAACGTCCTGCGGGTAGCACTGGCGCCACTCCGCCATGGCTAGCTCGTCCGTCTCGGCGATGAGGAGGCAGCGCTGGCGTCTGCGGTGTTTCTCACGGTCCTGGTCTGTTATAAGACGAGGCGGCGACGCGAGGTCCTGCGCCTGCTGACACGTCTGCGCCTCGTGGAAGTTCATCTGCGAGCGTGGCTTGCTGAGGCGCCACGCCACAACGTCGTAGGCGCGGGCGGCCTCGTGTGCGGTCTTGAACGTCCCGAGACTGAGACGCGCGTTGCCGGAGCGGATCTCCGTGTAGAACCAGCCGGAAGGGTGGACGCGGACGCCGCGGTAGCCCGAGCTGCTTTCGCGACGCGGCGGCATGTCGGTGGCGGGGGAAGGGCGCGGCGGCGGCGGGAGCGAAGAAGAGAGGGGCGGCGAGGAGTGCGGGCGAGTGCGCGGCTGGAGGGAGCGGACGCGCGCCTTTTGTAGAGCGCGCCGGACGCCACGTGCCAAATCTAGCGCGCGAAGGGCTGCCTTTTCCCGCGCGCACGCGATCTTTTGCCGGCACCGGAATTTCCCGCGCCCGCTGGAGCGCGCGAACCCTCTCCGCGAGCGCGATATTTGCCGCCGCTATTGGAGATGCTCTTATGAAAGTTATGAAATACAGTATCTCATTGTGTTAGCAAACCCGCTTGCTTATTCCTCCTGAGTTTTTCTCAAAAATCTGAAAGCAACTCAAATATAAGTGCAAATCCATTAAAAACAGAAAATAACTTGAATATAAGTGCAATTCTGACGGCAGGAAATTAAATAGTTAGAGCATCTCCAAACAGGCGCACGAAATATCAGGCGCGCTGGATAAACTGCCAGCTTGGCGCGCGAGAGGCCGCGCGGGGCGCTCTAGCAGGCGCGCGAAAAAAATTGACGTGCGCGGGGAAAAGCGGCAGTGCGCGCGGTGCGACGCCCAGCGCGCTGGTTAAAAGCCGTGCGCCGGTGCCCGCCAACCGCCGCGCCTTCTTCCTCGCCTCTTCCAGCGCCCCGCCGCCGCCGTGCCTTCTCCCGTGCCCCACTGCCGCCGCGCCGTCTCCCCCGCCATGCCGCCGCGCCCCCGGAGCAGCTCGGGCTTCCGCGGCGTCCGCCTCCGCCCCTCCAGCATTTATTACGCGGAGAACGCTCCGGCGATACACGCCTCGGGCTCGGAACATTCGAGACCGCCCAAGAGGCCGCCCGCGCGTACAACGCGCTGGCGTTGCACCTCAGGCGGCCACAGGCGCAGATGAACTTCTCCGATGTGTGGACGCACGAGCAGGCGCAGGAACTCGCGCCTCCCCCGCGACTAATCACCGACGAGGATCGCCGCCTCCAGCGAAGGCGGGAGAGCCGCCTCCTCATCGCCGAGGCGGACGAGCACGCCATGGCGGTGTGGCGCGAGCGCTTCTCACAGGATGTCGCCACCGAGAACGAGTTCTGGGCGCAGAGGATGGCAGAGCGAGCCGTGCGTCGGGCGGACAAGCGTGCGAGAAAGGAACTGGCGGAAGCCCAGATCGACCTGGGACCTGCGTCGACCTGGGACGATGAAGATCCTCAGTGGCTCGACGCGTTTACATCATCAGACTACATCACCGATGAGGACGGGTAGTAGTTTTATCTAGTTTTATTTAGCATCCTATGAACTAGCTTTGGTTTTGGGCTTGAACTATGCTATGAATTTGAACTATGTGTTGTTTCATATTTTTTGGTATGTGTTGTTTCAATTTTTATTTAGTTTTATTTAAGTTGGCATCGTTTTATCGGGTTACGCGTGCTGGATTTTGCGGCGCCTGGTGAAGCACTATAGCGGCGTGCTAAATTTTGCAGCGCCTGGTAAAGCAACCACCTTCCTGCGCGTGCTAAAATGCTATTTCGGTGCTGCAAAAAAAAAAATTAGCGCGCCGCGCAATTGGCGTGCCTATTGGAGATGCTCTTACGCTGAGTTATACTTGTCTTGCTTATAGCTGAGTTAACGAGTGATGTTACATCATCTCTTCCCTTCCAGGTGCTCGGAAAATCATCTCTAATCCCGCAAAAGAAAAACATCTCTAAAAAACGTACAATTGCACCAAAAACTACAATTACAAAAAACAGTTCAAATTGCATGAGTGTAATTGCACAAAAGGTGTAGTTGCACAAATATAAAAGTGCAACAAAAAATTGAAACAAAATATAAAAGTACAACTTTTTTGTTGCGAACAATATAATTGAACCATACGAAAGTGTATCTGCACCCAACAAAACGCAAATGCACAAAAAAAGTTAATCGCAACCAAAAAGTGAAAATGTGCAATTTATTTCCACGCATGATAAACAAAAAAAGAATGAAAAATTAAATGCCAAAGATAAATTACTAAAACACTTTTGAAAAAAAAAACACAAACATTCTTGGGAAATGCATTTGTACCTGCACAAGCGGTACACGAGTTATCACGTCCATCCATCGACAAAAGACTGCGTTGAGATCTGGAAAAAGTGGTGGTGGAGGAAATATGTTTCTAGCCATTCTGTATATACTTTGAAAATGAGAGAACTAATGTGATCCCTGCGGCATGACACAAAGGCATCTCATGGGTGTTTAGACTCAAAAATAAAAACCCTATTTCTTTGTGTTTCTTCTCGATGCCATGGTTGCCCGTTGAGATGGAAGACCATTTTTTATATGCTAGCAAGGCTGACTCTACCTAATAAAGTTCAAAAAAAAGGCCTACTATACTCTGTCCGGCCGGCCCAACTGTATTCAAAGAACTTCATGTACTCGGCTATGCAGAGTCAACGTAATCAAACAATAAAAAACCAAGGTAATCAAATGCATACAAGCCCATGAAGGACACTGTTATCCGCCAAAGAAAAGACTGACACTGTAAGTTCAGGCATTGCAGCTAACCTTTAAACAAATTTACAACAAGATCCCGCTGCATTTGCATGGTTTTACTCCAGAAATGTCACTGGACAGATTGATCACACAGGAACAGAAAAGCAGGGGGTAAGCAACAGTTGCTACAGAGGAAACAGTGGCATGTCCTACACTCCTACTCGGCCCATACCTTTGGCATGCGGCCTCGCTCAGTTGCGACATTGTAGCAAGCACGTCCCAAAATAGTACTAATTCATGCTATTATTCTTACAGATCAATGTGAGATTTCCAGAAGTAGAAATAGAAAACGATACAGTTGCGTTGTGTTACTCCACGGTGTCACTGAACACAACATAATAACATACAGTACTGCAAATCTTACAGTATTGTCTTGGGTCTTCTCCCTTTGCCAGCTGCGCTCTTCCATACAGTGTGACAGGATAACTATACTGCCGGCATTTGACCAAAAGGCCCAGACGCAGTCCACACAAAGTAACTATTCTGGATGGAAGCAACAGATTTATCTAATCCATTTCAGCGTCTAGTGAGGTTCTGGACAGTTTATCACGCATCGGCGCTGGATGAATGTCGCCACCAGGGCAACAACGGCGGCAGCAGCTTTGGGCCTCGACGTCTCGTCCTCGAAAACAGCCGAGATGACGGCGGCTTTCGAGGAAGAATTGAATACTGCCGGAATGTGCAGCACACACCATGCGACGTTCCCACCTACTTGCTCAACCATCAGCGGAATCCTTGAATTAGAAGAATCAAGTTAACAAATCAGAAAAGCAAAGTAGCACTTCATATAAAGAAGCAGGGTACAGGGCCAAACCATCGTTGTCTGCAAACCAACTGGTCACCCCAGCTAAAATAAACTACACCAACAAATCCACAGCTGAAGCCTTTTGAATCAATCTGTATCTAGCATCACAACAGACATACATAAAATCCAGAATAAAGAAAATACATAAAATCCTCTTTTGAAGGCATACATAAAATCCATAAAAGCCAATACCTTCAAAAGAAAAGGCTCTTGATACCTAAACAACATGGCAAACAAGAGGCTTAAAGCTTCAACATGTATGGAGTATTCGCATTTAAACATATCTTGCGATGGGAATAAGTTATGGTACTTGCATCACAAGAAATAGCTCATTACCCATAAATAGTTACCACCAAAGGCGCTCATAAGAGACTGTCAATAGATCCTATTGATAAACTGTATCAATAAGTAAACTCTTAAATACAGAAATATACCTTCCACCCCTTCATAAAAAAATCAAGATTTGTCTTCTTTCTTGCTACAGAAACCATGAACCGGTTAACAGATTCCTTTAGTTACTCCAATGAGCATATGGGATTATTCAGGGCACGTAGCTGACAATATTGGTTTTCTACATGTGAATTATATTCAGAAAAGAACAAGAGTGGAATGTATACCCAAATTCTACAAGATGGCTACCTATGCAGATACAGCTGGAAAGAACATGTGAATAACTTTTACATTGTCTAAATCTATATTGTGGAAGCACCAACATATCAGTGCATCCATTTAACTTGTTAGAAGCACCTTGCATAACACAATAAAACCAAGCATACAAATTCAATTCTCAGCAGAACAAAAGGGCACATACAATCAACAAATTCTGACCAAAACCAGAGATTAGTGATCAGAAGGAAGTTGTTGAGCAAAATCTCAAAACTGGAGTTGTAGGGGAGGGAGGAAAGTGAGAGCATACATAAGCCAAGAAGAAGAATCGGGGATGAGAGAGATTAACATAAAACCAGTAATCTTGGGCAGGGTCAAAAATAAATGGAGGTAACGGCAAGGAACAACAAAAACAAAGCCTTTAGTCCCAAACAAGTTGGGGTAGGCTAGAGGTGAAACTCATAAGATCTCACGACCAACTCATGGCTCTGACACATGGATAGCAAGCTTCCACGCACCCCTGTCCAACTAGTTTTTTGGTGATACTCCAATCCTTCAGGTCTCTCTTAACGGACTCCTCCCATGTCAAATTCGATCTACCCTGACCTCTCTTGACATTCTCCGCACGCTCTAGCCGTCCGCTATGCACTGGAGCTTCCGGAGGCCTGCGCTGAATATGCCCCAACCCTCACAAACGATGTTGGACAAGCTTCTCTTCAATTGGTGCCACCCCAACTCTATCCTGTATATCATCATTCCGGACTCGATCCTTCCTCCTGTGATCACACATCCATCTCAACATACGCATCTCCGCCACACCTAACTGTTGAACATGTCACCTTTTAGTCGGCCAACACTCAGCGCCATACAACATTGCGGATCGAACCGCCGCCCTATAGAACTTGAATTTTAGCTTTTGTGGCACCCTCTTGTCACAGAGAATGCCAGAAGCTTGGCGCCACTTCATCCATCCGGCTTTGGTAACGGCAAGGAAAAGGAGGTGAAAATTGTGGGGGAATTGAGGCACGCCGGTGTTGAGCGGCACAGAGAAAGTTGAAGAACGGGTGGCAAATAGCAGGCAAAGCAACTGCAAAGCAGGTTCAGCTACCAGCCTCATCAAGATGGCAGCTTCGCCGGCGCTTAGACATCGGATTTGCTAGCCCGGGAGGAACAGAATTGAAGGATACCACAAATTTATGGAGAATGAACACCGAGGTTCGTCATAGAAGCCCATGTGAATATGGGGATTTCTACCGCGTGACGAAATGACTTTTCCTTCTAGAATGAGAGTGAGTGGCACTCCTGGCATCCAATCTTCGACCGACTGTACCGAGTACAAAGCCCGAAGACCAATTCCAGCACGATCAACTCCAGGGCTCTTAAGTCAGTCTTCGAAGCAGCAGCGTTCCAAGAGATGGTAGACCTCTAGGTCGACCACATTCAAACTGTAAAAAGCCCTAGTCTAAAGTCTGTGACTGAGGGAACCATTTTGAACACCAAGTCATGCGCCACCTCCTCAGAGCTTCATCGACAGTACCGGTAACCTCCCCTCCTAGCCCCACCAACCGTCATCTTGTTGGGAGTCTTGTCTATTTAAATCACTCATCCAACATTTCATATCCCGTTCATAGTCACCACATCCAGTCAGTTTGTCTCTACTCCCACTTTGATCCACTATAGTCACCACATCTGTGTTCTACAATATCTTCATGGGACTCTCGCCGTCTCTTCTTCCCATGCTCAAGTTCATTGATCCCTTTCTGCTTACTATGTTTTCGTGGTTTTCTCATTGCCTGGATCTTCATGAGACTCTCTCACTGTCTCTTCTTCCCACGCTCAAATTCGTCACCCCTTTCCGCTTAATATTTTTCTTGGTGGTTTCTCATTGTCCGGAAGATGAAGAAACAGACTACACTTTCTTGTTCGAGTGTAGAGGCTAAGTTGCGAGCTACGGCTATTTTGACAGGCTTTGATGGTTGCTCGAGGATTTTGTGCTTCAATCACTACACCTACTACTCTCTTATCAGATAGTATAAGTGCTACAAGTATCGCGTGCGGCCTTTTCAAGCATGAGCTCACCAAGCATATTGGTGTTGATGCTCCCTTCATGTGCTCTAGTGTGCAAGATCAAATTATTGCTCTTCAGTATGTGCTTCCGATTTATAGTTGACCGATTTCTTAACAAAGGCCCGGACTAGAGCACCACACAACTTCTATCTCTCCAAACTCAATGTTGTTGATCCACCATGAGCTTGAGGATTTTAGTGCTTCATTTTGTAAGGGAAATTGGATCGACAACCAAACAAAGCAGGCCAATTTACAAGGAAAAGTAGCACAAAAACCACACAAGCATCATAGCCTCATCTACAGCACAGCAAATGCAGCAATTGCACCGAACACACTCCCCCAGATCCAGTATTGCCGCTCCAATGATTTCACTCGCACGCGAGCCACACGGCAGAAATGCCCTACTGCCGACAACCCCAACAACCAAACAAACCCACTCAGCACAATAGTTGTGGCACCTCACTCCACAACAGCCACGTCATGCCATCCCGAGTAGTAGATTCACATGTAGACACCGGATCTACCCACTGCCACGGTTGACGCACACGCGTAGGGTGGTGGATGATGCCTCTCTCCTCCCGGAAACCTCTTATGTCTTCCCTCTTCCTCGCTTCCCCTATCGTCATCCCCTGGCCCCTCGGCTCTGGGTCCAACAAGGTGGATGACGGCGGAGGCAGTCCGCTCCCAACAGCTTTTTCACCCCTTCCCCCACACCTCCCGTGTACTCTCCACTGCCTGCTAGTCAAATTGGGCATCCTTTTCCTGTCTACGAGTTGTTTTGTGCGCTGCCCTGCTCCTACATCCCGTGCTCCCATGCAGGTTGTCGCCATAGCCGCTAGCTCAAGCACCACCAACGATGGAGCAAGAGCACGGGCAGTCGGCACCGTCTCCGTCTTACGCAAGGACGCAGAGTGCCCAAGAGCACGCCACTACCTGTCGCCAAGGCCAGGGACGCCCAACAAGGGAACGTGGAATGTTGAATCAAGTACGTGTCACACAACCCGCAAACAAGGCAAGGACGACAAGCCAGATTAGCGGGAAACGAAGAGTATAAGGGAGGTACAAGGAAGCGATGAAAACACTATTGGGACGGCACACCCGCCATCCTCTACCATTTCTTTGCTTGAACTTGCAAAGAGGTGCCCTGAGCCGAGTTGCTCGCCCCAGTTTTCCCCTCATGGTATTTTATAAGACCTGACACTTTCCTTCCACCTGGCGCCAAGGGAGGGTCCTTGGCCGGCGCACGGTTGCCTGCAATCACTCCGTTTGCATTCACATTGTTTGCATTGACATTGCATGTACTGGTATTTCCATTCGTAGGGTGAAAATAATCTTTCTCCTTATACATCGGTCGAGTCATGCCCAACTTACCCTCCATGACCACCTTGGCCTCTACTGCCTCTTCCACAAGTAGTGCTACCACGAGGTTGAGCAATGAACTCATCATCATAGAATCGCTAAACTGAAACTTCTTTGGATCATGAACCCCATCCCCGCATTGTTCTGTAACATTGCCAATCTTATCGTAATTTGCGCAAAAATGCGACATCTTCTCATATAGCACACGGAACAATTGGGCAGTTTACCTAGCTCAACATTCCCTAAGAACCTCAAAGGGGGCTTCTCCAATTTGATCTTGACGTACACTCAAACAAACTTTCATATTCAACGCCATTTAGCCCAAGCTCCACATCTAACACTTCTCTTGTCTTGGAAGCCATTGCTTTAGCCACTACTCTGTTATGCAGCAAGTCCGATCGACCCATGATCTGAGCCCAAACACGTGCGGAGTTATAAGGGTGACATATTCCAGTATACTCCTCAATTACCATAGCATGGTGCCTAAAGAGCCAAGGACCCCTATGCATGGTTGTGATTCCAATCCCAAAAACACTTGAACTCCGTCGTAAAAGTGTAATAAGAAGTGGTATGAATTAAACGTCCTTTGCATTGCCCAAGCCACCTGCATGGCGGTGTAAAAAGCAGGACGACTGAAGGGAGCCTTAACCTTAATCAGCACCGCCCAACGAGCCTCGCACGTGGGCTCTCCAATCAATCTTGGTACTCAAGGAGGAGGAAGATCACCCGCTTTGGAAGCAAACATACATCATCCAAGTACTTCGTGTATCGTGTGTTCTTCATGGGCTCACAATCTAGAAGGAACACAACGCTTGGGTCATCAACGATCGACAACCTATAGAGACAACGACACCATGATGAAGCTCGGCTTCGGATTGCGGTTGCAGCCATGTGGTTGGCACATATCTGGAGTACCGTTTATGGTCTACTTACCGTCGTCATCGCCACAGTATGGACATCCACGTTGCCTACACCATCTGCTTCAGTGCCCCAAAGACTTCTCAACACCTGTTCACCAGCTGCTCCTTCTCGACAGCAATCTAGAATTGGTATTCGCCTCTTCAACATCACCAATGCCCCCAGGGGGCGGCATTTCCCTTTCCAACTGGTGGATTAGCTGTCGGGAGACAATGCCACCTTCGGTGCACTACGAACTCGAGTCAGCAGTGTTGCTTGCATTCTAGACCATTTGGAAGGAAGACAATGCCAGTGTTCAACATGTTGGAGTAATATATTATAGTTGTGTACCCTTTGTATTTTCCCCATTAAACAAGGGGCTTTCTGCATATTGCAGCACACATGTACTTCTATAGTCTATGTCCGCCTGTGAATACAAGTTGCATATTCCTAACATGGTATTAGAGCCTAGGTTTTCTTCCTCACACACAACTCGTGTTCCTCTCCAAATCGATCCCAAGTTTTTGATCAATTTTTCTCAGGCTAAGCTCATGTGCAACCACACCTCCCCGACCCGCGTCGGTGTCTATCCCAACGACTATCGTCATCGCTTCGCTGCCTCCAGATCAGGATCACTCCCCTTCCTTGTCCAGGCCTCTCACGCCCCAATAAATCCCCACCCGTCCCCCCTCCCATCATGCCCTTCCGATCTCCGTACCTCCGCCTCCATCAGGCTCGCCCCTCCACCTCCGTCGTGCTCGCACCATAGGCTATCTATCCTACATCTTCAGGAGGTCGCGCCTCATCGCCATGTACAGAAGGTCAGCGCCTCACCGGCGCCCTGCCACTACAAGAGGCCACGCATTGTCGCAAACTCAAACTAGTTGGTGCAAACCACAATCGTCGAGACGTCCTTTGTTGCAGGTCACGGTATCGGCTCCCTCTTGCTACACGCAGGACCTCAACGACAGACTTCGCCACTAGACCTCAGACCCGATAGCCCGCTGACTAGCTTTGCCCCTACCTCATGTGCCCTATTCGCTGCTCTTCCTTGCTCTTTTGCTCCCTTTTTTTGTAAGCAAACCTAGTTTTGTAGAAGAGTAAAGGAACAAAAAACATGTGTGTTGACTTCATTGGACATGGTTAACCTCTTGATGCTCCTCCACATATGATGTTGCTCCCACCCGGTGCCTTCCGCAGGCTGTGGTGGTGGCTCCATAGTGTCGCCTCTCGTGACCTATGTTGACGGTGATGGTTGCTCTACACAGACTCCCCTCGCGGCTTTCATCAGTAGCTTTGGTGCACATCACTCCATCGACTACATCGCACATGCGCCTTCCCTTAGCGCTTGGTGCTTGTCGTGCTACACCGCCTCCTCTAGCGGCTTACACGGGTGGTGGTGGACACTTCTCTTCCGGTGATTCAACGTCGGCCACTTCAACGGTGTCCTTCACCGCGCAAGAGATTGCACGACTTCGACACCTACCTACTGCTTCCGTTGAACCCCTGACTACGCTGGGGATTACGAGACTTCAGTGTCTGCTAGATGCTTCTTTTAGTTCTCCATCAACAGTTTTGTTGTTGATTCTTTCAATATTGAGACCACTTTTTACAAAGTCAGTCAGCTAAATTTTCCATGGATCCTTGATAGTGTAGCGTCTTTTCATATGACTCATGATTCTTCTAGTTTGTCCTCCATTCAAACCTCTAGATTCTCCTATTCATGTTCTTACTGCTGATGGTACTTCCCTCCCAATCGATCGTCGAGACAATCTTAGCACCTTTTCTTTTCATGCTCCTTGTGCTCAAGTTTCCTGACTTGCCATGTAGCTCATTTCAAGTGATCAGATTGTCGACTCTAGTTGTAGTCATTCTTGACTTTGACTCTTGTTTGGATTAGGATCGTCACACAGGTGCTCTACTTGGTGCTTGCCCTCGGCATTGTAACTCCTAGGGCCTCCAGGAGCTTGACAGGCTTCACCTTCCCTCTGCCACCGCCATCAATCTCTTCACCCCTTTTACCTTAACTACCGACTCTTTATGGCATCATCGTCTCGGTCACTTGTGTGGCTCTCGTCCCTCATCCCTAGTTCGACATGGTCTTCTTGGATCCATCTTTAATTCTTTAGCATTGTGTTTTTAGACTATCAGGTTTGTCGGCTTGGTAAACAAGTTCAATTACTCTATCCTCATAGCGAGACGGTGTCTCAACGTCCTTTCGAAAGGAGGCCATCACTACTATATTATCCATAGATCATTTCTCTTGACACACAGTTCTTTTGGTGGCTTCTAGAAATAGCTGGAATAAGCTGCGCCCTACCTAGCTTATTCTAGAAACCAACAAAATAAATTTGGTTGAGTTTCTATAGGCTTCTAAAAAATAATTTGGTTGGGTTTCTATAATAAGCTGGGAAGGGGCAGCTTATTCTGGAAGCCCAAAAAAGTTGGCAAAAGCACTGGCCCAAAGAAATTTGCCACCATGGTTCATACTAAGTTTTCCACTCCTGCCCATGTCTTCCGGGCAGATTCTGCTCGTTAGTATATCTCTCATTTGCTGCGTGGATTCTTTGCTGAGTATGGCACACTTGCTCAGTTCTCTTGTCCACGTGCTCATGCTCAGAATGGTGTTGATGAGCGCAAGCATCGTCACCTTCTTGAGGCGGTTCATGCGTTGATGATCGTCGGCTCTCTTCCATGTTACTTATCGGTTGACGCTGCTCTACTTCCACCTATCTCATCAAGATTCAGCCATCTGTGGGGTGTAATTTCTCTCAAGCGTCTTTTTGGTCGTTCTCGTGATTGTTCAGCACTTCGTTTGTTTCGTTACGTTTGCTATGTTCTTCTTGCCCCCCTACCCCACCCAACACACCAAATAGACTCCTCAATCTATTGAATGTGCCCCCCTACGGTTGAAGTGATGAGCACATCAGTGTTGGGATCAAATCGCTCGGCGGATGCGCATTTCTCGGGATGTGACTTTTGATGAGTTTCATCCTTCCTATCCACGTCCATCCTCCTATTGAGGATATTTCTTTCCTTACTTTTCCCGATACACCTATCAATCATGTTTTGTCCTCGTCCACCCATCCCACCGTATCTTCCATACTATTATAGTAAACCCCATGTTGTCGTCACCTACGACTTCCCCACCTCATTCGTTACCTGAGGCTGCCTCACCTCGCTTGTCCCCTAAGGCTTCTCCAGCGATACACCTCCCCCCCCCCCTTCCCCTCTTCTTTACCACATTGGTGGTCCGCGTGTTGTAGATTCTTCTAATGCACCATCTCCCTCGACTACCATGCCACCTTCTGTTGGCAATGCACCGCCTCCAGCTCAACCTACTATGGCTTTTGCGCTCGCCCGCTTCCGCCTATTGACCGCTATGGTTATTCTGACGCCACTCTTCTTGAGACGACTTCTTATCGTGAGGGTCTAAAATGCCTTTCTTAATTGAATAAAGTGATATACATACTAAATGGGAAAGCAAGGCATACAAGGACAAGCAAACTTACAACATCCACGACGTCCTTACCGACCCTCCATGTTGTTTGAACAGTTGTAATGATATAAAATGAGTGCCAAAAGAGAGCAGCACACCACAGCAAGATAATTGGAATTTCCTCATCCTGAAAACAAGGCCACACAACATTAAAAATAGCAGGAGTAGGAAGGCATCCTTGGAAATAAAACAAGACAAACATGAGTTGAGGATGCAAGTGCATATCATGGATGGTACACAGAGCACATATATACAGTCGTAATTTCATGAAGGAGGCAGACATGGAACAAATTAAGTGGTGAAACTACATCCCCAAACGAACAACACTGCCCCATGTGTGTGACGGGAAACTAGATACATATTCGGGTGTGCTGCCGGGTCGTTGAGTGTGAAGTGTTTCAGACTTTTAAGTGGGATGGGAATTAACATGAACATGAGCTATACATATTCTATCAGTTGCATAACATAAAAAACTGAAACTCGTCCAAGAAGAATTCCTTAATGGCTCCTGTTCATATAAGAACTAAACCCCTGTACACATCAACCTGATCTGCTTAATGTGTGGAACACATTTGCAACACACATACACTTGATAATTTCCGGCTCACGTGAGCACAACACACACACATGGGCTACAGATGAACACATATCACCTACATCGGAAGAGAATTGCTAGTAATCATGTTATATACCTACTATATATGATTAGAATAACGGCAACTGGCTCGATGGCTCAGTTAGAAATCCTAAACCCAGCAGAGCAACGTAACCAACCAGATTAGAGCAGTAGCAACCAGAGGACCAACGGCCCAATATGGTTTGATCGGTGGTTTTTTTGGTGGAGGTCTAGTCACTGGTTAGTATACCTATCTGATCGCTAGTTAGTTCTCAAAAAGGAAAAAATATGATCGCCAGTTTGAATTCTGAAAAAAAAAATGATCACTAGTTGGTTGTAGCCATCATACATTTTTCTGCTTTCTTTTCGCTTCCACTTTTTAGATATACTAGCAAAAGAGCCCCTGTGTTGCAACATGTAGTAAATAAATAAATACAATTCCAGTACTTTCTAGTGAAGCAGATCCATTATGCATAATAAAGTAAGGTTTGCATTAAATCTTATTGGCAGTAAGGCACTGAATATATTAACCATGCACAAAACTTTTCACTTTGACATTACAATACTGCCCCATGATGTGTAGCATGATTGGGATCTGGAAACTTCCACAGATCACATTTTTGGATAATTAAGTAAATATTCCAGCATAGCAGTTCAAGGCTATTCACACATGTGCATCCCCTATGAAGATGCCATCTGTGTTACATTGAGAATTTTCTGGAGCATACACCCCAAATATATTAACTTGTATCTTTTGTTTCCTGGTATTTTACATGGACATCAAAACAATCAAGTTTCTTCTCTCGAATTTAACCATAAGATATGTTCAAGGATAGCTATAGGTTTGTAGACCTACCAAGATCGGCCATAAAAAAAACCTTCCCGATCATGTGCCCAACTATAAGTGAGAGCTTCCACATGTAGGATTTCAATAAAAGAACTAACATGCAAGCAACTGGGCAGTACTGTTTGGACAAAAAAAACTATTTTACTAAGGTGCAATAGCAAGTAGCATAGCAACTACTTACCAAGGACAATTTGTCAGACATATGTCCAATGCATCATGTCTACAATGCATGATAGGAATAGTGATCCAGTTGCTCCCACTTTCACTTGCCATCCTCGCTAATAGAATATGTTGAAAGAGCAATCATCCCATCATTGCGTAGAGTGCTTGGATCCATCTCTCCTTCCAAATCCTCCTGAATTATCACCGTAGAATATGATCAAACACTCTATAAGTTAATCAAGAGCATAACAGAGCAACGCGATTTGAATAGGCACACGAAACTTGTAAAACTAATAAAAAACAGCCTAAATCATAAAGTTGCCTGTGACACCGATCATTCCATCGCCAATCAGGGGCGCGAGAGTGACAGAAAACAGAGAGATGCAGTGTATTCAATTATTCATTATAGAAGCAAGCTCGAACTGGGCTTGTAGTCAGTGGCGCACCTGCACGTAGAAGACACTATGGGCATGTAGGCCAGAGTTGTGGATGTGGAGTAATTGTCGCCATGGCATGGCTCAAGTGGTCGAAGAGCCATTACTACAATATTAATAAGACCAGTATGGGGCCGTTACAACTAAAGTCAGAAGAAAGTTTGCTTTTTGAATCTAATGATATGTTCATTTTTCTTGAAGGATATGGAATTTGCCGCTACTTTCGACTAACATTTCATAACTTAATGGGCAAAGCATTAATGACCCTTTCGGAGATGACAAAAACAGGAAAATAGCTTTCATATACTCCTTATTCACCTTCAGAATCAACAAAGTTTCGAGATGATTTCTTGAAACAATCTCAACAAAATAAAACCCGTGAACAGCAACAGCTCGAAAATCATCTCTATTCCCAAGCAAAGGTCTCTAATTTTTCTCACCCAAGTAACCACCGAATAGATAGATACCCACAAGACATACAGTTTCCAATTCACATCTCAAACACATTACTATTATTATTATTCAATTAATCTGCAGAGGGCCATATACACTGCAGCCGTGGCCGGCAGGAAAATTACCATAGTTTGGCATTACAGCTACGGCATCGACTTCAGAATATGGAAATCTCCCGATAATCCAAGCAGCTAGTATTGTACCTAGAAGCAAACATCCTGAGGGACTCTAGTAACGGCAGTAATCTCTCGCCTCTCCCACATCAAACGACCATGAGACCAGAATCACTCCCACGCAACGGTGGCAACACCAAAGCACGACGAGAAGAAGCGCACTCGTTGTAGGAAGGGGGGGGGGGGGCTTACCGAGTCGCTCTCGTAGAGCCGAGTTGTCGCCGCCGCCATCCGCCATGGACACCCGGGGAGTCCATCTCCGTCGCAGCCGCGCGCCGAAGGATCACCGATGAGCCCCTGCTCGCTGGAAT
Source organism: Triticum aestivum (assembly GCF_018294505.1). Classification (NCBI taxonomy): domain Eukaryota; kingdom Viridiplantae; phylum Streptophyta; class Magnoliopsida; order Poales; family Poaceae; genus Triticum; species Triticum aestivum. The sequence continues at coordinate 488,218,399 of NC_057808.1, forward strand.
CCTAAATTCCCCGCCAGCAGATTGAGGCAGAGTAAGAAGCTGGGAGGGGAGGCGGGACTGCAGGAGCAGCGGCGCTCATCTCTCTCTGCTCGCTCGCCTGCCGCCACAGGAGTTTCTAGGTCGAAGGGGGAGCGGGGCCGCCGCGGGCAGAGAAGAGGACGGGTCGGGATTGGGCTTTGGAGTCGGTTTTGTTGGGCTTTCAGCCTGACATCTCGGGTGACTCATGGGCTTGGGCCGTCGTGTCTCCAGTTCTGGTCAAAGGAAATATTGGAACATAATCTGCTGAACCTTTTCCAAAAAACATGATGAATGGTTTTTCTATACACCGCTAACATATATTTTAATACAACACAAACGTTTTTGTATTACATGATGAAAAATTCTAAATTATACGATTGTGACCAGTAGAAGTTTGAAATATTGTGAACCAGGTAATAAAACGCAAGAAATAAATAAAGAGCACAAAATGTGAAATGGCGGTTGTTGGAATCAAGGGCTAATGCATTCTAGGGAATCCAGATTTCCCACTAGTATGTAAATTTAAGGTGACCACTGCCTAAGCTTAATTCGAGGTTCGGATTCCTAAGCCACTTGATATAGTATGAAAATATATATTGTGACGAATCTAACAAACATAATTTGATGTTGCAGCTGTTAATAAATTTTTTCTATACTAGAACAACGCTCGTGTGTTGCAACGGGATATAAATATTCTAGTACGTTAACTTGTCATTTACCTGTCAATAATAATGTGATTCTGTAAATAAATGATCATCAAATTTTGACCGTGAATTGTCAATTGGTTCAGAAGATAAGTAAATTAAGGTGATGGATTATTATATACATAAAAGGTTGGACGAAGGGGTGGTGAGAAGAAAGGTGAAATGGGAACCTTCTTTTTAAGTAGTAGAGAAATATGACCAAAATTAAGGAAGTTTGACCTAGAATTAAACTAAAAGTTTAAGCAAATTGAGACGGAGAGAATAGCACGCAATTATTTTTTGAGGCATGCAAGTAGCATCAAATTAACAGTGTGCCTTGATCGTTAAAGGCATACTCACTAGTGCCAGTTGAGAATGCTTGCTCACACGAAGTGGCAAGTTGCAGATTCAAGGGTCAATAGGTTTGCATGCTTTTCCCCATAAAAAATCCCAAAATACAAAACAACTCAAATTTAAGTGCACATAAATCGAGGCGTTTTATCCAAAACAAAACAGCCACTTGGGTTGTAGCATATTTGCTTGATCATTCCTCCTTTTTGCTCTAAAAAACACACACAAAAACTAGAATCTAAATGTTGGTTCAATGGTAGAAAAATTGGCTGAGTTTTGTAAAGAAAAAACTTGAGTTTTAGCAAAACCGCTTGCTTATTCCTCTTGGCCAAGTTTTCCATCAATAATAAATACGGAAAGGGAAATTTCAAAACTCTCAATCATCCAAAGAAACAGAGTTTTTTTTAGAGAAACTTCATATCTCAATGAAAATACACAGGAGCTCATGGGTGCTTCACACCCATGTACAAATATTAATCATAAAAAATACCCTAAAAATCTGAAATTTGGGGATATCAAACGTGGTTTCTCAATCTACTCCCGTGTGAAATTTCATGAAAAAATACCAGAAAACGTATCCGTGATGAAGGAAATACTGTCCGAACAAAAATCCATCCAAATAGTTTTTTTCTATACATAGGATTTTTTTGTCTTTTTTGCCACGAATATGTTTCCTGGTATTCTTTCATGAAATTTCACGCGGAAGTAGATCGGGACCCCAGGTTTGATATCCCAAAATCTCAGATATTTTTTCAAATTTCTCGGTATTTTTTTGAATTTAATGTTCGTATAGGGGTGTGCAGCAGCCGGGTGCTACAAATCCGCTTCCCATATCTCAATCTCTATACTACTCAAAAAAAGAGTAGCATTCCTTTTCTACCGGCAAACGCTTCGTTAACCGGTTCTCCCCCTCCCACCACGTCCCTCTACCGGGTTTTTTCTTCCAACAAATTTTTTTCTGCTACCACTCCCTTTGTCTGCACCTTCCATGTATGCTAATCAGTCACCTTATTTTATTTATCTTCTGAACCAATTTCACCTTAATTTATTTACCAAACTTCTCATGAAACTATAAGGTAAATCATGGGCAGGATTTGATAAATATTTATTTACACAATCGTATTAATAAGAGCAAATAGATCACGAGCAAACATACTATAATATTCATATCCCATTGCAATGCACGGGCATTGTGGTAGTCATCATTAAACATTAGACTCGGTAGAGATACAAACATATATGAAAACTACAGGAGTGGTCGAGAAAAGAACATATCCCTAGACACTTTGCAAAAGGGTCCCCAATAAAAATATTAAACAAAAATGTCCTTTAAAGTCCCTTCGAACAACCGATTCTGTAGCTACCGCCAGCAACCAACGATGTCGTGACGCACAACAGAAGTTGGGGCGAGCCCCAGCAACTCTAGGTCCAGGCCACCACCATCACCTTTGCGGCTTTGAGAGCATATGAATAGGCATGATGCTTCCAACAAGGCACTTGTCGACGTTGCATGTCGGTTGGGGATCATCCCCATGCTGATCCAGATCTACCTCCGCTACTTCCCATTTTCGGAGACAGGGAAGAACGCCAGAACCGTCGCCGACGGGCTACCAATTTTGTTCAGAGTCCTCATCTCTTCCCCGCTACTAATGATGTCTGGCAAGAGAGAGCAACCGCCATCCACAAGGAAATAGTCAAAAAGCATACCGCTCCGAGTGGGTGGCAAGCAAACATGTCCACCATCCCATCGACGTCGCCTTGGAGGGCGCCGTCGTGGTGAAGAAGAGATCAGAGCCAATTTACTTGACAGAAATATATAGGAGAGGAATATATGTGTTATACCCTTGGTTGGCCAGTTTGCCGTAGCGGCAGCAGTGGCGGTGGCCTCCTCGGCCGGCTTCTGATCAGCGGCAGCCTTCTCGGTGGTGGCTCTCTCGACGTTGGTAGACATGGTGATGATGCAACAGACATGGACAAAGAGGAAGTAGTCCATCGGTGACGAGCAATCACGTAGTCCCCCCCCCCCCCCCCCGCCCCAAACCTAATCGCCCCTTTCCCTTACAGGATCCGGAGAGGCGGGGTTTTGGAGCCTGCTCTCTCGCCAACTGTGTACGCGGTGAACGTGATGGAGTCGCCGGCAGCAGCAGCAGCAAAGGGAACGACATGGGCGGTGCGCGTGGAGCAGATATGATCTGTTCGTGGTGGCTAGGGTTGGCCAACGCCTCACATATATATGTGCGTCCAGGTGGAGAGACGTGAGCTTGACCCACGTCTGAGTCCATGACAACCCACGATCCGACGTCTCAGATCGTGGCCTAGCTGTCAAAGACCCTCCGTTTCTGACCGGCAAAAATAAGCGCATAGGCGGAGGAAGAGTTTTTTTACGAAAAAGCTGACAGCGTAGTGTTTTCATTGATAAAAGAGTGGGGGGTTACAAATACAGGGTATTTACAGCATAGCACCATCACGGGTCGACTACCTGCAGCCGCAGCTACATCAACCTAGTCTGGTTCTCTGGGTCTATCAAACAGCGAGTTGGCCCTCCATCTGCCTGCCCTGTTCCAAACGCCCGCCTCCTCTACGATCTTGGCGATCAAAGCCATGGCCGGAGTGTGTTGGTTCCTAAATATCCTTGCATTCCGTTCGTTCCATATGATCCACCATACGAGCTGTACAAGGGAGCTCCAAGCTTTCCTCTCCTTCGCCGGGAACCTGCAATAGGTGTGGTCTGACCATACCATCAGAGAGGTGGTGGTGGTTGAGGGAGATAGGCCGATCGGCAGGTTGCATCTGCGCATAACGCCCTGCCAGACCTGATGGTGAATGGGCAGGAGGCGAGAAGGTGGGTGGCATCCTCCATCGGGCCAGCACATAGAGCGCAGGCAGGGTCGTGCGGCCATCCCTTTTTGGCGAGCACGTCGGCCGTGTTGCAGCGTCCAAGGAGAGCGAGCCACCCGAACACTTTGCTCTTCCCAGGGGCATCCGATTTCCAAATGAACTTGTCGAAGCTAGCCCGACAGCTTCCCTCGAACTGAATGATATACGCCAATTTTGCACTGTAGACCCCATCAGCCGTCCATCTCCACGAGACCGAGTCTGGCTCCGTGCTCAGCAAGGTCTGGTTGATTTCAGTCCAAAGCATGTGAACTCTCTGTTGGGGAACGCAATAATTTCAAAAAAAAAATCCTACACACACGCAAGATCCATCTAGGTGATGCATAGCAACGAGAGGGGAGAGTGTTGTCCACGTACCCTCGTAGACCGAAAGCGGAAGCGTTATGACAACGCGGTTGATGTAGTCGTACGTCTTCATGATCCGACCGATCCTAGTACCAAAAGTACGGCACCTCTGCGATCTGCACACGTTCAGCTCGGTGACGTCCCACGAACTCTAGATCCAGCTGAGTGTCGAGGGAGAGCTTCGTCAACACGATGGCGTGATGACGGTGATGATGAAGTTACCGACAAAGGGCTTCGCGGAAGCACTACAACGATATGACCGAGGTGGAAATCTGTGGAGGGGGGCACCGCACACGGCTAAACAATCAACTTGTGTGTCTATGGGGTGCCCCCTCCCCCGTATATAAAGGAGTGGAGGAGGGGAGGGCCGGCCCTCTCTATGGCGCGCCCTGGGTGGAGTCCTACTCCCACCGGGAGTAGGATTCCCCCCTCCCTAGTTGGAGTGGGAGAGGAAGGAAGGAGGAGAGAGGGAGAAGGAAAGGGGGGCGCCGCCCCCTTCCCTAGTCCAATTCGGACCCAAGGGAGAGGGGGCGCGCGGCCTGCCCTAGCCGCCCCTCTGTCTCATTAGGGCCCATATACTCCTCGGGGGGTTCCGGTAACCTCCCGGTACTCCCGTAAATGCCCGAACTCACACGGAACCATTCCGATGACCAAACATAGGCTTCCAACACTACAAAAAAATACACTTCCGTGATGATACGTGTTTGTCACAGTAGGTCACGTTTTCTGTCATGCATGTACATCCATGACAATTTTATGACAGAATCAAGATAGTTATACCTGTGTTGTTGTAGAAGTGTTCCATGACATTACCAAAATTATCATCACGGAAGTGTCCACTTCCATGACGATAAATCGCGCGTCATAGAAGTGCTTTCGTCAAGGGTGACCGACACGCGGCATCCACCGTAACGGAACACCGTTAAGCTATCGGGTCCGGTTTTGGATCCGATAACCCGTTAACAGCCCCGACCAATGGGGATTTTCCACGTGTAAAATCATCATTGGCTGGAGGAAACACGTGTCGGCTCACCGTTGGGACAGATGTCATCCACTCATTGGACCCAAAGCGCCAATGATACGTTGACATGTGGCACGGCCCAACAGAGGCCCATACCTGTGAAAAGGCCGGCCCGTTTGACTTGGTCAAAAGGTGGCGGGCCGGCCCATGCCAAGCCTGTTAACGGCTTGTTCGCATATAGCCCATTTACAGCCTGCTAACCCAGGGCCCGTTTACGGCCTATCCGAATTAGGCCCAGTAGCGTCATCTGGGCCGTAAAATATAATTCCAACCCGTTTTAACTTCCGGCCCATGTATGGCCCATGACGTATTTCGGCCCATATGAGTCCCTTTGTAACTCTTGGCCCATTAATGGCCCGTGGTGAAACCGGCCCGTAATGAACGGTGTATCGCTTTAGACCCATTAGCGGCCCATTATTTCATTGGGTCGTTTCCAGCCCGTGTTACCTTTCGGCCTTCTGAGGGCCCATTTATTCTTGTGCTCATTTCCAGCATTCGGTTACTTACGGCCCGTTACTGGCCTTTTCTGCTTGTGGGCCAAATTCAGCCCGTGGATACAGTCGGCCCGTTTGTGGCCCGTTAATCTGTTGGGCCATTTTCATAGCATCATCAAATACGGCCTATTAACGGCCCGTTATGGTCAGCCCAAACGTACGATTTCCACTCTAGCCCGTTTACGGCCCCTTTTACGGCCCGTACAAGGCCCATAGATGAGACTGCCCGTAGAAGGCCCATGGACGGGATGTAGAAGGCCCATTGACCCGACAACCCATTGACCCGACGGCCCATAGAAGGCCCATTGATCCGAGGGCCCATAGAAGGCCCATGGATCCGAGGGCCCATAGAAGGCCCATGGATCCAACAGCCGATAGAAGGCCCACGGATCCGACAGCCCATAGAAGGCCCACGGATCCGACGGCCATAGAAGGCCATGGATCGTCCGTCCCGTAGATGGCCCATGGATCGTACGGCCTGTGGAGGGCCATGGTCACTACAACGTTTGGGCGAGTTGGCCCCCGTTTGAACGATATAGCATATTCAAAGAATTATCCTAGTCTATAATATCACCTCTAAAAAACATACACTATACAATAGAGAGACTAAGGCATAGAATCGTAGAATAATCCTACACTATACAATAAAGAAATTACAGCCGATTATACCACTGGGCATTATGGTTCGGCACCAGTGATAATAAAGCATACACAAACAAAAAATTACATACACTGGGCAAATACAACTCATACATCATGGACGCGCATCCATAACTTACCATTTGAACTATAATCTCTTCAGAAAATAGGATTGGCCGGATTTAGATAGCACAAATTTCAGTCTGCAAAATCTCCAATTCCTTCGTTGTTACCTCAGTGTCTTGTTTCATTTTTTTGACTCCTGCATCTAATACATGCATGTCCAGTCTCAACTTGTTGATTGTACGTTCAGAATCATGTACACGTTGTCTTGCCACCTCTAGTTGATGCTCGAGAACATCAGCACATTCCAATTCCAATCCATAATCATTCGGTAACGGCCATGCCGCACTGCTCGCAGATGTTTGTGTTGATGTCACTTCATCCTGAAATGTTTCTGTAAGTACAGATGACTAGGGCAAAAATATAGTTACAACAGTGAAGCGAGCAAGGCAGACTATTTTGTACATGGCAAAACAGGACTAACAATAATGTACACGTCATGAAGCATAAGCAGGTGATATTTTAAAAATTATAAAAAAGGTAGTCTGTGCAGCCTGCATACATAAATCTCTCTTAGCTCACCAGAGGAGCATGATGTTGGGGCCCCATCCAAAACACAGACAAGTTACAAATTTAGACATCACGTTGCGTAGAAGTAAGCAAGCAGTTGGCCATTCTGTAGCTCAATTAAAGTCTTAGGGAGCATAATGAACAGCAGAGGGTTTCATACAAACATACTACAGCAAGCAAAACTATGCAATCATTAGCCGAGTATAAACTAGATTGTGAGCCTCATGCAATAATAGTTGGTTAATAGACTTCAAAGCTTCAGGCACACTTCGGCAGAGTAATTAAATGGTAAGGCCTTTAATTATGTCAACTAATAGTTATACAAGTACCCAACATCAGGCATCATTCTTTGGGCATCTCATTAACTGAGGACAAATAAAGCAATTGAAAAGAGCAAATTAACTATGCCTGAAACAAACAAGGAATTGAACTGTTGAGTTGGATATTGTGACTTACCTTAACAGGTTGAAGAGGCTCAGCGCAACTCCTACTTCTCTTGCAAGGCTCCTTCCTAACATCTTGTACTTGGAAATCCTCAATCTTATCTTCATTGCACCCCCTCTACAAGGTGACACAAACTAGTTACTCATCTCCTTGGAAGATAAATATGCATACTTTCTAGTCTGTGAACACAAAAGGATGAGATTATAACAAAACAACACCACATAATGAAACATGCCGCATCTCTTGCACTTGCACACAATGAAATGAGCATTTACTATGTCTGCACTATGTAAAAACTAGGCATACCTTCGAACTGGATCTCCAGGTACTCTTGGAGAGCCTACTTTAGTGTACAGCCAAACCTTTATGTCATCTATGAGTTAGAAAAGGTCTCACTACAGCAGCCCTTAGTGTTTAAATCGTTGACAAGCTCTGTTAGAGTGTTAGGTCAAGAACAGCAAGTAATCAAAGCAAACAGTCCTAGTATGGCTGGCTGATGCAAACAAGCAATTGAACAGATGTGTGAGCAAATCTTACATATCAAGAAAAGAAGCAAAGAAGGAGGCTTAAAGGGCATTACTTGACCGACCAGATTTAAGGGGCATTTAAACATCATGTGCAACGTATGAACTAACATAAACATTGTATATTCCAGATTCTACAATGGAATGCACATGTATTAGGTTATGCCATGTATGATGATGCCTAAATGTACACTATAGCAAGCAGGAGTGATTTATCATTGCACGCACAATTGAATTGCAGGTTAAAGCCAGTTCTATTCCGCCTTTTCAGGGCTTATTGTCAAAATAAGCCATAAAAGATGTAAATAAGTCATTTTGAGTTATGGGCTTGGGCTTAACTAATTTCGCTTTGGAGGGGGGTGTTTCTGGTAGAACGTCACTAAAAATTGAAGGGAAGGGGAATAGTGAAATGACTCTGTTGTCTGCCTATATTACACTCAAAATGCAACTGGTGACGCCCGCGTCACACCTCACCCTCAAGTAAAAACAAACACCCAAGCGTTCATTGCCCTGCCCGCTTGCATCTCCTCTCCCCTTTCCCTCTACCTCGATCCCCTGCCTGCAGCACTAGGGTTCCCCCAGCAAGTCGTCGCCACTGGTCCCATCTGGCCTGGTCCTCGACGATGCTCTGTCCAGCTAGGCTACATGGCCGGCGGGTAGGGGAAAATCTCCCTGGCCGCTCCTCCCTCTGGCGCCGCCCCTCATTCTCATGGTCTCCAGCAGCTGCTCCACTGTGGTTCGTCCAACGCACTACTCCGGCAGGCGCTGCACAACTACGGCTGATGCCACACTGCAGCAGAAGGCACCTTATTCCCCCTCCCCACCTCCACGGCCGTGGCCTTGAGGTGCTGTTGAAGGATGAGCTCATCCAACAAGGTGAGGATCTCCTCTGATTTTTGCCAAATTTTCATTCTGATCCACTATATGATGAATTGCTATGAGCTGCTTCTGCTGCTGCTATATGATGCATTGCTATGAGTTGCTGCTGCTATATGATGAATTGCTATGAGTTGCTGCTGCTATATGATGAATTGCTATGAGCTGCTGCTGCTGCTATATAATGAGTTGCTATAAGCTACTCCTGCTGTTGCTGCTGTATGATGAATTGCTATGAGTTGCTCTTGCTGATGCTATGATGAATTGCTATGAGCTGCTCCTGCTGCTGCTATATGATGAATTGCTATGAGCTGCTGCTGCTGCTATATGATGAATTGCTATGAGCTCCTCCTCCTGCTGCTATATGATGAATTGCTATGAGCTGCTGCTGCTGCTATATGATGAATTGCTATGAGCTGCTCCTCCTGCTGCTATATGATGAATTGCTATGAGCTGCTGCTAGTATATGATGAATTGCACACTGCTGCTGCTATATGATGAGTTGCTATGAGTTGTTGCTGCTGCTACATGATGCTTTCAGGTGGTGCTGCTATATGATAATAACCAGCCACTTGGACCATCGAATTTCAATAAATAATTGTTCTTCATTTAAATGTGGGTCATGCGTTTTTCATTTAAATTAGGCAATGGGATCTCTATGGAAAACATTGACCAAAGTAGATTGTGCCAAGTAGATGGTATCTTTGTATTTGCATTTTGAGAAAATAATGATGGTCTGTTTTCCAATCATATTAATTACTGCACTGGGTTCAATTTGTGATGTTTGCAAGTCAAATTAATTTTCATATGGGCAGCAAAATGAAAAAATATAATGCAATCTAGACTTTTCACTGATCATACCAAAGATAAGCTGAAAATGCAATGAAAAGAACTGGTTGGCTCATTATGTGGAGCTTATATTCACAGGTGCTTATTTTTTTAGGATAACTCATAATAACTGTCCCTAAGAAACTTGGCCAATAGAACTGACATACAAATAACATGTCACGATGATTGCAATGGAGGAGTGACGTACCATAGCACACTGTATACGCTCACCGCTGGCTCTCCTTTTTTTGCGATGTTCCATGAAATTGCCACATACATCTTGTACTTTTCATTATGTAACCCTATCTGCAAGTTGACATGGCTAATTTCAGACATCTCTACATGATAATACATTGCATATCCCTTACGCATATTTAAACCACTAATTAATGATTGTGTGCATAGCATAAACTAGCCATGACTCTGTGTGCTGGACTAGCAGGAACTCTAAGGGAGCCTAATGTAGTGTACTGGAATTCCTACATGTTGCTACCTCTTAAGCACTGCGTTGGTTTTCCCTTGAAGAGGAAAGGGTGATGCAGTAAAGTAGCATAAGTATTTCCCTCCGTTTTTGAGAACCAAGGTATCAATCCAGTAGGAGACCACGCGCGAGTCCCACGCACCTACACAAACAAACAAGAACATCGCAACCAACGCGATAAAGGGGTTGTCAATCCCTTCACGGTCACTTACGAGAGTGAGATCTGATGGATATGATAGGATAATATTTTTGGTATTTTTATGATAAAGAGTAAATAGATGCAAAGTAAAATAAACGGCAATAGAAATAACTAAGTGTTGGAAGATTATTATGATGGAAAATAGACCCGGGGGCCATAGGTTTCACTAGTGGCTTCTCTCAAGAGCATAAGTATTACGGTGGGTAAACAAATTACTGTCGAGCAATTGATAGAATTGAGCATAGTTATGAGAATATCTAGGTATGATCATGTATATAGGCATCACGTCCGCGACAAGTAGACCGAAATGATTCTGCATCTACTACTATTACTCCACACATCGACCGCTATCCAGCATGCATCTAGAGTATTAAATTCATAAGAACAAAGTAATGCTTTAAGTAAGATGACATGATGTAGAGGGATAAACTCATGCAATATGATATAAACCCCATCTTTTTATCCTCGATGGTAACAATACAATACGTGTCTTGCTGCCCCTGCTGTCACTGGGAAAGGACACCGCAAGATTGAACCCAAAGCTAAGCACTTCTCCCATTGCAAGAAAGATCAATCTAGTAGGCCAAACCAAATTGATAATTCGAAGAGACTTGCAAAGATAACCAATCCTACATAAAAGAATTCAGAGAAGATTCAAATATTGTTCATAGATAAACTTGATCATAAACCCACAATTCATCGGTCTCGACAAACACACCGCAAAATAAGATTACATCGAATAGATCTCCACAAGAATCATGGATAACTTTGTATTGAGAGCCAAAAAGAGAGAAGAAGCCATCTAGCTAATAACTATGGACCCGAAGGTCTGAGGTAAACTACTCACACATCATCAGAGGGGCTATGGTGTTGATGTAGAAGCCCTCCGTGATCAATGCCCCCTCCAGCAGGACGCCGGAAAAGGCCCCAAGATGGGATCTCACGGGTACAGAAGGTTGCGGCGGTGGAATTAGGTTTTCATGGATGCTTCCGTTGGTTTGGGGGTACGTAGGCATATATAGAAGGAAGAAGTACGTCGGTGGAGCAACGTGGGCCCCATGAGGGTGGAGGGCGTGCCTGGGGGGGGGGGGGTAGGCGCGACCCCTGCCTCGTGCTCTCCTCGTTGCTTTCTTTACGTGGACTCCAAGTCCTCTAGATCACGTTTGTTCCGAAAATCACGTTCCCGAAGGTTTCATTCCGTTTGGACTCCGTTTGATATTCTTTTTCTGCGAAACTCTGAAATAGGCAAAAAAACAGCAATTTGGGCTGGACCTCCGGTTAATAGGTTAGTCCCAAAAATAATATAAAAGTGTATAATAAAGCCCATTAAACATCCAAAACAGAATATAATATAGCATGGAACAATAAAAAATTATAGATATGTTGGAGACGTATCAAGCATCCCCAAGCTTAATTCCTGCTGGTCCTCGAGTAGGTAACACTAGTAGAAAAAGGGCCTATTGTCCCGGTTGGTAAGGGCCTTTTGTCCCGGTTTTTGAACCGGGACTAAAGGGTCGTTACTAATGCCCTAACCCTTTAGTACCGGTTCTTACACGAACCGGGATAGATGGGCCTCCACGTGGCCGCTGCGGCCAGCCCAGGCCGGGGGGCCTTTGGTCCCGGTTGGTGACACCAACCGGGACCAATAGGCATCCACACGTCAGCATCTGACTGGAGCTGAGGTTTTTGTTTTTTTGAAAGGGGCTGATTTAGGGGTTTTGGCGGTTAATTTAGGTTGTTATTAGGTAGCTATTAGAGAGAAGTGTCCTCTCTTATATCTCCGTGCTTGGTTTACCAACGGTACGTACTGCTATGCCTAAACATGGCTTAGATTGAAGTGAAGGCAACATGTGGTGCATGTCGAAAGTAATACTAATCCTAACTTGATCAAGTTTGGATTGTACTACTTTCGACATGCACCACATGCATGTTGCCTTCACTTCAATCCAATCCATGTTCATTTCACCCGCTGATATATAATAACTCTTCATGCGCGCATCATGCATCATCATATATAATAACAAGTCCTACTAATCATCATCATACAACTTCTACTCGTTATTAATAACCAGTCATACGATCATCATCCTCATAGTCATCTAACCAACCCTACTTAATTGTTCTTAGCACATGATCATCAGTATTAGGTAGGACCGAAATACCCTCTTTAAGGTAAAATAGCATAAAACAATATAGACCCTGACTCTCCATTATGGAGAATGGAGATCATCCTGTCTCCAATTCTTGCACTTCGCTTCCTTTTGCTTCCAAGAACCTCCTTGCGACTGTCCATACATTTTTTCCATTCTTTGATTTGCATGTCTCCACTTCTTTTAGAAATCCGGTATGGACAGTTGAGATTCGTAGTATGACCTGGTTGTATGTTCAAAACATCAAGCCTACCATTCTGATACATCAAATGAGGCACACAATCCTCTGGGATTATCTGTTGAAAAACATAGTAATAACTTCATAGTTAGCAATGATGTACTAGTTTTAGAAGTATGCAAAAGATGCACGGATGTCGTAATAGTAAGAAATCTTACCAGGGTATCTCCATAGTAGTTACCGTAGTTCAACACGTGCACTAGTGGCACGTATTGACCATAATGTGGAGGAGTTTTACAATAGATATTGTAATTCTCAAGATCAGTACAAAATCCGACCAGATGAGTTTTCTCCTTATAAGTTAACTCAGAGCCATCGGTGTAGTAGGTTCTGTCTACCATGTTCCGCACATTGTTTGAACAATCAAAATAAGCTGTCAATGAAAATAAGCTGTCAACTATTTTGAAATGAACAATATAAATTAGCTAATAACTATGTTTGAGAAACTCACATAGCGGTAGAATTGGAGGCGTATCAACAAGGACCCAAATGTCCATATTGTCTTGCTCGATGTCAGGATCACCAAGATCCATGGTGACAAGCATACCCTCATCAAAACCATACATCTTGCAAAATGCTTCCCAATTTTTGCAACCAAAATGGGTTACGCTCTCAGAATTATACAGATCTGCTTCAAAATCTATATCATGATGGGTCCTTAGGTGAATTTTCTTTGTTTCCATACTTTCATGGTCTTCAAAACCCATCCTCTCCAAGACGTAGCGTCTTGCATGGCATGGGATAAGCTAGCCGAATTGTAAAAGATGAAAAGTACACGTTGAAATAGTTGAAGTCGTGCTTAATTACGAGAAAATAACAGTTGCCGTCGTTGCGTACCGTTTCAACATCGAAGGTCTCCTCCAGCTGAATACTGAAGCGCCGTTCTTCGTCCAGGTGAGGCCTGTCGCACTGACCTCGGTCGTCGTGGCACCAGTCGCACTCCCCCGGGAGACTTTCGTCGTCCGAGTACGACATTTCCTATGTTCATAATTCAAATATTAAACGTCTACAATTAAATATATATACTAAAAAACCTAAGTTAGATCATTATTATTCATCACGGGTTGACTATCGGTTTGTCGAGTCTTTTCTTGAAAACTCTCAGCTCACGTGGTGTATACATTCGACCATTGGTGATGGTCGCTCCTCCATTTGTCCCCGAGTGCATTACACCAAAATGTCTAGCACACGGGAACAAAGGAGAAGCGACCCCCACAACAACAGTCGGGATTCTTCGTCCTCTCATATATATATGGTGGAACTCTCCCTCACTGATTCCTCTCTGACATTTGCAACTGGCGGTGATGGTATGGTAGCTCCTTCTTTCGTTCTCGAGTGCATTACACCAAATTGTCTAGCACACGGGAACGAAGGAGAAGCTACCCCCATGACAACAGTCGGGATTCTTCATCCTCTCATATATGGTGGAGACTCGACAGACTTACAGTCAACCCGAAATATCGTTTAATTATCTTTCTAAAAGAGGATTTGGCTAGTCTCACCTCGATGTCGGAGGGGGCGGTGACGGGGACGACGGCGGGGATGATGGAGGGGCCGGGGGCTCCTAGATTTCTGCAAAAACAGAAACCCTATAAGCTATCAACTAATCATATGCATACGCCTTGCATAGTGCTCTCCAATTTTAGCATTCAAAGTAGGAGTAGTTTTCCACTTTGAGCATTCAATAAGCAAAATCAAATCACAAAATAAAGTAGTATTCAAATTAGGATGCATTCAATTATAAGCAAAACTACATCATCTCCATGCGTCCGTACATCGTCGAATATTATCACTAATACACCTCGAATACTATCATACATATAGCATCGCTAGTACAGCTAGAACAGTAGCGCCCGACGGGTATCGGCGCGGGCGGTGGACACCCAAAGGGACGGAACCATCACAGGATCATAGCTCCAGTGAGATCCCTGAAGAACCTGCCAGGTATAGTCGAACCTGCCCTCCAACGCAACCATGTAGCGATGGACGTGCTGGTCCTCCTCGCTGACACGGTGACGTACCACCTCCGCGGTGTCCGGAAGCCTCGGCACCGTCACTGGCCCACGCGACCGCCACCAAACAAGGATCGGGTCAACGACGGGCTGCCTCCTCACCAACCTATGCCCACCGAAAGGTAGCACCTCCCAAAACCAGCCCGGCGGAGCCCAGTCCCGGACATGGCCCCTCTGATCAAGCCGGCCTCCTCCGCCGAGTCGACGACGAGGATGCGGGATAGGCATCGTCGACGTCGATGCGGGATTAATTGCTTGAACTAAAAAATAAACTAGTTCTATTAATTTTCTTGCTAAAATAAAGTAGTTCAACTAGTTCAACTACTAAGCACTTACTATAAATAAATAAAATAAAGTAGCTCTTACTAAAAATAAACTACTTCTATATATAGTAAAATAAAGTAGTTTTATTAAATCAACTAGTTCAACTACTAATTAAGCACTTACTATAAAGAAAATAAAGTAGTACTTACTAAAATAAACTACTTCTATAGTAAAATAAAGTAGTTTTATTAAATCAACTAGTTCAACTACTAAGCACTTACTAAAAATAAACTTCTTTAACTAGTTCTATTATATTTAACTAGTTCAACACAATTTTTTTTAAATATGCACATATATATATACATAAATTGACAAAAAAACATCTAATTCAACTAATCTAAAATACATGGAAAAACATCTAATTCAACTAATCTAACTAATTTTATTAAACACTTACTAGTATATATACATGGAAAAAATACATATACAAAAAAAAATAAAAAAAAAGGATTCGGGGCGGCGGCAGCTCACAGCGGGGCCGGCCGGATAGGGCGACGGCGGGGGTGGCGACGGCGTCGACGACGGCGACGGTGGGGGCGGCGGACGGCGTCAGCGTGCAGAGGATCCGGGCGTGCGCGCGGAGCAGGGCACGGGCGACGGCGACGGCGTGGGCGGCGGACGGCGTCGGCGTGGGCTCCGGGGCGGGGGCGAAGGCGACGGCGGGGGCGGCGGACGGCGACGGCGTCAGCGTGGGCTCCGGGGCGGGGGCGACGGCGACGGTGTCCGGCAGCCTGGCGGCGTCCTCTCCGCGCGCGTCGTCGGGGGCGAACTGCAAGATGCAAACCAAAATGTTCACAAGTGTGCCTTATATACATGAAGCTTTAGTCTCGGTTCTTGTCACGGACCGGGACAAATGCCCCTCTTTGGTCCCAGTTGGTACCACCCACCGGGACCAAAGGCCTCTTTTCAGCAGCCCAAAGGGCGGGAAGCACAGAGCTTTGTTCCCGGTTGGTGGCACCAACCGGGACTAAAGGGGGGCATTGGTACGTTTGGTCCCGGTTCGTGGCACCAACCGGGACCAATGTCCTGCGCCTGCCAAAGCCGCGGTGCGGTGGGATGTTTAGTCCCACCTCGCTAGCCGAGGAGCGGCATGACCTGTTTATAAGCCCTGCCCCGCCATCTCTATTGAACTCCTCTGAACTGCAGGCCTCTGGGCCTAATCTTGCACTGCTATGCCTGTGGGCCTGCTGGGCCTTCTGCGGGCCTGAATCCTAGCCCATGGATGGGTTTCTAGTCGTATTCAGGCCGTGGTGGCCCAGTAGGTGGCATTTTTTTATTTTTTCCCGGTTATTTTGTTTTTTTTGCTTTATTTATTTTATTTTGTTTCTACTTACAACAAAATACTTATTTATTTTATTTTATTTTGTTTCTAATTACTTATTTATTTTACTTTATGATAATTCTTTTTGCTATTAAATTTTCTATCAAAAAAAGTTCTTTATGAAAATTCTTTTTGCTTTTAATGATTTTGAACAGAAAATACTTTGATAATTTTAGTTGCATCAATTCTATATGATTTTAGTTTCAATAATACTAGAGGTTTCTTATAATATTTTGAACAGAAAATACTTTGTTAATTTTAGTTTCATAAATTTTATTAAAGTTTAATTTCATTTTGTTTCTACTTATATATTTTAATAAAGTTTATATTATTTTGTTTCTAATTACTTATTTATTTTATTTTTTATTTTTCATGCATTTACTAATTACTTTGAGTTGTAAGACCCTAAAATTGAAAAGCATTTCAAATGAACTCTGAAAAGGTTGAAAGTTGGCATGGTATCATCATTTCATCCACATAGCATGTGCAAGAAAGTTGAGAGGGTTACAGCAAAAACTGGATGCACTTCGTGTACAAAACGGACAATCTTTTTCAAAGTATCAGGATTTCATACGGAAACTCGTCTGTTACAAAGGGATTTCATTTTTTAAACTTATTTGAACTCCTGACTTTTTGTGTGTTCAAAATGCACCATTCAAAGCCACATCATCATTTTTCAATCCTTTCTGACTTCATTTGTTATTTTTCATGCATTTACTAATTATTTTGAGCTATAAGACCCTAAAATTGAAAAGCATTTCAAATGAACTCTGAAAAGGTTTAAAGTTGGCATGGTATCATCATTTCATCCACATAGCATGTGCAAGAAAGTTGAGAGGGTTACGGCAAAAACTGGATGCACTTCATGTACAAAACGGATAATCTCTTTCAAAGTATCAGGATTTCATACGGAAACTCGTCTGGTACAAAGGGATTTCATTTTTTAAAACTTATTTGAACTCCTGACTTTTTGTGTGTTCAAAATGCACCATTCAAAGCCACATCATCATTTTTCAATCCTTTCTGACTTCATTTGTTATTTTTCATGCATTTACTAATTATTTTGAGCTATAAGACCCTAAAATTGAAAAGCATTTCAAATGAACTCCGAAAAGGTGCATACTGAACGCGAAAATAGGCTGGAGTTCAAATAAGTTTAAAAAACATTGAAGTGCCGGTGTAACAGATGAGTTCTCGTCCGAAACCGTGATACTCCGAAAGAGATTGTCCAGTTTGTACACGAGGTGCGTCCAGTTTTCGCCGTGACCCTCTCTTCTCTTTTGCACATGCTATGCGGGTCAAATGATGATACCATGCCAAGTTCCAACATT
The DNA here is from genome assembly GCF_018294505.1 of Triticum aestivum. Taxonomy (NCBI): domain Eukaryota; kingdom Viridiplantae; phylum Streptophyta; class Magnoliopsida; order Poales; family Poaceae; genus Triticum; species Triticum aestivum. Next base: position 488,236,206 of record NC_057808.1, read on the forward strand.
TTCAGAGTTCATTTTGTAGTGATTTTCAATTTCACCGTCATTTAGCTCTCTAAACAAATCGGTAAATGACTGAAAAACAACAAATGATGTCAGAACGTGTTGGAAATTGATGATGTCGCTTTGAATGATGCATACTGAACGCAAAAATAGGCTGGAGTTCAAATAAGTTTAAAAAACATTGAAGTGCCGGTGTAACAGATGAGTTCTCGTCCGAAGCCCTCATACTCCGAAAGAGATTGTCCAGTTTATACACGAAGTGCCGCCAGTTTTTGCCGTAACCCTCTCTACTCTCTTGCACATGCTATGTGGGTGAAATGATGATACCATGCCAAGTTTCAACATTTTCAGAGTTCATTTTGTAGCGATTTTCAATTTCACGGTCATTTAGCTCTCTAAACAAATCGGTAAATGACTGAAAAACAGCAAATGATGTCAGAATGTGTTGGAAATTGATGACGTCGCTTTGAATGGTGCGTACTGAACACAAAAATAGTCTGGAGTTCAATTAAGTTTAAAAAACATGAAGTGCCGGTGCAACAGATGAGTTCTCGTCCAAAGCCCTGATACTCCGAAAGAGATTGTCCAGTTTGTACATGAAGTGCGGCCAGTTTTGCCGTAACCCTCTCTACTCTCTTGCACATGCTATGTGGGTGAAATGATGATACCATGCCAGGTTTCAACATTTTCAGGGTTCATTTTGTAGCGATTTTCAATTTCACGGTCATTTAGCTCTCTAAACAAATCGGTAAATGACTGAAAACAGCAAATGATGTTAGAATGTGTTGGAAATTGATGACGTCACTTTGAATGGTGCGTACTGAACGCAAAAATAGTCTGGAGTTCAATTAAGTTTAAAAAACATGAAGTGCCGGTGTAACAGATGAGTTCTTGTCTGAAGCCCTGATACTCCGAAAGAGATTGTCCAGTTTGTACACGAAGTGCGTCCAGTTTTTGCCGTAACCCTCTCTACTCTCTTGCACATGCTATGTGGGTGAAATGATGATACCATGCCAAGTTTCAACATTTTCAGAGTTCATTTTGTAGTGATTTTCAATTTCACGGTCATTTAGCTCTGAAAATAAATCGGTAAATGACTGAAAAACAGCAAATGATGTCAGAAAGTGTTGAAAATTGATAACGTCGCTTTGAATGGTGCCTACTAAACGCAAAAAAAGTCTGGAGTTGTAATAAGTTTAAAAAATGAAGTGCCGGTGTAACAGATGAGTTTTCATCCGAAACAGGCCCTGATACTTCGAAAGAGATTGTCCAGTTTGTACACGAAGTGCATCCAGTTTTTGCCGCAACACAAGAAGTCCGGAGTTGTAATAAGTTATTAAAAATAAAAAAGAGGCGCAATGCTCGTTAATTAGCTTCGAGCCTTTCAGAATAGTGTAGATTGCACTGCACATAGCTCCATGCAGTCTACCTTATTCCTCAAGGCTTGAAGCTAAGCAACGTGAAGGTGATCATTGCGCCTCTTCTTCATCGTCTCTGCACTCAGGGCTTATAAACCGCTCCTAGTGCCTCTCTCTTCGCGAGGTGGGACTAAAAGACAGCTTAGTAAGAAACTCTAGTACCGGTTCGTGCCACGAACCGGTACTAAAAGTGCTCGTGGGGCCACAGCCTCATTAGTACCGGTTCGTGGCACGAACCGGTGCTAAAGGTTTGCCACAAACCGGTACTAAAGAGCTCCTCCCGCCTAGCCGTTGGAACCGGCACTAATGGACACATTAGTTGTTAGAAATATGCCCTAGAGGCAATAATAAATTGGTTATTATTATATTTCCTTGTTCATGATAATCGTTTATTATCCATGCTAAAATTGTATTGATAGGAAACTCAGATACATGTGTGGATACATAGACAACACCATGTCCCTAGTAAGCCTCTAGTTGACTAGCTCGTTGATCAATAGATGGTTACGGTTTCCAGACCATGGACATTGGATGTCGTTGATAACGGGATCACATCATTAGGAGAATGATGTGATGGACAAGACCCAATCCTAAGCCTAGCACAAGATCGTGTAGTTCGTTTGCTAAGAGCTTTTCTAATGTCAAGTATCATTTCCTTAGACCATGAGATTGTGCAACTCCCGGAAACTGTAGGAATGCTTTGGGTGTACCAAACGTCACAACGTAATTGGGTGGCTATAAAGGTGTACTACAGGTATCTCCGAAAGTGTCTGTTGGGTTGGCACGAATCGAGACTGGGATTTGTCACTCCGTGTAAACGGAGAGGTATCTCTGGGCCCACTCGGTAGGACATCGTCATTATGTGCACAATGTGACCAAGGAGTTGATCACGGGATGATGTGTTACGGAACGAGTAAAGAGACTTGCCGGTAACGAGATTGAACAAGGTATCGGGATACCGACGATCGAATCTCGGGCAAGTACCATACCGGTAGACAAAGGGAATTGTATACGGGATTGATTGAATCCCCGACATCGTGGTTCATCCGATGAGATCATCATGGAACATGTGGGAGCCAACATGGGTATCCAGATCCCGCTGTTGGTTATTGGCCGGAGAACGTCTCGGTCATGTCTGCATGGTTCCCGAACCCGTAGGGTCTACACACTTAAGGTTCGATGACGCTAGGGTTATAGGGAATAGATATACGTGGTTACCGAATGTTGTTCGGAGTCCCGGATGAGATCCCGGACATCACGAGGAGTTCCGGAATGGTCCGGAGGTAAAGATTTATATATGGGAAGTCCTGTTTTGGTCACCGGAAAAGTTTCGGGTGCTATCGGTAACGTACCGGGACCGCCGGGAGGGTCCCGGGGGTCCACCAGGTGGGGCCACCGGCCCCAGAGGGCTGCGTGGGCCAAGTGTGGGAAGGGACCAGCCCCTAGGTGGGCTGGTGCGCCTCCCACAAGGGGCCCAAGGCGCAGGGAAGGGGGAAGGGGGAAACCCTAGGCTCAGATGGGCCTAGGGCCCACCTAGTGGTGCGCCCCCCTCTCTTCCCCCTTGGCCGCCCCTCCAACTCCCATCTAGGGCTGGCCGCACCCCTTTGGGGGGAACCCTAGATGGGGGCGCAGCCCCTCCCCCTCCCCTATATATAGTGGGGGTTTTGGGGCTGCCAGAGACATGAGAACATCTCTCTCTTGGCGCAGCCCTACCCCTCTCCCTCCTCGTCTCTCGCAGTGCTTGGCGAAGCCCTGCTGGAGTGCCACACTCCTCCATCACCACCACGCCATCGTGCTGCTGCTGGACGGAGTCTTACCCAACCTCTCCCTCTCTCCTTGCTGGATCAAGGTGTGGGAGACGTCACCGGGCTGCACGTGTGTTGAACGCGGAGGCGCCGTGGTTCGGCGCTTAGATCGGAATCAACCGCGATCTGAATCGCTACGAGTACAACTCCTTTCATCCGCGTTCTTGCAATGCTTCCGCATCGTGATCTACAATGGTATGTAGATGCACTCCCCTTCCCCTCGTTGCTAGATTACTCCATAGATTGATCTTGGTGATGCGTAGAAAATTTTGAATTTCTACTACGTTCCCCAACAGTGGCATCGTGAGCTAGGTCTATGCGTAGTTTCTATGCACGAGTAGAACACAAAGTAGTTGTGGGCATCGATTTTGTCAATTTACTTGCCGTTACTAGTCTTATCTTGATTCGGCGGCATCATGGGATGAAGCGGCCCGGACTGACCTTACACGTACACTTACGTGAGACAGGTTCCACCGACTGACATGCACTAGTTGCATAAGGTGGCTAGCGGGTGTCTGTCTCTTCCACTTTAGTTGGATCGGATTCGATGAAAAGGGTCCTTATGAAGGGTAAATAGAAATTGGCATATCACGTTGTGGCTTTTGCGTAGGTAAGAAACGTTCTTGCTAGAATCCCATAGCAGCCACGTAAAACATGCAACAACAATTAGAGGACGTCTAACTTGTTTTTGCAGGGTATGCTATGTGATGTGATATGGCCAAAAGGATGTGATGTATGAGATTGATCATGTTCTTGTAATAGGAATCACGAGTTGCATGTCGATGAGTATGACAACCGGCAGGAGCCATAGGAGTTGTCTTAATTTATTGTATGACCTGCGTGTCAATGAAAACGCCATGTAATTACTTTACTTTATTGCTAACTGTTAGCCATAGTAGTAGAAGTAATAGTTGGCGAGACAACTTCATGAAGACACGATGATGGAGATCATGGTGTCATGCCGGTGACGAAGGTGATAATGCCGCGCCTCGAAGATGGAGATCTAAGGCGCAAGATGATATTGGCCATATCACGTCACTTTATGATTTGCATGTGATGTTTGTCATGTTTACATCTTATTTCCTTAGAACGACGGTAGCATAAATAAGATGATCCCTCACTAAAATTTCAAGAGACGTGTTCCCCCTAACTGTGCACCGTTGCGAAGGTTTGTTGTTTCGAAGCACCACGTGATGATCGGGTGTGATAGATTCTAACGTTCGCATACAACGGGTGTTGACGAGCCTAGCATGTACAGACATGGCCTCGGAACACATGCGAAACACTTAGGTTGACTTGACGAGCCTAGCATGTACAGACATGGCCTCGGAACACAAGAGATCGAAAGGTCGAACATGAGTCGTATAGTAGATGCGATCAACATGGATATGTTCACCGATGATGACTAGTCCGTCTCACGTGATGATCGGACACGGCCTAGTTTGACTCGGATCATGTATCACTTAGATGACTAGAGGGATGTCTATCTGAGTGGGAGTTCATTAAATAATCAGATGAACTTAATTATCATGAACATAGTCAAAAGGTCTTTGCAAATTATGTCATAGCTTACGCTTTAGTTCTACAGTTTAAGATATGTTCCTAGAGAAAATTTAGTTGAAAGTTGATAGTAGCAATTATGCGGACTGGGTCCGGGAACTGAGGATTGTCCTCATTGCTGCACAGAAGGCTTATGTCCTTAATGCACCGCTCAGTGTGCTGAACCTCAGCATCGTCTGTAGATGTTGCGGAACATCTGACGTACACGTTTTGATGACTACGTGATAGTTCAGTGCGTAATGCTAACAGTTTAGAATTGTGGCACCAAAGATGGTTTTGAAACGTCGCAGAACATATGAGATGTTCCGAAGACTGAAATTGGGATTTCAGACTAGTGCCCACGTAAAGAGGTATGAGACCTCTGACAAGTTTCTTAAGCCTGCAAACTAAGGGAGAAAAGCTCAATTGTTGAGCATGTGCTCAGATTGTCTGAGTACTGCAATCGCTTGAATCGTGTGGGAGTTAATCTTCCAGATGAGATAGTGATGGTTCTCCATAGTCAGTGCCACCAAGCTATTAGAGCTTCGTGATGAACTATAACATATCAGGGATAGATATGATGATCCTTGAGCAACTCGCGATGTTTGACACCGCGAAAGTAGAAATCAAGTTGGAGCATCAATTGTTGATGGTTAGTAAAACCACTAGTTTTAAGAAGGGCAAGGGGGATACTTCATGAAACAGCAAATCATTTGCTGCTCTAGTGAAGAATACCAAGGTTGAACCCAAACCCGAGACTAAGTGCTTCTGTAATGAGGGGAACGGTCACTGAAGCAGAACTACCCTAGATACTTGGTAGATGAGAAGGCAGGCAAGGTCGACAGAAGTATATTGGATATACATTATATGAATGTGTACTTTACTAGTACTCCTAGCAGCACCAGGGTATTAGATACCGGTTCGGTTGCTAAGTGTTAGTAACTCGAAATAAAAGCTGCGGAATAAACGGAGACTAGCTAAAGGTAAGATGACGATATGTGTTGGAAGTGTTTCCAAGGTTGATGTGATCAAGCATCGCATGCTCCCTCTACCATCGAGATTGGTGTTAAACCTAAATAATTGTTATTTGGTGTTTGCGTTGAGCATAAACATGATTGGATTATGTTTATCGCAATACGGTTATTCATTTAAGGAGAATAATGGTTACTCTGTTTATTTGAATAATACCTTCAATGGTCTTGCACCTAAAATGAATCTCGATCGCACTGATACACATGTTCGTGCCAAAAGATATAAAATAGTAATGATAGTACCACATACTTGTGGCACTGCCATTTGAGTCATATTGGTATAGAACGCATGAAGAAGCTCCATGTAGATGGATCTTTGGACTCACTCGTTTTTGAAAGGATTGAGACATGCGAACCATGTCTATTGGTATATATGCATGAAGAAACTCCATGCAGATGGATCGTTTGGACTCACTTGATTTTGAATCACTTGAGACATGCAAATCATACCACATGGGCAAGATGACTGAAAGGCCTCATTTTCAGTAAGATGGAACAAGAGAGCAACTTGTTGGAAGTAATACATTTGATGTGTGCAGTCCAATGAGTGCTGAGGCACGCAGTGGATATCGATATGTTCTTACTTCACAGATGATTTGAGTAGATGCTGAGAATATTTACTTGATGAAACACAAGTCTGAATTATTGAAAGGTTCAAGTAATTTCAGAGTGAAGTTGAAGATCGTCGTGACAAGAGGATAAAATGTCTATGATATGATCATAGAGATATCTGAGTTACGAGTTTGGCACACAATTAAGACATTGTGGAAAGTGTTTCACAATTAATACCGCCTGGAACACCACAATGTGATGGTGTGTCCGAACATCATAACTGCACCCTATTGGATACGGTGCATACCATGATGTCTCTTATCGAATTACCACTATCGTTTATGGGTTAGGCATTAGAGACAACCGCATTCACTTTAAAAGGGGCACCACGCAATTCCGTTGAGACGACACCGTTTAGAGAAACCTAAGTTGTTGTTTCTTAAAAGTTTGGGGCTGCGATGCTTATGTGAAAATGTTTCAGGCTGATAAGCTCGAACCCAAAGCGGATAAATGCATCTTCATAGAATACCCAAAACAGTTGGGTATACCTCCTATTTCAGATCTGGAAGCAAATGTAATTGCTTCTAGAAACGGGTCCTTTCTCGAGAAAAAAGTTTCTCTCGAAAGAATTGAGTGGGAGGATGGTGGAGACTTGATGAGGTTATTGAACCATGACTTCAACTAGTGTGTAGCAGGGCACAGGAAGTTGTTCCTGTGGCACCTACACCAATTGAAGTGGAAGCTTATGATAGTGATCATGAAACTTCGGATCAAGTCACTACCAAACCTCGTAGGTCGATAAGGATGCGTACTGCTTCAAGTGGTACGTAATCCTGTCTCGGAAGTCATGTTGCTAGACAACAATGAACCTATGAGCTATGGAGAAGCGATGGTGGGCCCGGATTCCGACGAATGGCTCGAGGCCATGAAATCCGAGAGAGGATCCATGTATAAAACAAGGTATAGACTTTGGAAGAAATACTTGATGGTCGTAAGGCTGTTGGGTGCAGATGGATTTTAAAAGGAAGACAAACAATGATGGTAAGTGTCACCATTAAGAAAGCTCGGCTTGTCGTTAAGATGTTTTCCGACAAGTTCAAGGAGTTGACTACGATGAGACTTTCTCACTCGTAGCGATGCTAAGAGTCTGTTGGAATTGTATTAATAGTTACTGCATTATTTATGAAATCTTGCAGATAGGATGTCAAAACATTGTTTCCATGACGATTTTCTTGAGGAAAGGTTGTATGTGATACAAGCAGAAGGTTTTGTCAATCCTGAAAGATCCTAACAAGTATGCAAAGCTCCAGTAATCCTTCTAAGGACTGGAGTAAGCATCTCGGAGTTGGAATGTACACTTTGATGAGATGATCAAAGATTTTGGGTTTATACAAGGTTTATGAGAAACTTGTATTTCCAAAGAAGTGAGTGGGAGCACTATACAATTTCTGATGAGTATATGTTGTTGACATATTGTTGATCAGAGATGATGTAGAATTTCTGGAAAGCATAGAGGGTTATTTGAAAAGTGTTTTTCAATGGAAAACCTGGATTAAGCTACATGAACATTGAGCATCCAGATCTATAAGGATAGATCAAAAACGCTTAATAGTACTTTCAAATGAATACATACCGTGACAAGATTTTGAAGGAGTTCAAAATAGACCAGCAAAGAAGGAGTTCTTGGCTGTGTCACAAGGTGTGAGTATTGAGTAAGACTCAAGACCTGACCACAGCAGAAGAGAGAGAAAGGACGAAGGTCGTCCCCTATGCTTAAGACGTAGGCTCTACAGTATGCTATGCTGTGTACCGCACATGAAGTGTGCCTTGCCATGAGTTAGTCAAGGGGTACAATAGTGATCCGGGAATGGATCACATGACAGCGGTCGAACTTATCCTTAGTATCTAGTGGACTAAGGAATTTTCTTGATTATGGAGGTGAAAAGGAGTTCGTCGTAAAGGGTTACGTCGATGCAAACTTTGACACTAATCCGGATGACTCTGAGTAGTAAACCAGATTCGTATAGTAGAGCAGTTATTTGGAATAGCTCCAAGTAGCGCGTGGTAGCTGCATCTACAAGATGACATAGATATTCGTAAAGCACACACGGATCTGAAAGGTTCAGACCCGTTGACTAATAACCTCTCTCACAAGCGAGATATGAACAAACCCCATGGGTGTTGGATTCATTACAATCACATGGTGATGTGAACTAGATTATTGACTCTAGTAAACTCTTGGGTATTAATCACATGGCGATGTGAACTAGATTATTGACTCTAGTGCAAGTGGGAGACTGTTAGAAATATGCCCTAGAGGCAATAATAAATTGGTTATTATTATATTTCCTTGTTCATGATAATCGTTTATTATCCATGCTAAAATTGTATTGATAGGAAACTCAGATACATGTGTGGATACATAGACAACACCATGTCCCTAGTAAGCCTCTAGTTGACTAGCTCGTTGATCAATAGATGGTTACGGTTTCCTGACCATGGACATTGGATGTCGTTGATAACGGGATCACATCATTAGGAGAATGATGTGATGGACAAGAACCAATCCTAAGCCTAGCACAAGTCGTGTAGTTCGTTTGCTAAGAGCTTTTCTAATGTCAAGTATCATTTCCTTAGACCATGAGATTGTGCAACTCCCGGATACCGTAGGAATGCTTTGGGTGTACCAAACGTCACAACGTAACTGGGTGGTTATAAAGGTGCACTACAGGTATCTCCGAAAGTGTCTGTTGGGTTGGCACGAATCGAGACTGGGATTTGTCACTCCGTGTAAACGAAGAGGTATCTCTGGGCCCACTCGGTAGGACATCATCATTATGTGCACAATGTGACCAAGGATTTGATCACGGGATGATGTGTTACCGAACAAGTAAAGAGACTTGCCGGTAACGAGATTGAACAAGGTATCGGGATACCGACGATCGAATCTCGGGCAAGTACCATACCGGTAGACAAAGGGAATTGTATACGGGATTGATTGAATCCCCGACATCGTGGTTCATCCGATGAGATCATCGTGGAACATGTGGGAGCCAACATGGGTATCCAGATCCCGCTGTTGGTTATTGGCCGGAGAACGTCTCGGTCATGTCTGCATGGTTCCTGAACCCATACGGTCTACACACTTAAGGTTCGATGACGCTAGGGTTATAGGGAATAGATATACGTGGTTACCGAATGTTGTTCGGAGTCCCGGATGAGATCCCCGACGTCACGAGGAGTTCCGGAATGGTCCGGAGGTAAAGATTTATATATGGGAAGTCCTGTTTTGGTCACCGAAAAAGTTTTGGGTGCTATCGGTAACGTACCGGGACCGCCGGGAGGGTCCCGGGGGTCCACCAGGTGGGGCCACCGGCCCCAGAGGGCTGCGTGGGCCAAGTGTGGGAAGGGACCAGCCCCTAGGTGGGCTGGTGCGCCTCCCACAAGGGTCCCAAGGCGCAGGGAAGGGGGGAAGGGGGAGACCCTAGGCTCAGATGGGCCTAAGGCCCACCTAGTGGTGCGCCCCCTCTCTTCCCCCTTGGCCGCCCCTCCAAATCCCATCTAGGGCTGGCCGCACCCCTTTGGGGGGAACCCTAGATGGGGGCGCAGCCCCTCCCCCTCCCCTATATATAGTGGGGGTTTTGGGGCTGCCAGAGACATGAGAACATCTCTCTCTTGGCGCAGCCCTACCCCTCTCCCTCCTCGTCTCTCGCAGTGCTTGGTGAAGCCCTGCTGGAGTGCCACGCTCCTCCATCACCACCACGCCGTCGTGCTGCTGGACAGAGTCTTCCCCAACCTCTCCCTCTCTCCTTGCTGGATCAAGGCGTGGGAGACGTCACTGGGCTGCACGTGTGTTGAACGCGGAGGCGCCGTGGTTCGGCGCTTAGATCGGAATCAACCGCGATCTGAATCGCTACGAGTACGACTCCTTTCATCCGCGTTCTTGCAATGCTTCCGCATCGCGATCTACAATGGTTTGTAGATGCACTCCCCTTCCCCTCGTTGCTAGATTACTCCATAGATTGATCTTGGTGATGCGTAGAAAATTTTGAATTTCTGCTACGTTCCCCAACATTAGTGCCGGATCAAAATCAAACCGGCACTAATGTGCTTCACATTTGACCCTTTTTCTACTAGTGATGAGCTCCCATGGAATCGGGTCAAAGCCCAACCAATAGCCCATCTAAATATGCTAAGTGGGCCAAACATATCTTAATGGCCTTTCGGCCTAGGTGGAAATCAATCAAAGGAAGAAGTTGCTCTGCTGAACGCTCTGATGACTCCACATCATCATTTTTCAATCCTTTCTGACTTCATTTGTTATTTTTCATGCATTTACTAATTATTTTGAGCTATAAGACCATAAAATTGAAAAGCATTTCAAATGAACTCTGAAAAGGTTGAAAGTTGGCATGGTATGATCATTTCATCCACATAGCATGTGCAAGAAAGTTGAGAGGGTTACGGCAAAAACTGGATGCACTTCGTGTACAAAACGGACAATCTCTTTCAAAGTATCAGGATTTCATAATGAAACTCGTCTGTTACAAAGGGATTTCATTTTTAGAACTTATTTGAACTACTGACTTTTTGTGTGTTCAAAATGCACCATTCAAAGCCACATCATCAATTTTCAATCCTTTCCGACTTCATTTGTTATTTTGCATGCATTTACTAATTATTTTGAGCTATAAGACGCTAAAATTGAAAAGAATTTCAAATGAACTCTGAAAAGGTTGAAAGTTGGCATGGTATCATCATTTCATCCACATAGCATGTGCAAGAAAGTTGAGAGGGTCCCGGCAAAAGGTGGATGCACTTCGTGAACAAAATGGACAATCTCTTTCGAAGTATCAGGGTTTCGGACGAAAACTCATCTGTTACAAAGGGATTTCATTTTCTTGAACTTATTTGAACTCCCGACTTTTTGTGTGTTCAAAATGAACCATTCAAAGCAGAGACTGATTTTGAATGGTGCATATTCAACACACAAAAAGTCTGTAAAGATCGCCAACCCCAACATAAAAAAATGAGCATAGATGCGCCTATAGAGAAAATTCAACCTAAATTCATAATAAATTTCTATGAATTTCAGAGAAACTCACTATGAATTTAGGTCAAATTCCCTGTATAAGGGCATCTATTTTCATTTTGAGAGGAGCTCAACAAGGCAGAGAAGGACGGGCTTATAAACCAGTGTGAGTGCCCTTCGGTTGGCGAGGTGGGACTAAACTGGACCAACCCTTTAGTCCTGGTTTGTGGCACAAACCGGGACTAATGGTCATGGGCCAGGGGCGAGGCACATTGGTCCCGGTTCGTGCGTTGAACCGGGACCAAAAGGTCTAGACGAACCGGGACCAGTGGCCCACGTGGCCCGGCCGGCCCCCTGGGCTCACGAACCGGGACTAATGCACCCCATGGGTCCCGGTTCATGCGGAACCGGGACTAATGGGCTGGCCAGGCCTGAACGAAAGCCCTGTTTTCTACTAGTGTAAATGATAAAAACAGAATTTTTGATGTGGAATGCTACTTAGCATAATTTCAATGTAGTTCTTCTTATTGTGGCACGAATGTTCAGATTCGATATGATTCAAGATTAAAGTTTAATGTTGACATAAAAACAATAATACTTCAAGCATGCTAACCAAGCAATTATGTCTTATCAAAATAACATAGCCAAAGCAAGTTATCCCTACAAAATCATATAGTCTGGCTATGCTCCATCTTCCCCACACAAAATATTCATATCATGTACAACCCCAGTTTTAGCCAAGCAATTGGTTCATACTTTTTAACGCGCTTCAGCCTGTTCAACTTTTACGCAATACATGAGTGCAAGCCATGGATATAGAACTATGGTGGAATAAGGTATAATGTTAGGGGTTATGTGGGAAGACAAAAAAAAGAAGAAAGTCTCACATCGACGAGGCTAATCAACGGTCTATGGAGATGCCCATCAATTGATGTCAATGCAAGGAGTAGGGATTGCCATGCAACGGATGCACTAGAGCTATAAGTGTATGAAAGCTCAAACAAAAGAAACTAAGTGGGTGTGCATCCAACTTGCCTGCTCACGAAGACCTCGGGCATTTGAGGAAGCCCATTATTGGAATATACAAGCCAAGTTCTATAATGAAATTTCCCACTAGTATATGAAAGTGACAAAATGAGAGACTCTCTATCATGAAGATCACGGTGCTACTTTGAAGCACAAGTGTGGTAAAAGGATAGTAACATTGTCCCTTCTCTCTTTTTCTCTCATTTTTTTTATTTGGGCCTTTTCTCTTTTTTTGGCCTCGTTTTTTATATATATTTAGTCCGGAGTCTCATCCCGACTTGTGGGGGAATCATAGTCTCCATCATCCTTTCCTCACTTGGGACAATGCTCTAATAATGATGATCATCACACTTTTATTTACTTACAACTCATGAATTACAACTCAATACTTAGAACAAGATATGACTATGTGAATGCCTCCGGCGGTGTACCGGGATATGCAATGAATCAAGAGCGACATGTATGAAAGAATTATGAAAGGTGTCTTTGCCACAAATACGATGTCAACTACATGATCATGCAAAGCAATATGACAATGATGGAGCGTGTCATGATAAACGAAACGGTGGAAAGTTGCATGGCAATATATATCGGAATGGCTATGGAAATGCCATAATAGGTAGGTATGGTGGCTGCTTTGAGGAAGGTATAAGGAGGTTTATGTGTGATAGAGCGTATCATGTCACGGGGTTTGGATGCACCGACGAATTTTGCACCAACTCTCAAGGTGAGAAATGGCAATGCACGGTACCGAAGAGGCTAGAAAATTGCGGAAAGGTAGGTGTGCATATAATCCATGGACTCACATTAGTCATAAAGAACTCATATACTTATTGCAAAAATTTATTAGCCCTCGAAGCAAAGTACTACTACGCATGCTCCTAGGGGAAGGGTTGGTAGGAGTTAACCATCGCGCGATCCCGACCGCCACACAAAGGATGACAATCAACAAATACCTCATGCTCCGACTTCGTTACATAACGGTTCACCATACGTGCATGCTACGGTAATCACAAACTCCAACAAAAGTATTTCTCAATTTCACAATTACTCAACTAGCACAACTATGATATTACAACCTTTATATCTCAAAACAATTATCAAGCATCAAATTTCTCATGATATTATAATTAAAGCAAATTGCCATGCTATTTTAAGACTCTCAAAATAATATAAGCGACGCATGAGAGATCAATAGTTTCTATAAAACAAATCCACCACCGTGCTCTAAAAGATATAAGTGAAGCACTAGAGCAAAAACTATATAGCTCAAAAGATATAAGTGAAGCACATAGAGTATTCTAATAAATTCTGATTTGTGTGTCTCTCTCAAAAGGTGTGTACAGCAAGGATGATTGTGCTAAACTAAAAAGCAAAGACTCAAATCATACAAGACGCTCCAAGCAAAACACATATCATGTGGTGAATAAAAATATAGCTCCAAGTAAAGTTACCGATGGAAGTAGACGAAAGAGGGGATGCCTTCCGAGGCATCCCCAAGCTTTGGCTTTTTGGTGTCCTTAGATTATCTTGGGGTGCCATGGGCATCACCAAGCTTAGGCTCTTGCCACTCCTTGTTCCATAATCCATCAAATCTTTTACCCAAAACTTGAAAACTTCACAACACAAAACTTAGCAGAAAATCTCGTGAGCTCCGTTAGCGAAAGAAAACAAAACACCACTTCAAGGTACTATAATGAACTCATTCTTTATTTATATTGGTGTTAAACCTACTGTATTCCAACTTCTCTATGGTTTATAAACTATTTTACTAGCCATAGATTCATCAAAATAAGCAAACAACACACGAAAAACAGAATCTGTCAAAAACAGAACAGTCTGTAGTAATCTGTAACTAACGCAAACTTCTGGAACTCAAAAAAATCTACCAAAATAGGACGACGTAGAAAATTTATTTATTGATCTTCTGCAATTGGAATCAGTATTTTATCACGTTCTGATGATTTTTAACAATTGTTTTCGTGAACAGAAAGTTTCTGGAATTTTCAGCAAGATCAAATAACTATCATCCAAGAAGATCCTATAGGTTTAACTTGGCACAAACACTAATTAAAACATAAAAACAAATCTAACCAGATGCTAGATCAAATATTTATTCCTAAACCGAAGCAAAAAGCAAAAAAAAACTAAAATACAATTGGGTTGCTTCCCAACAAGCGCTATCATTTAACGCCCCTAGCTAGGCATAAAAGCAAGGATAGATCTAGGTATTGCCATCTTTGGTAGGCAATCCATAAGTAGCTCTCATAATAGATTCATAAGGTAATTTTATTTTGTTTCTAGGGAAGTGTTCCATGCCTTTCCTTAATGGAAATTGGAATCTAATATTCCCTTCCTTCATATCAATAATTGCACCAATCGTTCTAAGGAAAGGTCTACCAAGAATAATAGGACATGAAGGATTGCAATCTATGTCAAGAACAATGAAATCTACGGGCACATAGTTCCTATTTGCAACAATAAGAACATCATTAATTCTTCCCATAGGTTTCTTAATAGTGGAATCCGCAAGGTGCAAGTTTAAAAAGCAATCATCAAATTCGCGGAAACCTAACAAATCACACAAAGTTTTTGGAATCGTGGAAACACTAGCACCCAAATCACAGAAAGCATAGCATTCATGATTTTTAATTTTAATTTTAATAGTAGGTTCCCACTCATCATAAAGTTTTCTAGGGATAGAAACTTCCAACTTAAGTTTTTCTTCATAAGATTGCATCAAAGCATCAACGATATGTTTAGTAAAAGCTTTATTTTGGCTATAAGCATGAGGAGAATTTAGCACGGATTGCAACAAGGAAATACAATCTATCAAAGAGCAATTATCATAATTAAATTCCTTGAAATCCATAATAGTGGGTTCATTAATATCTAAAGTTTTGATCTCTTCAATCCCACATTTACCAGTTTTTGCATCAAGATCTAAAAACTCCGAATTTTTGGGACGCCTTCTAGGTAAAGGTGACTCATCTCCAGCCCCATCATTATCAAGATTCATGTTGCAAAAAAAAAGATTTAATAGGAGACACATCAATAACTTTTAGATCTTCATCTTTATTCTCATAAAATTTAGAAGAACACGCTTTCACAAAGCAATCTTTCTTAGCACGCATCCTAGCGGTTCTTTCTTTGCACTCATCAATGGAAATTCTCATGGCTTTGAGAGATTCATTGATGTCATGCTTAGCTGGAATAGATCTAAGTTTCAAAGAATCAACATCAAGAGAAATTCTATCAACGTTCCTAGCCAATTCATCAACCTTGAGCAATTTTTCTTCAAGCAAAGCATTGAAATTATTTTGTGAATTCATAAACTCCTTAACACTAGTCTCAAATTCAAAGGGCATCTTATTAAAATTTCCATAAAAGTTGTTGTAGGAATTACCATAACTATTAGAGGAATTACTAGGGAACGACCTAGGATTAAAGTTTCCTCTATATGCGTTGTTACCAAAATTATTCCTACCAACAAAATTCACATCCATAGATTCATTATTATTCTCAATCAAAGTAGACAAAGGCATATCATTAGGATCAGAAGAAACACTTTTAGTAGCAAATAA
The DNA here is from genome assembly GCF_018294505.1 of Triticum aestivum. Classification (NCBI taxonomy): domain Eukaryota; kingdom Viridiplantae; phylum Streptophyta; class Magnoliopsida; order Poales; family Poaceae; genus Triticum; species Triticum aestivum. The sequence continues at coordinate 488,252,190 of NC_057808.1, forward strand.
TTTCATAAGTTCATCCATCTTTCCACTCAAAATATTAATTTCTTCTATCGCATGCACTTTTTTATTAGTAGATCTTTCGGTGTGCCATTGAGAATAATTAACCATAATATTATCTAGGAGTTTCGTAGCTTCTCCTAAAGTGATTTCCATAAAAGTGCCTCCCGCGGTCAAATCTAAAAGATTTCTAGAAGCAAAATTCAACCCGGCATAATTTTTTTGTATAATCATCCAAAGATTCAAACCGTGTGTAGGGCAATTATGTATCATTAATTTCATCCTCTCCCAAGCTTGTGCAACATGTTCATGATCAAGTTGCTTAAAATTCATTATATCGTTTCTAAGAGAGATGATTTTAGCGGGAGGAAAATACTTAGACATAAAAGCATCTTTGCACTTATTCCATGAATCAATGCTATTTTTAGGCAAAGACAAAAACCAAACTTTAGCACGATCTCTAAGCGAAAAAGGAAATAGCTTCAATTTAACAATATCATTGTCCACTGATGTCTACTACGCAACCTTCTTCTTGTAGACATTGTTGGGCCTCCGAGTCCAGAGGTTTGTAGGACAGTAGCAAATTTCCCTCAAGTGGATGACCTAAGGTTTATCAATCCGTGGGAGGTGTAGGATGAAGATGGTCTCTCTCAAACAACCCTGCAACCAAATAACAAAGAGTCTCTTGTGTCCCCAACACACCCAATACAATGGTAAATTGTATAGGTGCACTAGTTCGGCGAAGAGATGGTGATACAAGTGCAATATGGATGGTAGATATAGGTTTTTGTAATATGAAAATATAAAAACAGCAAGGTAACTAATGATAAAAGTGAGCACAAACGGTATTGCAATGCTAGGAAACAAGGCCTAGGGTTCATACTTTCACTAGTGCAAGTTCTCTCAACAATAATAACATAATTGGATCATATAAATATCCCTCAACATGCAACAAAGAGTCACTCCAAAGTCACTAATAGAGGAGAACAAACGAAGAGATTATGGTAGGGTACGAAACCACCTCAAAGTTACCCTTTCGGATCGATCTATTCAAGAGTCCGTAGTAAAATAACAGGAAGCTATTCTTTCCGTTCGATCTATCATAGAGTTTGTACTAGAATAACACCTTAAGACACAAATCAACCAAAACCCTAATGTCACCTAGATACTCCAATGTCACCTCAAGTATCCGTGGGTATGATTATACGATATGCATCACACAATCTCAGATTCATCTATTCAAACCAACACAAAGTACTTCAAAGAGTGCCCCAAAGTTTCTACCGGAGAGTCAAGACGAAAACGTGTGCCAACCCCTATGAATAGGTTCATGGGCGGAACCCACAAGTTGATCACCAAAAACATACATCAAGTGGATCACGTGATATCCCATTGTCACCACAGATAAGCACGGCAAGACATACATCAAGTGTTCTCAAATCCTTAAAGACTCAATCTGATAAGAGAACTTCAAAGGGAAAACTCAATCCATTACAAGAGAGTAGAGGGGGAGAAACATCATAAGATCCAACTATAATAGCAAAGCTCGCGATACATCAAGATCGTATCATCTCAAGAACACGAGAGAGAGAGATCAAACACATAGCTACTGGTACATACCCTCAGCCCCGAGGGTGAACTACTCCCTCCTCGTCATGGAGAGCGTCGGGATGATGAAGATGGCCACCGGTGAGGGATCCCCCCTCCGGCAGGGTGTCGAAACAGGGTCCCGATTGGTTTTTGGTGGCTACAGAGGCTTACGGCGGAGGAACTCCCGATCTATTCTGTTCCCCGATGGTTTTAGGGTATATGGGAATATATAGGCGAAAGAAGTCGGTAAGGGGAGCCACGAGGGGCCCACGAGGGTGGAGGGCGCGCCCAGGGGGGTGGGCGCGCCCCCCTACCTCGTGCCCTCCTCGTTGATCCCCTGACGTGCACTCCAAGTCTCCCGTATTGCTTTCTTTCCAAAAATAACTTTTCCGAAGGTTTCATTCCATTTGGACTCCGTTTGATATTCCTTTTCTGCAAAACAGTGAAACAAGGGAAAAAACAGAAACTGGCACTGGGCTCTGGGTTAATAGGTTAGTCCCAAAAATAATATAAAAGTGTATAATAAAGCCCAATAATGTCCAAAACAGAATATAATATGGCATGGAACAATCAAAAATTATAGATACGTTGGAGACGTATCATCCACATCTTTCTTCTTTTGCATATCACACAAATCAATGAAGCTATTTAAATGGGTAGCGGCATCTTCACTAGGAAGGCCGGCGAATTGATCTTTCATGACAAGATTCAACAAAGCAGCATTAATTTCACAAGACTCAGCATCGTTAAGAGGAGCAATCGGAGTGCTCAGAAAATCATTGTTGTTGGTATTGGTAAAGTCACACAATTGAGTATTATCTTGAGCCATCATGATAAGCAAGCAATCCAACACACGAGCAAACAAGAAGCAAGCGAAAAATAGGTGAACGGAAAAGAGAGGGCGAATAAAACGGCAAGGGTGAAGTGGGGGAGAGGAAAACGAGAGGCAAATGGCAAATAATGTAATGCGAGGGAGATGAGTTTGTGATGGGTACTTGGTATGTCTTGACTTGTGCGTAGACTCCCCGACAAAGGCACCAGAAATCATTCTTGCTACCTCTTGAGCACTGCGTTGGTTTTCCCTTGAAGAGGAAAGGGTGATGCAGTAAAGTAGCATAAGTATTTCCCTCAGTTTTTGAGAACCAAGGTATCAATCCAGTAGGAGACCACGTGCGAGTCCCACACACCTACACAAACAAACAAGAACCTCAGAACCAACGTGATAAAGGGGTTGTCAATCCCTTCACGATCACTTACGAGAGTGAGATCTGATGGATATGATAGGATAATATTTTTGGTATTTTTATGATAAAGAGTAAATGGAGATGCAAAGTAAAATAAACGGCAATAGAAATAACTAAGTGTTGGAAGATTAATATGATGGAAAATAGACCCGGGGGCCCTAGGTTTCACTAGTGGCTTCTCTCAAGAGCATAAGTATTATGGTGGTATCACATCGAGCAATTGATAGAATTGAGCATAGTTATGAGAATATCTAGGTATGATCATGTATATAGGCATCACGTCCGCGACAAGTAGACCGAAACGATTCTGCATCTACTACTATTGCTCCACACATCGACTGCTATCCAGCATGCATCTAGAGTATTAAGTTCATAAGAACAGAGTAATGCTTTAAGTAAGATGACATGATGTAGAGGGATAAACTCATGCAATATGATATAAACCCCATCTTTTTATCCTCGATGGCAACAATACAATACGTGCCTTGCTGCCCCTGCTGTCACTAGGAAAGGACACCGCAAGATTGAACCCAAAGCTAAGCACTTCTCCCATTGCAGGAAAGATCAATCTAGTAGGCCAAACCAAACTGATAATTCGAAGAGACTTGCAAAGATAACCAATCATACATAAAAGAATTCAGAGAAGATTCAAATATTGTTCATAGATAAACTTGATCATAAACCCACAATTCATCAGTCTCGACAAACACACCGCAAAAGAAGATTACATCGAATAGATCTCCACAAGAATCGTGGAGAACTTTGTATTGAGATCCAAAAAGAGAGAAGAAGCCATCTAGCTAATAACTATGGACCCGAAGGTCTGAGGTAAACTACTCACACATCATCGGAGGGGCTATGGTGTTGATGTAGAAGCCCTCCGTGATCAATGCCTCCTCCGGCAGGATGCCGGAAAAGGCCCCAAGATGGGATCTCACGGGTACAGAATGTTGCAATGGTGGAATTAGGTTTTCGTGGATGCTTCTTTTGGTTTGGGGGTACATAGGCATATATAGGAGGAAGAAGTACGTCGATGGAGCAACGTGGGCCCCACAAGGGTGGAGGGCGCGCCTAGGGGGGGGGGGGGTAGGCGCGCCCCTGCCTCGTGCTCTCCTTGTTGCTTTCTTTACGTGGACTCCAAGTCCTCTAGGTCACGTTTGTTCCGAAAATCACGTTCCCGAAGGTTTCATTCCGTTTGGACTCCGTTTGATATTCTTTTTTGCGAAACTCTGAAATAGGCAAAAAAACAACAGTTTGGGCTGGGCCTCCGGTTAATAGGTTAGTCCCAAAAATAATATAAATGTGTATAATAAAGCCCATTAAACATCCAAAACAGAATATAATATAGCATGGAACAATAAAAAATTATGGATACGTTGGAGACGTATCACATGCCACCTGCGATTTTGTGTAATGTACTACCTCTGTTCCTAAATATATGTCTATGTAGAGATTCCAGTATGGACCACATACAGATGTATATAGATGCATTTTCGAGTGTAGATTCACTCGTTTTGCTCCGTATGTAGCCTATAGTGGAAATTCTAGAAAGACTTATATTTAGGAACGGAGGTACGAGGTAGTATCATGTATGACATCTACATATCTAATATAGTAGCCAGTAGTAGAAATCATTGTCTGCACAAAGGGATTACTGGTCGAAAATCCTAGCAAAGCGCGCTGGCAGGCACAGAACAATACAAGAGAGAGAGACACGCTTACAAGATCATAGCAATGCCTCGGTCCAGGATCTTGGTTGGCCAAGCTGTTAGATCTAGAAGAAACATCGTCCTTGTAGTTTTTGCCAGCTGCATAGCAGGTAACAGCGACCTGTTAGTATATTTAAAGTACATCGGGCAGGTGATGCTGGACGGGTTTAAAGGTGACAAGTACCTAGGCCGTGGCGGGTGCTTGGCATCTTGCCAGACGGTGGGAATCAGGTTAGAAACGTCAAGGGTGATGACGCTGCGCTGGCTGTCGGGGTCCGGTAAGGAGATCTAGAACCGTCGAGTAGGGTGTTTGTGGAGCGGCTCCGGTAGGGTGGACTACGGTGTGGGCGAAGCAGATCTGTGGTCGTGGACGAGGGCGTAGGTGAAGCTGCTCCGGTGGTTGGGTTAAGGATGGTTTCGACGATGCGGATCTGCGGCCGTGGATGGGGCATCAGAAGCTGCTCTGGTAGGTTGGATGAGGGTGCGAGGAAGCGGATCTGAGGCCGTGGACTTGTGAGTTGGCAAAGCGGCCCCGGTAGTGTTGAAAATGGTATAGGCGAAGCTACTCCGGTGGGGTTGACGATGGTGTCGGCGAAGCGGCTCCGGTAGGGTTGAGGAAGGTGTCGGCGAAGAGGATCAGAGTCCGTCGACGGGGGCGTCGGTGGGGCGGCTCCGGGGGGGGGGGGTGTGGACGATGCGTCTCCGGTGGGGAGTACGAATGAGCCGTTGCAGATGTGCTGCGGTTGACGAGAGTACCGGCGAAGCAGATTCGGCGCCGTGGACAAGGCCGGCACTGAATGGGTTGTGGTACAGTGGTGGATGAGCAGTCTAGTTGTTTCTAGGGGAGATGGGAGGGGTAGATGCGGCCGCAGAAGCAGATCCGGCGAGGTGGACGCCGCTGGCAGTGAATGGGCTCTGGTACGCCGGTGGATGAGCAGTCTAGGGTTTCGAGAGGGGAGGGGAGAAAGGCCGATGAAGTACAGACGGCGTGATGTGAGATGCTCTGGTGCTGTGGAGTTAGTCGTTTTTGCGGGAGGGGGAGAGGAAATGGGGGTGCCGTGTAGTGGGGGGAACCGGAAGTTACCAAAGCAGCAGCCCCGACCTATTATGTAGATGAGGGCGGTATTGTAACTGTTGATCTCCGTGCACCAAGGATAAAAGGGGAATTTCGCATGCTAAAGACTAAGGTGGCGGAAATTTTAGAAGGAGGCGGGAGATTTTGCCGCCCGCGGGATCATTCGTATCCAGTTTCAACTAATTTTGGACCGTGCTAGCAGGAAGGTCATGCGAGACTGTGTACACGGGGCATGCGTCAGCAGTTAATAACTGGTGTGAAGTCCACCCCAGAAAAAATACAATAACTCGGGATGATGCGCCGATAACTTGGACGTTCACACGAGCGCGGCCAATCGTACGGGTGTAGTGGCACGTTCACAAAAAAGGGATCAAACGCTCAGCCTATGTATTTCTCATGTAAATAGATAATTTAGTGCAATTGGTTATTTACTTTAAACATAATGCATTGACGTGTTAGTGTAGAGGCGCACAAAAAGAAATGGATATTGTAGTCCGCTACTTAAATGTGTTACCTCATATGATTACATAGCCTCCATTTCATAAATTGCGTACCCGTTGAATTCATATATGAATATTACATATATTACTTCATAATAGAACCTTAAATCATCCAAGACTAATGATTTTGAATGCATGAGTAACAATGGTGCATGTACATGATAGCTACATTGGTTGTTTGAAGAAACATCACTGTAACTTTGGCATGCACAACTGAAAAGGTTTATTTAAATAGAAAAAATGTAATATGTGAGTGTCCAATCTTTATAGCGTTGAATCGATATTGTACCTTTGGCCATGATACGAAGTAGATATTGATTTATGTTCAAGCGATGCACGTCCACGATCGCTAGATAGTGATACGTGAATGAATTGTGCAATCTCTCTCACACGCATACATATCTCATTTCCCTGTGGGCATCGGAATCACACACGCGCACTTCATGTATTTCTCTCCCTCCGTCAAGGTTAGAATTCGTCTTTCTACCCCGTCCTACAAGTCTCTCACACAGAAACACACACGCTCTCTCTGTCGAACACGCCCACCCCTTTAATTCCGCCCACCCACAGCCACTAATGTCTCAAAGTATAATAATGTCTCTCACACATATGCCTAAGGTTAACTCGAGTTCCGGAACCATATGAATACATACAATGGGATTCCAGCAGAGCACCTTTTGTTTTGAGATTTCGCTCTCTCTCTCTCTCTCACTCACACGCGCGCGCGCACACACACATTGTTTCTCGCTTCATTTTTTCCGGCACTTGCATGCACACAATTTTGTTTATCTTCGTGATGCTTTAATTATGCCTCGCACAAATGCTATATACCTATCCCTTAATATAGCTAGATATGTGTCACACAAACTCCTTCTCCCTACTAGCAAGATGCCCATGCGTTGCACCGAACATCAAGATGCATTTGTATGAGTAGTTTATCTTGTGGGAGAAAAGGATGAACGAGGGAATGCCTTATTTGCAAATGCGGAGAGGGGTATGGGTATCTTTTTGCAAAATTGCCACCGTTTCCTTCCTATCCGTCGGATATAAATCGGATGGCCTATATTGCAGGATGGCAGGAACACCATCATCACCAACTCTGTTTTTTATAAGAGTAGGGATATGTAAGTGTCACTGCCCCCCCTCGACACACACACCCACACCCACACAACCACACACACACACTTCCCAACACCGAAGGAGTAGGGTGACACCTCGATCTTGATACTAATCTATCGACTGGCTTCTCTCTCAAACACACACACACACACACACTACCCGACACCGAAGGAGTAGGGCGGCACCTCGATCTTGATAGTAATCTATCTACTCCTCTTTCAAACACACACACACATACACACACACTCGCTAGTTGTGCCTCTGTGCCTACCGCGCACACTCTCGATACGTCTTTCTCTCCCTCCCCCTCCCCCCACCCCAACAATGACAGCAGAAGGGTGACAACTCGATCTGATCGTAATCTGTCAATTGGTTTCTCTCTCGAACATTGTGTCTCTGTGCCTTGCTCAGTAGCCCCCTCGATATGTAGACTTCTCGCGCGCGCACAGCTGTAGTGACGATGACGCTGAACCCAGTGTGCCTCGTTTTTACCGGCCTCATGTGATAGTTTTCACCCTGTTTTCTGTTAATTAACAAGGCAACCTTTTCTTTGTTACTACTAGTGAATCTGAAATCATTCGGGGCAGACATAAAATATATCACTTCAACCCAATTATCGCAGTAACTATTTTAAAAGAAACTAGCTAGATGCCCGTGCGTTGCACGGAACATCAAGATGCATTTGTATGAGTAGTTTATCTTGTGAGAGAAAAGGATGAACGAGGGAAGGCCGTATTTGCGAACGTGGAGAGGGGTGTGGGTATATTTTTGCAAAATTGCCATAGTTTTCTTCCTATCCGTTAGATATAAATCCGACGGCCTATATTGCAGGATGGCACGCACACCATCATCACCAACTCTGTTTTCTACTCCCTCCGTTCCTAAATATTTGTCTTTTTAGAGATTTCAACAAGTGACTACATATGGAGCAAAATGAGTGAATCTACACTCTAAAATATGTCTACATACACATCCGTATGTGGTAGTCCATTTGAAATCTGAAAAAGACAAATATTTAGGAACGGATGGAGTATAAGAGTAGACATGGAGATATATCTCCAGCATGGTCTACAACAAAAATGTGCTGGACTGGTTAGCGCCGGATGCTCGCAACGCGATGACATGAGTTCGAATTCTGTCTTTAACTTTAGATTTTTATATTATATATTACTTATTTAATATATACTTCTTTCGCTACTGTACTGACAGTGGAACCCACAGAGTACTTAGAATACAAGATTAAGGATGGACTTGTTTCTTTTTAACTTTCTGTACGAAGCTGTAGCCACCCTGCAAGTCACGTGTACACTGTACATGCAATTAACTTTTTATAGAGGGACAATCATACACGCAATTAACTCAAATGGATTGGATGTCACTCTATTATTTCCAGCATAAGAGCATCTCCAACGGCAGCCGGCAAATTTCCTCCCGCTTCCTTCCGCGGAGGACGACATCAAACGCCAGCGGCATACATTTTCACAACTCTAACCAACCAGATGAAATTCGTGCAAACACGGACTGATTTCATATAAGCATGAAGGATTTCGTATAAAAAAGCCGGATCTTCATATAAACATGATGGATTTCATTACATTTACATGAACTAAGCGGTGCCAATCCGGCTCTCTTGGTATAATTAATACTCCCTCCGTCCGGAAATACTTGTCCTAGAAATGGATGTATCTAGACTTATTTTAGTTATAGATACATACAATTTATCCATTCTTAGAACAAAAATTTCCCGCCAGCTGGAGAGGGAGTACATAATCTAAATGGCCGCCCGCGGATCCCTTTGTCTTCCTCATGTCCGGCAGACACTTTGCGGGGTCGACGAAGGTCCTCGGAAGAGACGAAGAAGCAAAGAAACCACCTGAATGCGCAGTCGTCGCCTCGGCGGTGGCCTTCATGGGACCCAAGTGGCGGCGGCCTCCCGTGTTCTACTTCTCCTCGATGATGGCGGCGGACACGGAGAAGCTGGCCACCGACTCGTCGCTCTCCACGCACCCGGCTTCTGTCTCTGCCTGCATGGCGCTGCCGCAGGCACGGGAGGCGCGCCCACAGACACGGGAGGCGCGGCACCGCAGACACTGGTGGCGCGGTACGACGCGGCAGCGACGACGCCCGTACCGGTGTGCTCGCCGCCGTGCCGGCGTGGAGCAACTCGCCACTCCTCATCGAGCTGAACTGGAGCGGCGAGTTGCTGAACCACGCGCCTGCTTGGGGCGGCAACTGGCTCCGTCGGGCCAAGCGAGGTTGGTGAAGCACCGAGCGGCCTCGCCCGTATCCGGAGGGCTCGGCGGGCCACCCAGCCGGGTAATATGCCGGAGAACGGCTCCTCGGAAGCCATCGGAAGAGTGGAGAAAATGGTGAAGGAGGAGATGGGGGAGCGGCGGAGGGGTGCGATTCTTGCCCGCTGTCTGTCTGGCCTCGTGTAAATAGAGGGCGGACGGTAGGAGCTTGGCCGGCGTCTGGCCTCGTTTAAACTGAGGGCGGACGGGAGGAGCTCGGCCGGTGTTGCGTTTAATTCCGGCCCGCTCATGAACGGACGTGTGGCCGGAGTAGGTTTCTCGGTTTGCATGCGGGTTTAACGGAGGGGTTTGATGGAGGCGAGGAGGCGTGTTCAGCCGGGCGTGCAGCGGGCGGCGCAGTACTATTCGATTTGACAGCGGGCGGCGCAGTTCCCGATACGGCTTTAATGCAGACGAGGGAGGGAGTAGCGGTTCCCGAAATGTTGAACGGCCAATGCATCCTCCTTCAATTAATGCATGAGGGAAGTAATGGGAGGAGGACCGGGAAAAGAGGCTGCACGATGTGAATGCAACGCAGTTTGCCCTCATATAAAGGCGCCCCTCCATTCCAATGCATCTACCACATCGTACGCACCTAAGCATTTGCCTAAGCACCTACACTAAGCGCAAAAGAGCTCACTCCAGACCCATGGCGGCGATGCGCGCGAGCGGCCAGCGGCTGTGCCAGATGGTCCACGACGTCGGCCTGCGGCATGGCGCCGAGGATCGTCTCCAGACGGTGTTGGAGACCGGCTGGTGGATGGCCGCCGTCGACGCCAACTACGACTCTCAGTTGGACCAGATGATCGTTGCCACCACCAACAAGTTCACCGTCCTCAAGAAGCTCGCGGACGACATCGCCGTACTCCTCCAGCCCGCGCGCCCGGGCTCCTCATTGCCTGCCACCCTAATCGGCCTCCATGGCCGGAACCTCTTTCAAGCACTGGTGGCCCTGCGACTGCCCGCCGACGCCACGAAGAATGTCCACCTGGAGGTCGCGCTCGCCGCGAGGCGCCTCGCCCTGCAAGAATTCGTCGACCTACACATCCACGTGTACGAGCAAATCGTGTACATAGGTATCTACAAGGCCAGTGAGGACGCTACGACGTTGGCCTTCCTCAACCGGCTGGAAGCCTTGGATGCCTTTGCTGAGAAGCACCTCGACCTCGCCACAAAAGCCGCCGCTCCTTAGCCGCCGGTCGGTGGCCCGGCGCACTAAGTTGAGGAGGAGGAGGTCGTACGTTGATGGATGCATCTTTCTTCTTGCCTTCTGTAACCACCACTGCGATCGCATCATCATCGTGGCCTTAATTCTTATTGTGTTGTTGCATTCTCGTTCCAGTCAATACCGACATGTGCGATCCCTTTGCTTAATTATATGCATCACTGTAACTAGTACTCCATCCGTCAATTTATAAGTTGTGCTTACCTTTTCCATCAACTTCGTGCAACGCGCGGGCATCTTGCTAGAAACACTAGAACATGTCGGACCGCGTGTGACCAAACCGACGATGCGCCAACCTAGCTACTACGTACCCTGCTTATCTGGCGGAAATAGCCCCGCCCTAGCGTTTCCAATCGTTATTTCTATCTATCGATCGTGCCAAGGAGCAGAACCAAAATGTTACAATTTATACATGTTTCTCTACTCCTACTCCTATAAAAGACTCAGTTGGTGATGGTGGTGTGTCTGCCATCCGTCGTTTCTGACCATTAGATCTGCATCTAACGGCTGTGAGGTAAGTTGTGGCATTTTTGCAACAATAGCCCACTTCTCTGCTCCAATTTGCAGAAAACCCCTTATTATCTTGAAAGCAACCACATCCCTCCCTCACCTCATCAAAACAGCCTGAGAAATATATTTTGAGTGAAAAGTACTCCCTCCGTTCCTAAATATTTGTCTTTCTAGAGATTTCAATAAGTGACTACATACGGAGCAAAATGAGTGAATCTACACTTCAAAATATGTCTATATAATCCGTATGTGATAGTCCATTTGAAATCTCTAAAAAGACAAATATTTAGGAACGGAGGGAGTAATATATTAGGAGTATATCAAAACAAGAGTGATTTCTTTCAAGTTTGTGAACAAGTACTACTATTCTACTACTTTGGATCCGTCGCAACGCACGGGCACATTGCTAGTAAAAGGAAAAGGCCTGCCGCGTTCGCGTCGCACTCCCCCCACACACGCCCGGGAATCGGGAGTACTCCACGGCCCGTCCGGCACGACACATAGCTTAGGGAAGGCGTGTTGCCTAGCATTTTCACTTTCATGTGGGACCGCCGTTGAGCAAACTGACTATTGGAAAACAGCACCCCGCCCGCCGCCGGGTTGGAAAACAGAAACGAGGGGAAGATCTAGATGTAGCACGGAAGCCAAGAAATTTGGTGTCAGATGGGGCTCATTGATAGAGTAGGAGCATTCCGTACTACTCTACTCCTACTAGTACCAAGTTTGTACTATACAACTAGTACTACCACTATACAACTAGTAGGTACGTGCACGGCACAACATCGTAGGAACAAAAAAGGGAAGATCTTGTTTTGGGTGATTTATCTTTTTTTCAGTCAACGTAGTATGAATAATATGATGTGGGGGGCACCCATGAAGCTTATGTGGCTTGGTTGCATGGCTACGAAAGGTTAGAGAAAAATAAATAGATAATGTGTTTAGAGTGCACTCCACTAAACAGATATACTTTGGATCCATTGCAACGGGCCGGCACATCTATATCTATACCCCCTATATAGTGTGTGAATAACTTTGAAAGTTGGTTGTTGGATGAAGCCAATCCAAAGGTACAAAGATGGCAAATCCGAGCACTACTGGCCGTTGGATATCATCTACATTCCACCAGATTCTGCCACATGTAGAATCTAGAAGACTCCATGGTTGAACTTCATTCATGACTAACTTTGCCACAACTAAGCTTAGGCAAAGTGTGTCTGCCACAAAAAATGTGGCTAACAAAATGGCCACCACAAGTGTGGCAAGATTTGGCAAGAAGTTGAGTCTATGACATGTGGACCATGTAGCTAGAAAAGTGTGGCAAGCCACAAGTGTAGCAATGAACCAAACACATGCCTGGTGTGTTTGGTAGGGTGTATGAAGGGTGCATGATCCCAAGAGTTCCCTTCTCGACCCACTTTTGGGTGTTTGGTAGAGTGTATGGAGGGTGCATGAGTCCACACTAGATTAGCACAAATACACTAGAAGCATGCATGAAGAGAGCATACATGAAGAGGGGTGTTGAGTTGAGCATGCATGAAGAGGGAACAACTATGCTGAGACGAGAACGCAACCAAACACACTTGTGGCACGCCTAAGCTTAGGCGTGGCAACCTTAGGCTGCAAACCAAACCATAACTTTGAAAGTTGGTCGTTGGATGAAGCCAATCCGACGGTACAAAGATGGCAAATCCGAGCACTACTGGCCGTTGGATATCATCTACATTCCACCAGATTTTGCCACATGTAGAATCTAGAAGACTCCACATGTAGAAGCATAATGCACAAACCACCAGAATCTCATGCGTGCAATGCACGTGTACCTTACTAGTAGTTGGTAGTAGTAAGAAACAAATTCCGGGTTTGGCACGAGCTCGTACTGCGGGAGCACCACAAGGCCTGCCGCAGGAGTTACATTTCCCTCTCGGGGCCCACGGGACCGAACTTCAGTGGCTTAGTGCCCGGCCTATGAGTCAATGACATGCGGACCTTAAATGCGGCTGGCCCACATGTCATTCTCATGGTGGTGGTGTGGTTCGCGACTCACTCGTTCGAGATGAACCGGCCGGTGGTGGCGTGGCCGTGGCGAGGGTGCCACAGCTGGGCGTCGGGGCGTTACGAGGCGTAGATGGCCACACCGGCGGGTACTACTGTAGTACAGAAGTACTCCAGCTGAGGATTGATGCCCGGGACGAAATGTGTCACAGCCGCTGGATGAAAATTCGATGGTGCGGGAGTACGGATCGGAGCACAGCAGCGGAGCAGGCAAACCGCGTCCAATCGGGTGTGGCTGTGGTAGAAAGTTGATGGTCGCCGCAGTTCAGCTGGCCCGCATGTCATGCACACAAAGGCAGAGGAGCGGTGGGGCCGAGAGGGATGAGGCGCACGTCGGGGGGATGAGGATCCCCTGACGTGAACAATCCTACCATTCTATCACTGACATGTGGGACCCGCAAGTGTGGGTCCCACCAGTCAGCGAAGGAAAGGCAGGGTAAGGCAGTGATAGCCACGTCAGAGGATCCATGTCCACGTCGGGGGACGTCGTGCTTACAGGTAGGGTTGGAGCGGCGTCGTGGGAATCGCGTGTGGGTGTGGCAGTGGTAGAAACAAGAAACGTGATGGTCGCGTGGTTCAACTTCCATGGACAAGCTGTCATGTCTGCTGACACATGTATATCAAAACTAGAGTGTTTATATTTCAAGCACGTGAACAAGTATTATTCTACTACTTTGGATCCATTGCAACGCACGGGCCAGCACATTGGTAGTAGTAGTGTCTATCTCTATCTCTAGAGGCCTTCCCTCGTTCATCCTTTTCTCTCACAAGATAAACTACTCATACAAATGCATCTTGATGTTCCGTGGAACGCACGAGGATGTTTCCTTGGGGGTCTCTCCAGCGCGGCGTGGCCGTAGTTGCAAGTTGACGCCCCTTGAGATGCCGACGTTGAGGGGCACTCGGATTTCCTCCGATGAGCAGGTAAGATGAGTTTGATCACGTAGTAAATGCATTCTAAAGACTACTTCCGTGTCCATTTCCTAATTCTCCCCCTGCCCACTGTTTCACAGGTTAGGCTCGGTGCGAGTGGAGATTGGCTTGCATATGTACGGGAGGGTACCAACATCAATTTGCACAACATTTACAACGGTGACACCGTTCCCGTAGAACCTTTGTCCAACATTGGGATCAGCCATGCAACGGGCCACCGCATGAATTGGTACGATAGAACCACGGTGAGATTGAATAAGATAGCACGAACCTTGCACATGGCGGTCAAAGGTGGACCATGCTGTCTGCGGCCGATTTGTTGCCGTACGAGTACGAAGACGCTGTGCTCCTTTCTAACCGCATCTTTGCGGTGACAAACCAGGGGACTTGTTTCGTATGGGACACATCCTACGATATACTCCCTCTCTCCCAGTTTATTTGTTTTGAATCTTTTCATTTTATAAGTTTCAAATTCAAATTTAGAGGGGCAGTGGGGCCGAGAGGGGTGAGCCGCAGGTCGGGGGACGTGTGGTGTCATGGGTTCGTGCGGCGTCGTGGGAATCGCGTGTGGCTGTGGTAGAAACTTGATGCTCGCCCCATTTAAGGTGGCCCACATGTCATGCACACAAAGGCAGAGGGGCGGTGCGACCGAGAGGGGTGAGGCGCACGTCGGGGGACGTGGTGCCGTGGGTTGGAGCGGCGTCATGGGAATCGCGAGTGGCAGTGGATGAAACGTGATGGTCGCCGTAGTTGAACTTCCATGGACAAGCTGTCATGTCTACGGACACATGCATTGCATACCGATCACTGGAAGGAGTAGTAGGGAAAGCTAGGCGGATAAATAGTTCCTTATAGTCAAGCGGACCCACGCTACTACTTGTTCCAAAGACATGCATACCATCGAAATAGTCCATCTATATCAATATACATAGAGAGGGAGTATTTTTTTACAAGAGAGGAAATAGTTCATACATCCATAATGCCCTGCTGCTGGTGCAACATCTTCTTCTTCTTCTTCTTCTTCTTCTTCTTCTTCTTGTTCTTCTTCTTCTTGTTCTCATTTTCTGTGGGAGACGGCTTCGCAACAAGCTCTCTGGACCTTGCAGCTACCTCGAAACTCACACAGGCATCGAGGGCAGCATATTTTATCCGCTCGTACGTCAAGGGATAATTCTCCCATCCAGACGACCTTAATGCCAGCGTCTCGTCACCCTTCGGAAGATTTGTTCCTAGCACAAAATTTGCTACGTCGAATGGGGATGGTGTCGGTTTATCACAATCTTCTACATGAATTTTTATTTTGGTTTGTAGGTGACGTCAGCGATGCTTTTCAAATCAAGGTTGTACGGCTCCAACTTTTGTTTGTCCCCTGCGATGGCTGCCCCATAGAAGTATATGTCCTCCTGAGACAAGAAATCGTGAAGCTCACCTGGTATGGAGGGCGCGTGTATGATGTGGTACACCAAAACATCATCTTCGAGGCACATCTGAAGGACAACGGCGTGTTGGATCTTCCCAGTGGCACGCTCCGTGTACTCTGCATCGAGACCGATGACATTCATCTCCACCTTTTGGAGGGAGTTGGATACATTGTTGATCCACTTCCGAACAACCCTTGGGTGGTCAGTGACTGTGGCAACTATGCTCAATGAGCCTTCGACGAGGACATGTTGGACGCTAAATACCTGCATCTCGATCTCTTTCGCCATTTGGAACCGCTGGACCGGAGGGCTATGGTTTGGAGAATTAGGATTAGATGGCTAGTCTAACTGAAGAAGATAATTACTTATAGGGGCTTCGGAATTACTCCAGGAGGATGTGAAGAGGTTAAAACAATGTGAATGCAGTGTAGTTTGGATGCAAATGAAGATCAAGGAGTAGTGAAAAAGCCAAGGAAAATCGGTTCCCGATGGAGAAGTAAATGGGAGAAGTTATGCATGAGGAGAGCTGCGGTGGTTTGACTGCTGCATGCAATGGATTGGACGGGCTCTTCGGTTGCCTTTTCTCTCTCCCACGCACATAGAATGGCCCACTTGCATGCTGCAGTTTATTGGCTGGAGTCTGGCTGCAGCTGCTCATGCGTACGCTAATTAATGCTGTGAATGCGGGGCATGGAAGGAAATGGGCGCATGCAAAAGGGTATATACACAGACTAATTAGAGAAATACTGAAAAAAGTTATGCGCATACAAAAGAGGACCAGAGGGAGTACTACTCATGTTTCTACTACGGTTAAGGAATATGCGGTTATCCTCAAAAAAGAAAAGTCCTTCTTTGCGCTTCCGCATGCATGAGAATTTGGTTCTGCTCGCAATATGGATGATAGCTGGAGGATGAAGTGAACCCAGAGGCATGCTAGCATGGGAGTGTACTCATGTTCCTACTACTCCTACTACTAGTAGTAGTACAACTGTGGTACACTTGATGGTCAAAATACTGTTATTCATCCGGTCCTCACAGTGAAGTGACAAGACCCTGCGCTCGAGGTGACACCAGTCCAGGCGGTGTGTCCGGGTTACCAAAGTCAGCCTCACCTTGTGCACTGTGCAGTCACTGTCACCGCTGCTATATAGCATGCCTCGCCTCGTCTCCCTCTCCCCTAGCACCACTCCATCTCCATCTCCGTCTCGCCGGAGATCTTGAGGTCACTCTTCATTATCTCACTGTGCCCCCGCATACCCTCGCCTCGCTCCCCTCCCCCAGTACCACTATTCCCTCGCTAGCCGCTCCAGCACCGACAGCCTTCTCCCCCGTAAATCAAGCCCCCCAAAACCCCACCTTCCAAACTGCACCATGGCCGAACGCGAACCGCGAAGGATCCATATGAGCCGCGATTGGAGCAATCTCCCAAGTGACGTCCTCGACCTCTGTTGTTCGTGTATGGATATGTTGAGCGCCCTGCGGCTGGCTGCATGCTCGAGGGGCATGCACACGGCCATCATCGAAGCGAGGCCAAAGCTTTTCAAGACACCCTGCTTGCTGCTATCTAGTCTTGCGAGATTGGCTCACCATGATACGGAGGCTTACATGATGCCCCTCGACTTCAATCCGATCTCCATTAGCTGAAACTTCTTTGCAGGTATGTAGTGGGTCGCCGTACATCATTTCCCTTGACTTCGATCCGATCACCATCACCCGAAACTTCTTGGCAGGTATGTACTTGGTCGGCATGAACTCCCACTGGATGGCTGCCTTCAGAGAAGACGGTAAAAAGTTGGTGCTCGTGAACTTCCAGACCTCCCATGAGATTATCCTTCCTCCGTTGGATTATATAGAGTTTTACCATCGCGGTCCTAGTCATCTAGATTACCACGTCAGTTGGACGGACCTTGTTTTGCAGAAGATTGTAATCTGCCAAGTGCCCACACGACATGCGAATTATGCAGACTTCAAGCCAATTGCATTGCTCGACCGTAGACTCGCCTATCTTTACGCCAGTGCCTTCTTTAGCTGGAGACAACTCAGCTGATACGTCCATTTTGCATCATGCTTTTTATATCGATATTTATTGCATTATGGGCTGTTATTACACATTATGTCACAATACTTATGCCTACTCTCTCTTATTTTACAAGGTTTACATAAGGAGGGAGAATGCCGGCAGCTGGGATTCTGGGCTGGAAAAGGAGCAAATATTAGAGAGCTATTCTGCACAACTCCAAAAGTCCTGAAACTCCACGAAAGTTATTTTTGGAAATAATAAAAAATATTGAGCGGAAGAAATATGTCAGGGGGGCCTCCACCTGGCCACGAGGGTGGGGGACGCGCTCTACCCCCTGGGCGCGCCCCTGCCTCGTGGGCCCCCTGTTGGCCCTCCGGTGCCCATCTTCTGCTATATGAAGTCTTTCGTCCGAAGAAAAATCATAAGCAAGCTTTCGGGACGAGACTCCGCCGCCACGAGGCGGAACCTTGGCGGAACCAATCTAGGGCTCCAGCGGAGCTGTTCTGCCGGGGACACTTCCCTCCGGGAGGGGGAAATCATCGCCATCGTCATCACCAACGCTCCTCTCATCGGGAGAGGGCAATCTCCATCAACATCTTCACCAACACTATCTCCTCTCAAACCCTAGTTCATCTCTTGTATCCAATTCTTGTCTCCAAGTCTGGGATTGGTACCTGTAGGTTGCTAGTAGTGTTGATTACTCCTTGTAGTTGATGCTAGTTGGTTTATTTGGTGGAAGATCATATGTTCAGATCCTATATGCATATTAATACTCCTCTGATTATGAACATGAATATGCTTTGTGAGTAGTTACGTTTGTTCCTGAGGACATGGGAGAAGTCTTGCTATTATTAGTCATGTGAATTTGGTATTCGTTCGATATTTTGATGAGATGTATGTTGTCTATCCTCTAGTGGTGTTATGTGAATGTCGACTACAAGACACTTCACCATTATTTGGGCCTAGAGGAAGGCATTGGGAAGTAATAAGTAGATGATGGGTTGCTAGAGTGACAGAAGCTTAAACCCTAGTTCATGCGTTGGTTCCTAAGGGGCTGATTTGGATCCATATGTTTCATGCTATGGTTAGGTTTACCTTAATACTTTTGTTGTAGTTGCGGATGCTTGCAATAGAGGTTAATCATAAGTGGGATGCTAGTCCAAGTAAGAACAGCACCCAAGCACCGGTCCACCCACATATCAAATTATCAAAGTACCGAACGCAAATCATATGAACGTGATGAAAACTAGCTTTACGATAATTGCCATGTGTCCTCGGGAGCGCTTTTCTCTATATAAGAGTTTGTCCAGGCTTGTCTTTTGCTACAAAAAGGATTGGGCCACCTTGCTGCACTTTATTTACTTTTGTTACTTGTTGCTCGTTACAAATTATCCTATCACAAAACTATCTGTTACCTATTATTTCAGTGCTTGCAGAGAATACCTTGCTGAAAACCGCTTATCATTTCCTTCTGCTCCTCGTTGGGTTCGACACTCTTACTTATCGAAAGGACTACGATAGATCCCCTATACTTGTGGGTCATCAAGACTCTTTTCTAGCGCCATTGCCGGGGAGTGAAGCGCCTTTGGTAGGTGGAATTTGGTAAGGAAAAAATTATATAGTGTGCTGAAATTTACTGTCACTTGTTACTATGGAAAGTAATCCTCTGAGGGGCTTGTTCGGGGTATCTTCACCCCGACCAGTAGAGCGAAGAGTTGCTGCTCAACCTACTAAACCTACTGAAGATGAAAATGTTTACTTTGAGATTCCTTCGGGTATGTTAGAAAAACTGCTAGCTAATCCTTATACAGGAGACAGAACAAAGCATCCTGATGAGCACCTAAGATATGTGGATGAAGTTTGTGGATTATTTAAGCTTGCAGGTATACCCGGTGATTTTATTAAGAAGAAGGTCTTCCTTTATCTTTGGAGGGAGATGCATTGACATGGTGTAGGCTATGTGATGATACGGGATCATGGAACTACAAACGATTGAAATTGGAATTTCATCAGAAATTTTATCCTATGCATCTTGTTCATCGTGATCGCAATTATATATATAATTTTTGGCCTCGCGAAGGAGAAAGCATCGCTCAAGCTTGGGGGAGGCTTAAATCAATGTTATATTCATGCCCCAACCATGAGCTCCCAAGAGAAATAATTATTCAAAGTTTTTATGCTCGGCTTTCTGATAACAATCGCACCATGCTCGATACTTCTTGTGCTGGCTCTTTTATGATGAAGACTATTGAATTCAAATGGGATTTATTGGATAGAATTAAACGCAACTCTGAAGATTGGGATCTCGATGAAGGTAAGGAGTCAGGTATCACACCTAAATTTGATTGTGTTAAATCTTTTATGGATACCGATGTTTTCCGTAAATTTAGCACTAAATATGGCCTTGACTCAGAGATAGTAGCCTCTTTCTGTGAATCTTTCGCTACTTATGTTGATCTTCCCAAGGAGAAGTGGTTTAAATATCATCCTCCCATTGAAGTAAAGTAGCTGCACCTATTAAAGTTGAAGAAAAGACTATCACTTATAATGATCCTATTGTTCCTACTACTTATGTTGAGAAACCACCTTTCCTTGTTAGAATAAAGGATCATACTAAAGCAATATTAGAACTTATTCACCTCCTGAGCAAATTAAAGTTGAACCTAATATTGCTATTGTTAAAGATCTCTTGTCTGATAATATTGATGGGATGTTATTCATTTCTGTGATGAAACTGCTAGAATTGCCAAACCTTGCGCTAAAGATAAACATAGACATGTGGTAGGCATGCCTGTTATTTCTGTTAAAATAGGAGATCATTGTTATCATGGCTTATGTGATATGGGTGCTAGTGCTAGTGCAATACCTATCGACTTATACAACGAAATTAAGCATGATATTGCACTGACTGAGTTAGAAGATATTGATGTCACAATTAAACTTGCCAATAGAGATACTATTTCACCAATGGGAATTGTTAGAGATGTTGAAGTCTTGTGTGGGAAAACTAAATATCCTGCTGATTTTCTTGTTCTTGGTTCCCCACAAGATAGTTTTTGTCCCATTATATTTGGTAGACCTTTCTTGAACACTGTTAATGCTAAGATAGACTACAAAAAGGATGTTGTTACTATTGGTTTGGGTGATATGTCTCATGAGTTTAATTTCTCTAAATTTCGTAGACAACACCGTGAAGAGGAATTGCCTAGTAAGGATGAAATTATTGGTCTTGCTTCTATTGCCGTGCCTCCTAGTGATCCTTTAGAAAAATATTTGCTAGACCATGAAAATGATATGTTTATGAATGAAAGAAGGGAAATAGATGAAGTATTCTTTAAACAGGAACCCATCCTGAAACACAATTTGCCTGTTGAAATCCTAGGGGATCCTCCTCCACCTAAGGGTGATCCCGTGTTTGAGCTCAAACCGTTACCTGATACTCTTAAATATGCTTATCTTGATGAGAAAAAGATATATCCTATTATTATTAGTGCTAACCTTTCAGAGCAATAAGAAGAGAGATTATTGAAAACTCTGAAGAAGCACCGTGCTGCTATTGGATATACTCTTGATGATCTTAAGGGCATTAGTCCCACTCTATGTCAACACAAAATAAATTTGGAGGAAGACGCCAAACCAGTTCGTGATCATCAACGACAGCTGAATCCTAAGATGAAGGAAGGGGGGGGATTGAGGGAGTCCTTGACTAAGGTCCTCGGGCGTCTGGCCTGTTAGCCATGGGCCGGACTGATGGGCTGTGAAGATACAAGACCGAAGACTTTCTCCCATGTCCGAATAGGACTCTCCTTGGCGTGGAAGGCAAACTTGGCGACCGCATATGAAGATTCCTTTCTCTGTAACCGACTTTCTATAACCCTAGTCCCCTCCGGTGTCTATATAAATCGGAGGGCTTAGTCCGGAAAGATATATAGTCATACAAGCTAGGCTTCTTGAATTTTAGCCATTACGATATCGTGGTAGATCAACTCTTGTAATACTCATATTCATCAAGATCAATCAAGCAGGAAGTAGGGTATTACCTCCATAGAGAGGGCCCGAACCCGGGTAAACATTGTGTCCCCCGCCTCCAGTTACCATCATCCTTAGACGCACAGTTCGGAACCGCATACCCGAGATCCGCCGGTTTTGACACCGACATTGGTGCTTTCATTGAGAGTTCCACTGTGCCGTCCTCCAAAGGTTTGATGGCTCCTTCAATCATTAGCCACGATGCTGTCCGGGGGGAAACCTTCCTCCCCGGGCAGATCTTCGTGTTCGGCGGCTTTGCACTGTGGGCCAACTCCCTTGGCCATCTGGAGCAGATCGATGGCTATGCCCCTGGCCATCAGGTCAGATTTGGGAGCTTGAACTACGTCGCGGATATCCATGGAGAGTTTATCTTCGACAGCTTTGAGACCACGGCAACCGCTCCCTGTCCCCACGGCGAACATGACCTAAATCTGTCACCGGTCCATACTCAGGAAATTGCAGCTGTGACTACTCTGGCCCTAGATCCGGAGCAAATCACGACATCCGAGGACGGGAAGCTCGATCCCGCCACGGAAGCAAAAGACTCCACGGCGTTGTAGCCACACACAGACCTAACCCCGGATGATATCTGCGTCTCCGGAGCTTCGGACTGTTTTCCGACCTTAAGTTCCGAACCATGTGCGACCGCGCACGTTGTGCTGGATCGGTCATCAATCGCCGAATTCAGCGCCGCGGACATCTTCCGGCACTCACCTTAAGCCGATGTGCTGAACTCATTAAAGAATCTATCCCTAGCGGGGGACACTCAGCCGAATTATATCCGGTTTGAACTGGAGGCTGATGATGGAGAATTTTGTTTCCCAGCCACCACCGACTTCATAGCCACTGTCGAAGACCTAACCGACACGCTTGACTATGACTCCAAAGACATCGACGGTATGCGATGATGCTGGAGAAGAGGAGGCCCAAAACCCGTCGTTCACCGGACGATGGACGGCCACCTCCTCATATGACGTATACATGGTGGATGCACCAAAAGATAATAGCGACGGCGACAAGGAGAACCCAGCGAAGGATGACCCTCCTAAGACACAAGCAAAGTGTCGTCGTCAGCGGCGCCGCTCTAAATCGCGCTGTAGCAAGGACAGCAACACCGGCACAGGAGATGGTAACACTCCGGATGGTGCCGAAGACACGGAAGACCCCGACGAACAAGCTGCCGAACAAGACAATCGGGAAGATGGGCAAGTCAGCCCTGATGAACAGGCCATA
The DNA here is from genome assembly GCF_018294505.1 of Triticum aestivum. Classification (NCBI taxonomy): domain Eukaryota; kingdom Viridiplantae; phylum Streptophyta; class Magnoliopsida; order Poales; family Poaceae; genus Triticum; species Triticum aestivum. The sequence continues at coordinate 488,275,135 of NC_057808.1, forward strand.
GAAGAAGACTCGGGGGATGGTAGTTATCATCTGCTCTCCGAGGAGGAGGTGAGCCTCGGCAACGAAGATTTCATCGTGCCTGAGGAACCTCTCGAGCAGGAGCGCTTTAAGCTTCAGCTAATAGCCACTGCGAGGAGCCTGAAAAAGAAGCAGCAGCAGCTTCAAGCTGATCAAGACCTGCTCAATGATAGATGGACCGATGTCCTGGCAGCCGAGGAATACGGCCTTAAACGCCCAGCCAAAAGTTACACGAAGCGCAAATTGCTACCTCAGTTCGATGATGAGGCGCCAGAGCCCACACCTGCATCGTGCAATGCGGCTGACCGACCACCACACGGTCGGGATAAAACGGCAACTCGAGCCGAAAACCAGACTGTCCCACCTCGCCGTAAAGGCAGGGATAAGACAGCTCGGGGTTATACATATGACCTTCGTCAAGACCTGGACAGTAGAGTAGGACATACAAGATCGATCTACGGATCGCGAGGACGTGCCTTGACACGCGAGGACGGCTATCTATTCGGACGTGACAAACCTAGTCACGCCCGGGCCGAAAACCGCAGACGGACTCCATCGGAGCTACGTCGCGATGCGGCCTGATATAGAGGCGCCGCACACCCCTCTTTGCTTCACTGACGAAGTAATGGATCATGAATTCCTAGAAGGGTTCAAACCCATAAACATCGAATCATACGATGGAACAACCGATCCCGTGGTATGGATCGAGGATTTTATTCTCCACATCCACATGGCCCGCGAGGATGATCTTCACGCTATCAAATACCTCCCACTAAAACTCAAAGGGCCAGCTCGGCACTGGCTAAACAGTCTGCCTGAAAATTCTATTGGCAGCTGGGAGGACTTGGAAGAAGCTTTCCTTGACAACTTCCAAGGAACTTATGTCCGGCCACCAGACGCCGATGACTTAAGTCACATAGTCCAACAGCATGGAGAGTCAGCCAGGAAATTCTGGACTAGGTTCCTAACTAAAAAGAACCAGATCGTCGATTGTCCGGATGCCGAAGCCCTAGAGGCCTTTAAACATAGCATCCGTGACGAATGGCTCGCCTGCCACCTCGGCCAGGAAAAGCCGAAGTCCATGGCAGCCCTCACGGCACTCATGACCTGCTTCTATGCGAGTGAGGATAGTTGGCCGGCCCGTAGCAAAAACACAGCAAGTGAAATAGGCACCTCCGAGGGCAAAAATAGCAGTGGCAAGCTCCGACGAAACAGACACAAACGTCGAAGCAATGGCAACAACACCGATGACATGACAGTCAACGCAGAATTCAGTGGCTCCAAATCTAGTCAGTGGAAGAAGACATATAAATGGAACAATCAGGGACCATCTAGCTTGGACCGCATACTCAACCGTCCATGCCAAATCCACGGCACCCCTGACAAACCGGCCAATCATGCCAACAGAGATTGTTGGGTTTTTAAATAGGCCGGCAAGTTAAATGCCGAGACCAAAGAAAAGGGATCGCAAAGCGAGGACGATGACGAGGAGCCCCGGCAACCGAACACAGGAGGACAAAAGAAGTTCCCCCCAGGTCAAAAAGGTGAACATGATATATGCTACACACATCCCCAAGAGGGAGCGCAAGCGCGCGCTCAGAGACGTCTATGCGATTGAGCCAGTCGCCCCAAAATTTAATCCATGGTCGTCATGCCCGATCACTTTCGATCGACGGGATCATCCGACCAGTATCCGTCATGGCGGTTCAGCCGCATTGGTCCTTGACCCAATATTTGACGGATTCCACCTGACGCGAGTCCTTATAGACGGCGGCAGCAGCCTAAACCTGCTCTATCAGGATACAATGCGCAAAATGGGCATTAACCCATCACAGATCAAGTCCACAAGGACTACCTTCAAAGGAGTCACACAAGGTGTAGAGGCCCGCTGCACAGGCTCAATTACGCTAGAGGTTGTCTTCGGATCTCCGGACAACTTCCGAAGCGAAGAGTTGATCTTTGACATCGTCCCTTTTCGCAGCGGCTACCACACACTGCTTGGGCGAACTGCATTTGCTCGGTTCAACGCGGTGCCACACTACGCTTATCTCAAGCTCAAGATGCTCCATCCACGCGGCGTCATAACAGTCAATGGAAACACGGAACGCTCCCTCCGTACAGAAGAGCACACCACCGCCTTAGGAGCAGAAGTACACAGCGGCCTTCTCAAGCAGAACCTTAATTCGGCTGCCGAGACCCGAACACCGTTAAGAGGGTCTGTACTATTCTTCAGCAGGACAACTCGGCTCGTCAGGAGCTCGACTAGCAATTTGGCCTCCGTCCCAGTCCCGATCAAGTGGTGGCATTGGTACCGCGCATACATAACTATGCACTCCAAATACCATGGGCATAGACGGAGGCATAACTACCTTTTGATCCGCAATACGGCTCGACTGCTCCCGGACACGCATACTTTCACTGTTTCTATTTCCCCTTTTCAGGTCTCTTTTCTACAGGCTTTCCCTGATGGCTTGAACACCGGTCCTGTCAAAGGATAAACACACCGAGATGACAAGAAGCACAAGCATACAGGGGAATTTGTAGGTGTTTTCTTTAACGATCACTCTACCTGTTTTCAGGACCCACACGCAGCTCTCCCTTGGTCGTGGCATGTCAAATAGCCCGTTGCTTATCGTACTATTTGTATCAATGCGCCTCGACGTATTAATCAAATTATAATGGAAACAGTTCGCGGCCCAAATTTTAGGGCCCCTGCTTCATGCTTTTGCTCCTTTTCTGTTTTCCTCTTTTTTATTATTAATAAGCTTATCAGATAGCACCCGTACACTTTGGTATGTTTCCATTTGCCTGGGGCTTTATAGTGCCCCGCAATACGACAACAAAGTCCGAACACCTTTTTACAGTATAGTTCGGCACCCTGAATTTAGCACTATATGCATTGGCTCCGAATCATGTCTATGGTCAATAGTTGGGTTGCCCGGCTCCTGTGCTTACTACCTTACGTTCCGCTATATCGGCTAGGGTAGTAAAGGGAGAACTACTGCGATTGTGCCCAGGTTCATCCAAATGAGCACCTCAGTAGAGAAAGCCGAAAACTAACTGTCATGATGCAGCGCGAGCCGGTTAGCTCTTCGGAGGTTTCTAATCGCTAGAGGTTTTTTCCGCATTGCGCGATGAATCGGCTTTTATCCGATCAGGTGTTTACAGAATCCCCCAGTTTGGACTTCCGACTACCAGGGGCTGCGCCTAAAATTTTATTGTCGAACTCCTATGGCTAAGTGAGGGTGATAAAGCATTATAGTCCGATTGCCTTGTTTGTCGTGCTAAACACCTCCTTCAAGGACCAAATAATTGGATAAAGAGTGTTTAGATCCCATCCCGAACACCCCCGTATTACCTACGTGGGGGCTGAAGCCGACGACTGGCCAACTCTCAGATTTACTAAAAACGGCCGCACAGGAGGTAAAAATCTAACATAAAGCATTATGTTACATAAATTGTCTTTCTTTTATAATACAGGGCGAGACAAAATATGAATGTATTCATTCGAAAATCACGTCTTTTGCACACTGCTCCGCAACAATGTGGGACCCCTCCAGGACGTCTCCAAAATATCGCTCGGGTGTGCGGTGCTCCTTGCCCTCAGGCGGCCCCTCAGTCACTAGCTTGACGGCGTCCATCTTCGCCCACCACACCTTGACATAGGCGAAGGCCAGGCGCACGCCCTCGATGCAGACCGACCGCTTGACGACGTCCAGCCGAGCACAGGCATTCATCAGCCGCTTCACGAGGCCGAAGTAGCTGCTGGGTATAGCTTCGGCAGGCCACAGCCGGATTATTAAATCCTTCATGGCCACCCTATGTAGCTCGACCAGCTATTTCAGCTGATCGGTGAAGGGCACTGGATGTTCTGGCGCAAGGTACTGCGACCAGAACAGCTTCTCCGTCGAGCTCCCTTCTTCGGCCCAGAAGAACTCCGCAGCGTCTGACACTCTGCGCGGCAGGTCCGCAAACGCCCCTGGGGAACTCCGAATTTGGGTTAGTAAACAATACTTCTTCTTCACATACTTGCTTTGCCTACTAAACGCCTTACCCGCTGCGATCTTCTTTGCCTCCTGGATCTCCTGGAGGGTGCCCTGGGCTTCAACCCGGGCCTCTTCCGCACTTTGGCGAGCCTTGGCGAGTTCGGTCTCTCGAGCCAAAACATCACCCTCCAAGGCATCACACTTTTTCACCGCGTCCTGGAGCTCTTGCTGGACCTCATTGAGCATGGCCTTGAGCTTTTTACGAGTGGCTTGCTCCTTGGCAGCTTTCTCCTCGGCTTCGGCCAGGGCCTTTTTCGGGGCCTCGACCTCGGTCATCGCTCCTACACAAATCATGACATCACAGTCAATACACATCATTTATTCTTTCTAAATATATAGCAAGTCATTGCATACCTTGCTGCTCTTCCAGCCGCTTCCTTGATTGGCCGAGTTCTCCCTCGGCCCGCTCCAACTTCTGCTTCAGTCCGGAGACTTCGGCAGTGTGTGAGGTTGCGGCCAGCAATGATGCCTGCTCATTGATACAAAGACACATTCAGTTAGTTCCCTGCGAAAATTAATTGGTCCTCTGTCCGGCTTTTCTTTCCGAACACCGGACAATGTCTCAGGGGCTACTGTCTATATTGGGACTTTTTCTCTTTTGCGCCGCTTACCTCAAAACCTGCAGCAGGACGCTGCAGGCTTCGGTCAGTCCGCTTTTGACGGACTGAACCTTCTCAATCACCGCACCCATAAGGATACGGTGTTCATCCACAATGGAAGAGCCTCGTAGCGCTTCCAGCAGATTGTCCGGTGCCTCTGGTTGGACAAAGGTCACCGGCGGGATGGGCACGCCTCCTTCTTTTGAGGGAGGCTGCTTGCCGGATTCCGGAGCCTTGTGGGTCTCTAGAACCGTATTCGGTTGGGGGCCGAATTGAACCTGGCCCCCATCAACGGTCCCCATGGGGATCTGTTCCCTCATGTGTCCGGCGGCCGAGGTCTCACCCTCTGGCGCCGCCCTGGCGACCTCTGGAACCTCTCCCCGGCCAGGAAGGGTCCTTGGGAAGACACCTCGATGTCGCCCTTGGCCGGGGGAGAGTGAGCGGCCGAAGGTTACTCGCTGGTCATCGCCTTTGAATCCAGCGAACCTCCCGACGAGGTTTGCAGGGAGCTGTCGTGGGCCGGACTTCCATAGCATAACTAACCATGTTAATACAATAAAGAGGAAAGGCCGGATACACGGGCGAGTACGAGTCTGTCAGTACTTACGACGCTGCTAGGGGCTTGCTCCGCGGGGGTCGCTCCGGACTGCTGTCAACGTCCCACGCGGTTTTATCCGCGAGGGAGCCTTTCCCCTTATTGGGCGCCTCCGCCTCCAGATTTGTGGAGGCCGCCCTCTTCTTCCTCCCCCCATCAGGGGGAGGGTTGCTTTCCTCCTCCTCCTCATCATCATCTTCGATGGCAGAGGAGTGAGTCTTGTCTTTGGACATCACGTCTGAAGTACCCTTGCGGCGGAGGCCACCCCGGCCCCCCTTGGCCTTCTTATTGGCCTTCGTCTCTGGCGGCTGATAGGGCGCTGGGACCAGCATCTTCGCCAGGAGCGGGATGACTGGCTCTTCGGGCAACGGAGCCGAACTATGAATTCTCTCCACTTTCTTCGTCCATTCCTGAAACGATAAACTAGCAAAGTTCGGTTACCCTCCTTGGACAAACAGGTAGAGGGTACGCCTTGAGATGCGAGGGACTTACCGCGCTGGCCGGGTGGGCAAGATCGTGCCCACGATCCGAGTCTATGGCCGGCGGCTTCTCATCGCCTTTGAAGAGCAGCTTCCAGGCGTCTTCGTGAGTGGTGCCGAAGAGCCTCACCAAGGTGTGGTGCTTCTCCGGATCAAACTCCCATAGAGGGGAAGTTCGGCTTTGGCAGGGGAGGTTCTGGCGAACCAGCATAACCTGGATCACGTCGACGAGCTTGATGTTCTTTTTCACCATCCTTTGGATGCGCGTTTGCAGCGCCATCAGCTCATCCGACGAAGACCAATTTGGGCCCTTCTCCATCCAGGAAGTCAGCCGCGCATTGGAGCCCCGGACTTAAATTTAGGGGCGGCGGCCCAAGTGGCACCGCGTGGCTCTGTGATATAAAACCACAACTTCTGCCACTCTTTGACAGTCTCCACGAACGTGCCTTGGGGCCATGTGACGTTGGGCATCTTGCTCACCATGGCTCCCCCGCACTTCGCATGTTGGCCATCCACCACCTTCGGCTTCACGTTGAAGATTTTGAGCCACAGTCCGAAGTGGGGCTGGATGTGGAGGAAAGCCTCACACACGACAATGAATGCCGAGATGTTGAGGAAGGAGTTCGGGGCTAGATCATGGAAATCTAGTCCGCAATAGAACATCAGCCCGCGGACGAAGGGGTGGAGTGGAAACCCTAGCCCGCGGATGAAATGAGGGAGGAAAACCAACCTCTCGTTGGGTTTTGGTGTGGGGACAACTTGTCCCTTGGCCGGGTGCCGGTGGGTGATCCCTTTCGCCAGATACCCGACCTCCCGAAGCTCGGTGATGTCCTTCTCCTTGACGGAGGAGGCCATCCACTTGCCCTGACCTCCGGATCCGGACATGGTTGTGTGTTTGCTCAGAAAGGAAAAGATGAGAACTTGGGCGCTAGAGCTCGAGAATGGAAGGGCTGAGGAAGAAAGAAGGCATGGGTGAAGAAGAGGAATCCTTATCCCCTCATAAAGGCAGTAAATATTGAACGTGTCGGCGTTCTGGGAACGGGGGTCCCCAGACGTGCCTGCCTGCGACCCATAGCGTGGCTAAGCAGCAGGTCGTACGGCCCATCTTCCTCAAAAAGGCACCCAAGACCCTCGCGAGGGTCCAAGCCTCGCGAGGCGGACGACGCAAGACCTCCCCTGGAGTGGCCTAGCCAGGCAGGCTCACGAGGAGCGGAGATATCAAGGCGGGGCAATCCTCACGAGGCTCTCGTGACGTGAGCCATGACGAACGGCACCAGGCGGGTGCCAGGAGGGCGCCAGTGCGCGCAGCGTCTCTATTTCCTCTTTGGTGCTAAGGAGGCCAGCGCAGGCGAAGAGTACCGAGGCATCAGGCAAAGGTTGCCATATTGGTGCAGCGAGACCAAGACCGGAGGACGGGAAGGCAGAGGTCATCGTGGAGCCCAAGACGGCGTCCCCCCAGAGCTTTTCGCAGGCGAAGACCGCTTTTGTCAGGATAGCTTGTACTAGCTGTCCCCCTTCAAATTTGCCCGCCGTTGTTGGCTCCCTTCCCGCTCCATATTTGGGAAGAGGACCAGGGCCTCTATAAATAGGACTAGCCACCACAGTAGGAGGCAACTGATCCCGAACTAGTTCAGATCATCCTCAACTACACAAGCACAAGAACACCTCAACCTCAGGAGGCTGTTCTTCCCTTGTACTGTCCATCATCAGCCCAAGAGGCAATCCACCACCACCACACTGGAGTAGGGTATTACACCACAACGGTGGCCCGAACCAGTATAAACCCCGTGTCTTTCTGTGTTGCAAGTTCGTCGAGTTCATCCGCGAGATCTTAGCGAGCTAGAGCGTAGATCGGTAGGAGGGAGAGACTCCGCGTGCACCCAGGTGTTCGAACCTTAAGGGTTTGCCGGAACCCCACATCCGACATTTGGCGCGCCAGGTACAGGTGCGCCGGAGCTTATTCTCCGCCGGTCGGCTCTCCGACGCTCCCCAGCCATGATGTCTGGAGATTCAAGGGCCGGCTCCGACCGCTGGGCAGCCTGGCCAGCCCGGGCAGCGCCACCTGCCCATGAAGGTCCCGACCCTGCACTCCAAGCGGCACGGGCGCCGCCAAACCCCGTCGGGCGCGGGCAGCGCGGCCAGGCGTCATCCACCCTCACCCCACGACAGGTACGGGCCGCGGCAAGAGCAGCAAGCCATGCCGCAGCAACGGACTCACACTCACGGCGGGAGCAAGCAAACATGTGGGCAGCGCTCACCGTGGCAAGGGAGCTGCTGCGGTGCAGGCTCATGGAAAGCGGCCGGGATACGCTGCTGGAGCGTGTTGCCATGTTGTTGGATGCAGCGCCATCGGGGCACCACCCTTCTGCTATCGGCTTCCTCCCCAGGCCACTGCAGGGCTATGCGGCGAACCTCACCACATCCGCACGCCATCAACTACGACCGGAGGCTTCATCAACATCAGCACGGTCGGCGGCGTAGGGGGCTCCAACTCCCCCATTCCGCCCTCAACAAGCACTAGCGCAAGCGTCGCCCCCATGGTCCCGGCCGGATGCCGTATTGTCATCCCCAGGACGCTGTCATGGGCGGAGCAACATGGAGCGTGGGGCACCATGGCGAGGTGTTCGGGGTGACGGCCCCGGAAGCCTACGTGCCCCGCATGATGGACCAAGGGTACGCACCAGAGGACGACCTCGGCTCATTCATTGGAGAAGAGTGGGGAGAGGGGGCGCTAGGAGCTGAAGCCTTCCAAGAACCAACGGAAAATCACAACGATCGCGCCGGCAGCGGCAACTACAGGGTACCGCTAGTCTCTCAGGAACAGGCTTATGCTAACCATGGACTATAGATGAATCAGGTTGCAGCGTCGATCAACGACCCAGGCACGACGACACCGGTTCCAGCAAGGGAGACACGCTGGGGGCCGCCGGGAGGGAGCCAGGAGCAAGGCTCCACCCTGTGGCGCACGACGCCTGGTGACACCCGGAGGTAGGCCCTCTGCCGGGGAGGCCTCGTCAACCTTTCCCCCGGCAGAGGACCTGTGGTCGCCGAGGGAACCGCTGGCGTCCTCTTTCCCTCCTCAGTGTCGTCCTGGTGACCGGTCGGCTCAGAGGAGGTCAAGAGTGGTGCAAGGCGGGGCCCTCGTCTGGCGATATGAAGCAAGGCGGTACCTATGAAGAAGGCCTAGTGCCTGTAAAGCTCGCCGCCCGTGACACTCTCATGTAATAATGAGTTGGGGCTGTACACGCCCCGGAGTCTCAGGGGTGCCGGCCTCAGGCCCTGGAGCTCCCTCCCACGCCTAGTGGCAGCACTTAGCTCCGCGCTGGTGAGAAGACTTGAAGACCAGAAGACTAGACTAGGTGCCGGACGCGGCCTTTTGCTTTGGATCTCTCTTTCTGTAGCTTTGATTTCTAGATCTGGATTTGAGTTGAAGCTGAGTTTTTATCGATGCGCGCGGGGGGAGCCTTTTCTCGTTTGAGCAATTTCTTGCCTTCTGGATCTCGTTTTGTCTGGGACTCATGTCCGGCGCCTTTCCCTCACGAGCTCCTCGTGAGCGGGACTGCGCGAAGCACACGCGCTCCAAGCGCGCGCTAACACTGCAACTGGTGCTCACCTCTCGTGGGGCCCCTTCCGACGAGGCGACGAGCTCCGCAAGGTTCTTAGGAACTCGACACGTCGCAGTCCAGCTCAAAGCTGGCGCTGACTAAGGTAAACCAAGACAGAAAACTCGCATCAGGATTCACAAGTTCACGAGGACACAAACTCACATCGCATGGAAAAGTAAAAACTGCAATTTGCTTACATGAGCGGCTCCCCCTCTCAAAATGCTCTTACAAGTTTCCAAGGGCCACACCCGAGTTTGTGCGCAGGAAGAAATGACAGGAGAACAAGGGATCAGCCAGAAATGTCGCTCGCTGCGTCACCCGCAGACGCGTCACTCACGTCGTCGTCCTCTTCATCGGCATCATCACCGCCATCGGCGACGCCCCCGTCGCCAACGTCGACCATGTCGCCTTCGTCTGCGACGACCACCACTACGTCATCCTCCGAAGCGAAGGCCCTGACCAACGCGTCCACATGGTCCTCAACCCAGTGCTCTAGGTCGCCCCGGACAACCGTGGGTACGGGGACGATGGCGGCGTCAAAGTCAAAGTTGGGGTCGACATTCAGGAGGTGGCTAAAGACACGGGAGAAAGCGCGCTCGAGCAGTCCACGCCCCCTTTCCTCCACCAGTTGGCGAGCTCTGGCAGATCGGGCCTCCAGGCGCGTCACCACCTCGGTGAAGAAGGTCAGGTGGCTGGCATAATCATTTGAGTGAGGGGTCGGCACCTCCACGTCGCAAATATGGCCTAGGGCGATATTGGACCTGTTCCGGAGATCCTGAAGCATAGGGGTATGCTCGTGCTCCAGCATTCGACGTTGGAGCACCTCCTCCGTGTTTTGCCTCGCGATGGCCTCTGCGTAATCAACCCGCCTCCAGAGGGAACGCAGCTCAGCGCGGGCGGAGGCCAAGTCCGCCTGCGCCGTGACTAGGGCGGCAGCCGTGGCTTCCGCGCGCCTCTCAGCCTCGTCCAACCTGGGCCTGAGGGTAGCGGCCCTGCCCTCATCCTCCACGCCCGTGAGCTTCAGCTTCAGGTTGTACCTGCCCTCCAGGTCCGCGCGAACCTCGGCCACCCGGTGGTTCACCTCCTCCTCAACTCCAGCCTCGCGAGCCCCGACGGCGTCTTCTGCTTGGGCAAACTGACGCTCCCTTGTCTCCAGTTGCTCGAGCTCGCGGCTACGCTCCATGGCCTCCAGGGCCAGTGCCTCCTCGCACTTCCAGACCTCCTCTTCCTCCGCGGGCATCCCCCTCAGCAACGCAAGAGCGGCCCTGCGCGCCTCCACTTGCTGCTCAAGAGACGCGCTCCAGGCCTGGAGCTCCCACACGCGCTTCTCCGCAGCCTCGCGGTGGCGATCAGCCTTGCGAGCCTCTTCCAAGGCTCGTGAGCGGGCTTCGTGGGAAACCTTGAGAGATGCCTTGGCCTTCGCGTTCTCAAGGTCACGCTGATAGCGGCCGAGGTTGATGGCCACCTTCAGCTTGCGCCGCTCCTCCGCCAGCCGGAGACCTTCAGCCTCAAGACGCGTATCGACACTCGCGAGGTCTTCACCAAGTCGACTCATCGCGTTCATCACCTCCTGGAAGAGCTCATGGCGAAGCATGCTCCGCCCGCGCTCAAGCTCGAACGCCCGGCCTTCTTCGTCCTCCACCTCGGGGGTTGCGGGCGGGGCGCCAAGCGGCGCGCCACCCCTCGGCAGGGGGCTGGGGGCTGGCGCCACACCCGACACTAGTCCGTCCTCGCGAGAAGCCCAAGCCGGCTGGGGCTCGCTGCTCGAAGAGGAGCCGAAGATCAAAGCCAACAAGTTGCCATCAAAGACCAGCGGGGGAGTCTTGGGCACGCCTGCCAAGCTCCACGCCAGACCAAGGGGGAGGAGCGACGAGGCCGCAGGTTCAGCGCGCCAGGAAGGCAGGAGTGCCCCTTCAACCAACCCTGCTCCAGGGGCAACCAGCGGACTCGGAGCGCTCGAGGTCGGCGGAAGAGTTAAGGAAGAAGGAGGCCGTTTCTCAGGACACTCAGCAGCCTCAGTGGAAGGAGCCCTGAAAGACTGGCATCAAAAGAAGAAAGCAGCACATAGAGAGCCACAGCGGTACGATACTTACACGTCAACGACGATGTACTTCCTCCGCTTCAGCGGTCCAAACATGTTGCTGCCGCTAGGAGATCCTTTCCTCTTGCGGAGCTCCTCGAAGTCCACACAAAGACGACCAAAATGCTGGACGTGACGGCCGGCGCGCAGCGGGGCCGAAGAAGAGCTTGGAAGAATATCTTCAGGGGTGCCCGGTTGCGGCGAGCAGCCGGGCACCGTTTCACCACGACCTCCCGAGGCTCCTGGAGCCTTGGCCTCGGAAGTCGCATGCAGCATCTCCTCAGCAACCGACGCCTCAGGAGGGGAGTGGCGGGCTCCTGAGGACGATGCCCCAGGATCACCACTCGGCACGTGCTCCTCAGCACTCGAGCCGCCGGCCTCCGCCTGAGCTCGCCCACCTGCACCGTCACTTGGGGCGAGCTCAGCATCAGGGGCAAGGAAGGGAACCACGACGATGGGGTTCTCACGAGGCCCCTCCAGGCCGATCGGCCGCAGCCCCCATTCATCAAAGAGAGGCATGTCCTTTACAAATTCATCCTTATTCTTGCAGCGGTACAGCAAACAGTTCTTCCCAGGCAGTTCGGCCGGCAGAAAGACACCCGTCAGGACCTTGAGCACTGTTCGCTGCGTCCCGAGGAGGAGCCCGGACTCCTGAAACCTCATGTGATCCTGGCTGCTGAGAAAGGTCCACATTGGGCGAGAATGGCGCTGAAGTGGAGCGACCCGGCATTGCACGAATTCCTTCACCACCATCGGTGCAGGTACGCCACTATCCTTCAGCAACCTCAACCTGAGCCAGACATGGGCAAGGCCGGGGCTCGCGAGCCGCTGATGGCTCCAGCCGGAGTTAGGAACAGCGGGCCCCGACGGAGCCTGAAGCAGAGGACTGAGCACACCGGCGTCGACGAACACCCATCGTATCCGGAATTCGCTCGTGGATGGAGGAAGCTCAAAATCGATCCCCTCGCCCGCCGTCGCAGCCACGGCCTGGAAGCTCACGCACCCCGAGCATTGCTGAGGGTCGGCCAGATGCAATGAGAAGAAGTGATGGAGGAGAGCCACCGAAGGAGTGATGCCCACCATGGCTTCGCACACGATGGCGAAGACAGCAAGAAGAGTCACAGACTGAGGGTCGAGATGCAGTATATGGATCTGATAATGCTCAAGCACAGCATTGAAGAAGGCGGAGAAGGGAGGGATCAGGCCAGCCCAGAGGGCATCTATGAAGATTGGGACGTCGGTGGCCGTCTTAGCCGTGCGAGTGCGAGACGCGGGCCAAGCCACCGTCTCCCCCACTCATTGAAGCTGTAAGCAAGCATCGGGCGCACCTTGTCCATGGCCTCGTCATTGAGCACCCGAGACGGGCCGAGCACCGGCGCAAAGGTCGGAGGCACAGCTGGAAGAGATAGAGGACTCTTCCCCTTCTCAGCTTGTTTCGGCGCCATGGCGATGGAGCACGCGGAGCGCAAGTCAGATTGGGGAAGAGAAGCAGAGCCACAAGGAAACAGGGGAATTAGGGAAGCGAGGCGCAGGAGGCGGAGGAATAACTGTGTAGGCCGCAGGGGCCGCATAGCCAGGCAGATTTCAAAGGCAGCGTGGGGAAGCGGAGACGCCCACGTCCAATCAACCGCCACGCGTCGACCGAGGCCACAGGCTTTTGGGGCCCGCGGTGCTCCGAACTTGACCCTTGGCTTCGCCGCGAAGCCAAGCCCGAGCGCACCTTGGGCCCGGGGGCTACTGTCGGCGTTCTGGGAACGGGGGTCCCCAGACGTGCCTGCCTGCGACCCATAGCGTGGCTAAGCAGCAGGTCGTACGGCCCATCTTCCTCAAAAAGGCACCCAAGACCCTCGCGAGGCGGACGACGCAAGACCTCCTCTGGAGTGGCCTAGCCAGGCAGGCTCACGAGGAGCAGAGATATCAAGGCGGGGCAAACCTCACGAGGCTCTCGTGACGTGAGCCATGACGAACGGCACCAGGCGGGTGCCAGGCGGGCGCCAGTGCGCGCATCATCTCTATTTCCTCTTTGGTGCTAAGGAGGCCAGCGCAGGCGAAGAGTACCAAGGCATCAGGCAAAGGTTGCCACATTGGTGCAACAAGACCAAGACTGGAGGACGGCAAGCCGGAGGTCATCATGGAGCCCAAGACGGCGTCACCCCAGAGCTTTTCGTAGGCGAAGACCGCTTTTGTTAGGATAGCTTGTACTAGCTGCCCCCTTCAAATTTGCCCGCAGTTGTTGGCTCCCTTCTCGCTCGATATTTGGGAAGAGGACCAGGGCCTATATAAATAGGACTAGCCACCACAGTAGGAGGCAACTGATCCCGAACTAGTTCAGATCATCCTCAACTACACAAGCACAAGAACACCTCAACCTTAGGAGGCTGTTCTTCCCTTGTACTGTTCATCATCAGCTCAAGAGGCAATCCACCACCACCACACTGGAGTAGGGTATTACACCACAACGGTGGCCCGAACCAATATAAACCCCGTGTCTTTCTGTGTTGCAAGTTCGTCGAGGTCATCCGCGAGATCTTAGCGAGCTAGAGCGTAGATCGGTAGGAGGGAGAGACTTCGCGCGCACCCCAGTGTTCGAACCTTAAGGGTTTGCCGGAACCCCACATCCGACAGAACGCCTCCCCACTCGCCTTAAAACTCGCCTATTCCCAAGGGCTGTGTAAACGACACGGTTGGATTACCCACGCCCGTGTTGATGAGAATCCCGCAATAAGGGGACATGATCTCTGCTTTGACAAGACATGCCAATGGAAACCGCACCTCGAAACGCGGAACGGCAGACAAAAATGGTTCAAAATAATGACCGGGCAGGCATGATGTCATCTTGCGAAAAGTTGTCAGCGGATGGGACTCGTGAAATATTATACTCTCTACGGCTGTGTTTGTGGTACTTGTGTTGCAGATCCGGACACGTTTGCTGCGTCCGAAAACTATTTTGGAGTATTCGGGAAGGAGAACCCGCCTTGCAATGCCGAAGATAATCTGTGCGCCGGACACCTCATCATTGAAGCCTGGTTCAGGGGCTACTGAGGGAGTCCTGGACTAAGGGGTCCTCGAGCGTCCGGCCTGTTAGCCATGGGCCGGACTAATGGGCTGTGAAGATACAAGACCGAAGACATTCTCTCGTGTCCGGATAGGACTCTCCTTGGTGTGGAAGGCAAGCTTGGCGACCGCATATGAAGATTCCTTTCTCTGTAACCGACTTTGTAAGACCCTAGTCCCCTCCTGTGTCTATATAAACCGGAGGGCTTAGTCCGGAAAGATATATAGTCATACAGGCTAGGCTTCTAGGGTTTTAGCCATTACGATCTCGTGGTAGGTCAACTCTTGTAGTACTCATATTCATCAAGATCAATCAAGCAGGAAGTAGGGTATTACCTCCATAGAGAGGGCCCGAACCTGGGTAAACATTGTGTCCCCCGCCTCCTGTTACCATCATCCTTAGACGCAAAGTTCGGGACCCCCTACCCGAGATCCTCCGGTTTTGACACCGACAGGGATCCTACTCCCGGTGGTAGTAGGACTCCCCTTGGGCGCGCCATAGAGGGCCGGCCCTCCCCCTTCTCCACTCCTTTATATACGAGGGAGGGGGGCACCCCATAGACACACAAGTTGACAGTTGTGTTAGCCGTGTGCGGTGCCCCCTCCACAGATTCCACCTCGGTCATATCGTTGTAGTGCTTAGGCAAAGCCCCGCGTTGGTAACTTCATCATCACCGTCATCACGCCGTCGTGCTGACGAAGCTCTCCCTCGACACTCAGCTGGATTAAGACTTCGTGGGACGTCGCCGAGTTGAACGTGTGTAGATCGCGGAGGTGCCGTACTTCTGGTACAAGGATCGGTCGGATCGTGAAGACGTACGACTACATCAACCGCGTTGCCATAACGCTTCCGCTTTCGGTCTACGAGGGTACGTAGACAACACTCTCCCCTCTCGTTGCTATGCATCATCTAGATGGATCTTGCGTGTGCGTAGGAAAATTTTGAAATTACTGCGTTCCCCAACAGTGGCATCCGAGCCAGGTCTATGCGTAGATGTTATATGCACGAGTAGAACACAAAGAGTTGTGGGCGATAATAGTCATACTACTTACCAGCATATCATACTTTGATTCGGCGGTACTGTTGGATGAAGCGGCCCGGACCGACATTACGCGTACGCTTACGCGAGACTGGTTCTACCGACGTGCTTTGCACATAGGTGGCTGGCAGGTGTCAGTTTCTCCAACTTTAGTTGAATCGAGTGTGACTACGCCCGGTCCTTGTTGAAGGTTAAAACAGCACACTTGACGAAAAATCGTTGTGGTTTTTATGCGTAGGTAAGAACGGTTCTTGCTCGGCCCGTAGCAGCCACGTAAAACTTGCAACAACAAAGTAGAGGACGTCTAACTTGTTTTTGCAGGGCATGTTGTGATGTGATATGGTCAAGACATGATGCTAAATTTTATTGTATGAGATGATCATGTTTTGTAACAGAGTTATCGGCAACTGGCAGGAGGAGCCATATGGTTGTCGCTTTATTGTATGCAATGCAATCGCCCTGTAATTGCTTTACTTTATCACTAAGCGGTAGCGATAGTCGTAGAAGCATTAGTTGGCGAGATGACAACAATGCTTCGATGGAGATCAAGGTGTCAAGCCGATGACAATGGTGATCATGACGGTGCTTTGGAGATGGAGATCAAAGGCACAAGATGATGATGGCCATATCATATCACTTATATTGGTTGCACGTGATATTTATCCTTTATGCATCTTATTTTTCTTAGTTCGGCGGTAGCATTATAAGATGATCTCTCACTAAATTTCATGGTATAAGTGTTCTCCCTGAGTATGCACCGTTGCGACAGTTCGTCGTGCCGAGACACCACATGATGATCGGGTGTGATAAGCTCTACGTTCACATACAACGGGTGCAAGCCAGTTTTGCACACGCAGAATACTCGGGTTAAACTTGACAAGCCTAGCATATGCAGATATGGCCTCGGAACACTGAGACTGAAAGGTTGAGCGTGAATCATATAGTAGATATGATCAACATAGTGATGTTCACCATTGAAAGCTACTCCATCTCACATGATGATCAGACATGGTTTAGTTGATTTGGATCACGTGATCACTTAGATGATTAGAGGGATATCTATCTAAGTGGGAGTTCTTAAGTAATATGATTAATTGAACTTTAATTTATCATGAACTTAGTCCAGGTAGTATTAGCATATCTATGTTGTAGATCAATAGCTCGCAATATAGCTCCCCATTTATTTTTTGATATGTTCCTAGAGAAAAATAAAGTTGAAAAGATGTTAGTAGCAATGATGCGGATTGGATCCGTGATCTGAGGATTATCCTCATTGCTGCACAGAAGAATTATGTCCTTGATGCACCGCTAGGTGACAAACCAATTGCAGGAGCAGATACAGACGTTATGAACGTTTGGCAAGCTCGATATGATGACTACTTGATAGTTTAGTGCACCATGCTTTACGGCTTAGAATCAGGGTTTCAAAGACGTTTTGAATGCCATAGAGCATATGAGATGTTCCAAGAGTTGAAATTAGTATTTCAGACTCATGCCCATGTCGAAAGGTATGAGACCTTTGACAAGTACTTTGCCTACAAGATGGAGGAGAATAGCTCAGCTAGTGAGCATGTGCTCAGAATGTCTGAGTACTACAGATCACATGAATCAAGTGGGAGTTAATCTTCCAGATAAGATAGTGATTGACAGAGTTCTCTAGTCACTATCACCAATTTACTAGAACTTCGTGATAACTATAATATGCAAGGGATAACGGAAACGATTCCCAAGCTCTTCGTGATGCTGAAATCGACGAAGGTAGAAATCAAGAAAAGCATCAAGTCTTGATGGTTGAAAAGACCACTAGTTTCAAGAAAAAGGGCAAAGGGAAGAAGGGGAACTTCAAGAAGAGCGGCAATTAAGTTGCTACTCAAGTGAAGAAGCCCAAGTCTGGACCTAAGCCTGAGACTAAGTGCTTCTACTACAAAGGGACTGGTCACTAGAAGTGGAACTGCCCCAAGTATTTGGCGGATAAGAAGGATGGCAAAATGAACAAAGGTATATTTGATATACATGTTATTGATGTGTACTTTACTAGTGTTTATAGCAACCGCTCAGTATTTGATACTAGTTCAGTTGCTATGATTAGTAACTCGAAACGGGAGTTGCAGAATGAACAAAGACTAGTTAAGGCTGAAATGACGATGTGTGTTGGAAGTGGTTCCAAGATTGATATGATCATCATCGCACACTCCCTATACTTTTGGGATTAGTGTTGAACCTAAATAAATGTTATTTGGTGTTTGCGTTGAGCATGAATATGATTTGATCATGTTTATTGCAATACGGTTATTCATTTAAAGTCAGATAATAATTGTTGTTCTGTTTACATGAATAAAACCTTCGATGGTCATACACCCAATGAAAATAGTTTGTTGGTTCTCAATCGTAGTGATACACATATTCATAATATTGAAGCCAAAAGATGCAAAGTTACTAATGATAGTGCAACTTATTTGTGGCACTGCCGTTTAGGTCATATTGGTGTAAAGTACATGAAGAAACTCCGTGCTGATGGGCTTTTGGAATCACTTGATTATGAATCATTTGATGCTTGCGAACCATGCCTCATGGGCAAGATGACTAATACTCCGTTCCCGGAACAATGGAGTGAGCAACTGAATTATTGGAAATAATACATACTGATGTATGTGGTCCGATAAGTGTTGAGGCTCGCGGTGGGTATCGTTATTTTCTAACCTTCATAGATGATTTGAGCAGATGTGGGTATATCTACTTGATGAAACACAAGTCTGAAACATTTGAGAAGTTCAAAGAATTTTAGAGTGAAGTCGAGAATCATCGTAACAAGAAAATAAAGTTTTCTGCAATTTGATCGCGGAGACGAATATTTGAGTTACGAGTTTGGCCTTAAATTAAAACAATGTGGAATAGTTTCACAAACTCATGCCACCTGGAACACCACAGCGTAATGGTGTGTCCAAACATCATAACCGTACTTTATTGGATATAGTGCAATCTATGATGTCTCTTACCGATTTACCACTATCATTTTGGGGTTATGCATTAGAGACAGCTGCATTCACGTTAAATAGGGCACCATCTAAATCCGTTGAGATGACACCGTATGAACTGTGGTTTAGCAATAAACCTAAGCTGTCGTTTCATAAAAGTATGGGGCTGCGATGCTTATGTGAAAAAGCTTCAACCTGATAAGCTCGAACCCAAATCGGAGAAATGCGTCTTCATAGGATACCCAAAGGAGACTGTTGGGTACACCTTCTATCACAGATCCGAAGGCAACATATTCATTGCTAAGAATGGATCCTTTCTAGAGAAGGAATTTCTCTCGAAAGAAGTGAGTGCGAGGAAAGTATAAACTTGATGAGGTAATTGTACCTTCTCCCGAATTGGAAAGTAGTTCATCACAGAAATCAGTTCCAGTGATTCCTACACCAATTAGTGAGGAAGGTAATGATGATGATCATGAAACTTCAGATTAAGTTACTACCAAACCTCGTAGGTCAACCAGAGAACGGTCCACACCAGAGTAGTACGGTAATCCCATTCTGGAAGTCATGTTACTAGACCATGATAAACCTACGAACTATGAGGAAGCGATGATGAGCCCAGATTCCGCAAAATGGCTTGAGGCCATGAAATCTGAGATAGGATCCATGTATGAGAAACAAAGCATGGATTTTGGTTGACTTGCTCGATGATCAGCAAGCCATTTGAGAATAAATGGATCTTCAAGAGGAAGACGGACACTGATAGTAGTGTTACTATCTACAAAGCTCGACTTGTTGTGAAAGGTTTTCGACAAGTTCAAGGTGTTGACTACAATGAGATTTTCTCACTCGTATCGATGCTTAAAGTCTGTCCGAATCATGTTAGCAATTTCCACATTTATGAAATCTGGCAAATGGATGTCAAAACTGCATTCCTTAATGGATTTATTAAAGAAGAGTTGTATATGATGCAACCAGAAGGTTTTGTCAATCCTAAAGGTGCTAACAAAGTGTGCAAAGCTCCAGCGATCCATCTATGGACTGGTGCAAGCATCTCGGTGTCGGAATATACGCTTTGATGAGTTGATCAAAGCATATAGTTTTATACAGACTTGCGGTGAAGCCTGTATTTACAAGAAAGTGAGTGGGAGCACTATAGCCTGTCTGATAAGTATATGTGAATGACATATTGTTGATCAGAAATGATGTAGAATTTTTTGGAAAGCATAAAGGAGTGTTTGAAAGGAGTTTTTCAAAGAAATACCTCGGTGAAGTTGCTTACATATTGGGCATCAAGATCTATAGAGATAGATCGAGACGCTTGATAAGATTTTCAATGAGTACATACCTTGACAAGTTTTTGAAGTAGTTCAAAATGGAATAGTCAAAGAAAGAGTTCTTGCCTGTGTTGCAAGGTGTGAAGTTGAGTAAAGACTCAAAACCCGACCACGGCAGAAAATAGAAAGATAATGAAAAGTCATTCCCTGTGCCTCCGTCATAGGTTCTATAAAGTATGCTATGTTGTGTACCAGACCTATTGTGTACCGTGCTATGAGTTTGGCAAGGGAGTACAATAGTGATCTAGGAGTAGATCACAGGACATCGATCAAAATTATCCTTAGAAGACTAAGGAAATATTTCTCGATTATGGAGGTGACAAAGAGTTCGTCGTAAAGAGTTACGTCGATGCAAGCTTTTACACCGACCCAGATGACTCTGCGTCTCAATCTGGATACATATTGAAAGTGGGAGCAATTAGCTAGACTAGCTCCGTGTAGAGCATTGTAGACATAGAAATTTGCAAAATACTTACGGTTCTGAATGTGGCACACTGTAGACTAAAACTTGTCTCACAAGAAAAACATGATCACACCTAAGCACTCTTTGGGTGTTAATCACATAGAGATGTGAGCTAGATTATTGACTCTAGTAAACCCTTTGGGTTATGGTCACATGGCGATGTGAACTATCGTTGTTAATCACATAGCTGATGTGAACTATTTGTGTTAATCACATGGTGATGTGATCTAAATTATTGACTCTAGTGCAAGTGGGAGACTTAAGGAAATATGCCCTAGAGGCAATGATAAAGTTATTATTTATTTCCTTATATCATGATAAATGTTTATTATTCATGCTAGAATTGTATTAACCAGAAACTTAGTACATGTGTGAATACATAGACAAACTGCGTGTCACTAGTATGCCTCTATTTGAATAGCTCGTTAACCAAAGATGGTTAAGTTTCCTAGCCATAGACATGAGTTGTCATTTGACTAAAGAGATCACATCATTGGAGAATGATGTGATTGACTGGACCCATCCGTTAGCTTAGCACGATGATCGTTTAGTTTGTTGCTATTGCTTTCTTCATGACTTATACATGTTCCTATGACTGAGATTATGCAACTCCCGAATACTCGAGGAACACTTAGTGTGCTATCAAACGTCACAACGTAACTGGGTGATTATAAAGATGATCTACAGGTGTCTCCGAAGGTGTTTGTTGGGTTGGCATAGATCGAGATTAGGTTTTCTCACTCCGTGTTTCAGAGAGGTACCTCTGGGCCCTCTCGGTAATGCACATCACTATAAGCCTTGCAAGCAATCTGACTAATGAGTTAGTCACGGGATAATGCATTGCGGAACGAGTAAAGAGACTTGCTGGTAATGAGATTGAACTAAGTATTGAGATACCGATGATCGAATCTCGGGCAACTAACATACCGATGACAAAGGGAACAATGTACGTTTTTGTGCGGTTTGAACGATAAAGATCTTCGTAGAATATGTAGGAACCAATATGAGCATCCAAGTTCCGCTATTGGTTATTAACCGGAGATGAGTCTCGGTCATGTCTACATAGTTCTCGACCCCGTAGGGTCCGCACGCTTAACGTTCGGTGACGATCGGTATTATGACACTACAAAAAAAGACACATTCGTGACATTTTGGGCCGAACGAAATTTTATTCTGTCATACTTATGACACTTCTATGACGATAATTGTGACAAAACCCGGTATCATCATAGATGTGGTGGGCTCCTACTTCTGTGACAAAAAATCATGACAAAAAATGGGCTTTTCGTCTTGGGCGGGCCGGAGACGCAGCTGCATGACATTCTTTTGGGCCATCCATGACGGAGAAAACCGTGGTAGAAGCGAGGGCAAGGAAAATATCAGGGGAGTTCCTGGTTACGGTGGGTGGTCGGGGGCCGAGCGATGCGCGTTTCTCTCATACGTACGTGGGTGTATGTGAGGCGCTGTGCTCTAGCTGAACCCGAGCGAGGCGTTGGGCTCTAACTGAACCCGAGCGATTGCACTGCAGGCTATGCGTGACTGAACCCGAGCGATCGATCGATCCCTTGCTGTTAACTGGATCCGAGTGATTCCTTCGCTACTGCTGCTAACTAAAGCCGATCGAACATTGCTGCCTCCTTCCCTTGATGAACAGTGAGCGCTGTTGGGGGGTTTGGATGAACAGTTCCCGGTGGGGGTTGGATGAACAGGACCCCGTGGTAGTAGAGGTCGTTGCCGCTGGATGAACAGGACCCCGACTCGATCGAGCCGGTGGATGAACAGGACCCCGTGGAGAGCTGGATGAACAGGACCCCGTGGAGGGCTGGTTGAACAGTAGCCGGTGGAGGGCTGGTTGAACAGTAGCCGGTGGAGGGCTGGATGAACAGTAGCCCATGGAGGGATGGTTGAACAGGACCCCCGTGGAGAGGGCTGGTTGAACAGTAGCCGGTGGAGGAGCGCGCGGTGGAGGCTAGATGAACAGGAGGCCGTGGGTGAACAGTGGAGGAGGTCGACGGTGGATGAACAGGAGCCCGTGGAGGCTGGAGGAGGTCGACGGTGGAGATGAACAGTATCGCGTGGAGTCCCGTTTTGCGGTACGCCACACCCCTCCCGATGAACAGTACGCCCGTTTCGACCTTAGCGCTCCAACACAAGTCCGTTTCCTCCGTTTTGCGGTACGCCACACCCCTCCCGATCAACAGGAACCCGTTTCGACCGTAGGAGGTCCGTTTCATCCATTTTGTGGTACGCCAGACCCCTCCCGATGAACAGGATCCCGTTTCCACCGTGGCCGGTCGAACACAAGGCCGTTTCCTCCGTTCTGCGGTACACCAGGCCTCGTTTCCATCGCCCGTTCCATCCAAGCCGGTTGGCTCCCGATGAACAGCACGCGTTCCGTTGCCTCCCGATGAACACGACGCATTCCATTGCCTCCCCATGAACACGACGACGACATAGTTTCTCCGTTCCGACCCAGCCACAACCATGTACATGATCCCTGGCCGTACGTATGCGCGAGTAGGCGTTCGAGACACCTCCCATATGTACGTACGTGGCCGTATTTACTTTCTTGCACCCTGTCCGCTGTACGTACGTGTAGATGCTATGTGCGCGCCTCTACTACCACATGTGCCCTTCCTTACACGGCCACGGTTCATCGCTGCAGCCTGCAGATAGACCGATTGACCAGTATGTACGTACACGTTCGCGACCAGAATGACAACGCTACGTACGCTTCGACCGGGTGGGTCCCGACTGTCAGGCACTTCCTTGCGTGTGAAGATGTAGATGGCGGGTCCCAGCAGTCAGGGGGCGAATCTTTTTTTTTGCCCGTAATATGGACGCACTTTCTTGCGTGCGAAGATGTAGCTGGTGGGTCCCAGCAGTGAGGGGTGAACCATTTTTTTTGCCCGTAATATGGAGAGACTTCCTTGCGTGCGAAGATGTAGCTGGTGGGTCCCAGCAGTCAGGGGGGAACTTTTTTTCGTGAAATACGGTGGCCCATCTGGTGGGTCCCTGCTGTCAGGTGGAGGAATAATTATTTTCCACGTAATAAGGAGGCACTTCCTTGCTGCGGCCGTGGACCCAGCTGTCAGCCTCTCCACGTACAGTACTCTTCCGATGGAAGTCGGTCGTTGACCACATTGACCATGCCACGCCGAGAGCACCAAGGCGGTGGACGACGGCGAGGCGTAGGAAGGGGACGACGCGGAGCCGGGGAAGACGCGGCAGTGGATGCCCATGCGGAGAGGAGTACGAGGGTTCACTGGTTCGGCTGCGGTGTGAGGATGCCATCGCCGCAGGGCCTGGCCAGCGGTGGGAGTGGTAGGGGGAGGTGAGGCCTCCCCGGCAGCACAGCTGGCCATGGGAGGCAGGAGCAAGTGGCACGACCGGCACTGCTTTGGGCGGGTGGAGCAAGAAGACCAGAGGTTGAAGAATCACAACGGCCGTTGGATGGACATCGTACGGTCACTGCAGCTAGAATCATTTATATTGACTAAAATGAGAAAGCCCTTGGTACGCGTCAACTTAGTAGGCCCACAGGTCAGCCTCCGAGACGATGCGCCGCATATGTCAGGGGGAGGAATCATTTTTTGGGCGGCTGAAGCTAGAATATCCAAGATTGAAGAAGAAGCACGACATCCGTTGGATGGACATCCAACGGACACTGCTGCTAGAACCGTGTGTTGACTATAAGTTGACAAAGCCTTGCATACGCGTCAACTTAGTAGGCCCACAAGTGTGTGGCAGAGAACTTATAGCCCATTTGCGATTTGCAAGAATGTACAACCCATTTTTGAATTCTAATGGAATTTACTATATCCCATTTACAGTTTATTAAAAGTACAACCCATTTTCTAGCTAGGACAACGATTAATAATTTCAACCAACCATTCAAAACAGAATTCAATAAAATTTCCCACATTTTGATGGGATCCGAAATATTTTTATCCCGAAATTTCTAGTCAGATTAAATACAATTTCAATATAAATTTGTATTACGTAAAAATCCAACGAAACATTGCGCGCGCAACAATTAATGAAATTAAAATTTTCAAAATCCAGAAATATTATTTTATAAAGTAATTACGTGTTTGGTGCATTTTTTTGTAGTTACTGCCCAGTTTTTATAATTACATCCCATTTATTATTTATTAAAGCCCATTTTCTTGTTAAGCCTAATGCATCCCTCGTAGGAAAGATTTGCAGCCCAGCGGGGCGGAGAATAACAAGTTGACCTTGCCTGGGTATTCCTAAAAAAAAGTATAGCCGGGCTAGCCATTTTCAGCTTGAAAAAAAATTAATATCTGGGCTGAATATCTGGCCTGGGCTAGCGGGCCACAACCCGCCTAGTTAATACCCTGCTCTCCTCTGAACAACAACGAAAACATCGCTCAAGAAAAACTCTGCAGTGCTCACACCTCAAAAAGACAAATACTGCTCGAGCTGCTTGGTCCCAGCCGTCAGCCGCTGCTTGTGCAATTCTCTCATTTATTGACTACATAGGTTGACAATGGTGTGGGATCATGATGTCAGGAAACCAGGAGGAAGCAAAAAATATTACAGTTGTATATAATAAGGAGGCACTTGCGTACGTGCGGCTATGGCCCTGGTGGGTCCCCACTTTCATCCTCTCCAAGTAAAGTCATCTCCTCATTCCTCATGCCGTTGACCATGTCGACAACGCGAGACGGCGGCGCCACGGCGAGCGCAACAACTCGAAGGATGACGGAGAGGGCCTCACGGGCCCTAGGATGGTCTAATACAGCGCCCACTGCTCATTCGGGAAGCCAGGATCATAGGGCCACATGTCCACGACGACAATGTCGTTCGCTTGTTCACCGGTGCTCATTGAGGAGATAGAGGTTGCAGCACAGGTCCTCCTGCACTGGTAGCTCTTCCGCCATTAGGGCGTCGAAGTGGGCCGCACTTGCTCTATGGTGAACACGGCATGAACCGGCTTGGACAGTGGTGCCGGCTCTTGGCTGGAAGCTACGTTCATCGTCTGATTGTCGTCGCTCAGCTCGGCGAGCTCGCTGGCGAGCCAGCATGACCCGGCTGCTGGACCGATCCGCTGCCAAGCACGAGTCTGACTGCCCTGGCCCACCCAGACCGCCTCCCTCGCCCATGCGCGCTTTCCGCCCGAAACGGTCAGCGCTGCCCTCCCCGCTTCTTGGTGCAGGCGATTGCTCCGCCTTCAAATGAAACAAGTGTCGTCCGTCCGTCCGTCTGCCGCCCACATTAATGATACGCGGTTGCCGAGGCGGCTACTCCGGTGCCACACGTCCGTCCCTCCGCCGCCCATCATTGCTATATAAACTGATGCGCCGACCATAGCCGCAGTCATCCACCTACGTTCCCTTTCTCCTGTCCACACCACTACTCCCACCATGGCTTCCTCGCACTCCAGCGCTCTTCGGGACGGGCGGACAATGGACCACAAGGAGATGGCAGCCATTGCTGCCGACTGGCTGGCCGACAGGCAGCCGGAGGACGACGACGTTCCAATGGAGAACATGGTAGTCGACGATCGGCGCCAACCCCCTCATGCGCGCCATCCTCGCCGGTGCATTGCACCATGACCATCGGCAAGGCCCGTGCCCAATACATGGACACGGTGAGGCAGCAGCGTCAGGAGTAGTTCCGGGAGGCGCAGGCCGACGCTGCCTACAACGACCATCTCCTTCAGGAGCACCTGCAGGCGGAGGAGCAGATCACCGCGGAGCAGGAGGCGCTGCTCGACTCGTACCGCTCCGCCCGCGAGGGCCTCCTCGAGCGCTGGCGGTACCGCATGCGGGTGGCGGAGGCTGCGGCCGCCTACAAAGAGGGCGATGAAGCGGGCGAGGCGCTGTTTGGCGAGACCAAGGATGAGGCATAGGACAATGCCGGCTACGACGAGTCCCCGCTCCGCTGGCATCGACGAAGCCCTGCTCCGCCGAGGCCCGACGGCGCTAACAACGAGGCAGAGGACACCGCCGGCTCTGCCGAGGACCCGCCCCGCCAACACCGAGGCAGAGGACATCGTCGCCTCAGCCGAGGCCCCACCCTGCCGGCAACGAAGGGGAGGATTTCCCCTGCTCCGCCGAGGCGCCGCCCCGACGGCAACGAGACAGAGGACATCGCCGGCTCCGTCAAGGCCCCGCCCCGCTGCCAATGAGGCCGCGCCACACAGAAAACAAGGAAGAGTAGAACACGGTAGGTCGCCGCCGCTCGGGTCCAAGTAAGGCCACCGCTGCTACCCTCCGGTTGAAGCCAAGCTAGGCGGGTTGACCATTGACGGCCGATTAGCTTCTTGGCAGCGACGTGGAGTCATAGAGCTATGTTGGAGAAGGACGCTGCTTCAGTTACTTAACTTCAGGTGCAGTTGGGTCACTGGCATGTGGGCCCAAGAGGCATCTGGCCCACATGTAAGTGACGCCACTGCACCTGCTGTTATGTCACTGAAGCTCAGTCCGCTGGAGAAGAAGCTTCTGTTCGGCTCAGCCGGACACAGATGCTACGGTTAATTAATTGTACCTCCAGCGCACCCCTTTTTAGTTGCAGAATGTATGAAATGTAATGAAATCCGGCATGTTTATATGAAATCCGGCAGTGTATGAATGAATTTAGTTTGCTTTGTTTGAATTCTTGTATCACTGGCATTGGATGAACATGCAAAACAATACGTACTAGCATTATTCCCAGGGTCATCACCTCGTTTGCAGCAGTTTCACATGTACTCCCTCCGGTCCTTTTTAGTCTGCATATAAGTTTTGTCTGAACTCAAACTATCTCTACTTTGACCAATCTTACAGAAAAAAGTATCAACATTCACAATGTAAAATCAACTGACTTGAAAGAAATCTAATATGCGAAGTAAAAAGGAACAGAGGGAGTACAAAATTTAGCGTTCCTGTACATTGCAATCAACACAAAGGCCTGGCAATTCATAGAGAACATTCAAAACAATCGATGATTATGCATCTCAGTGATTCACATGTCAGAGCCAATATTTACTTCACAACTAAAGAATAAAGAAAAATCGATAGATGCTGCTAACAGCAAAGGGCGTCCCATTCAAAAATATCAAACGCATGTCTTCTTTCTAACATCAATGAGCAAAATTTGACAAGGTTGTCCCATTCCAAAATGTCAAATGCGTGTTGTTTTGCGCACATCAATGAGCAAACTTTTACAAGGTTTTCCCATTCCAAAATATCAAATGCCTACGATTGTGGAATGGGCAGGGTTTGCCATAAGTTCGGAT
Organism: Triticum aestivum; assembly: GCF_018294505.1. Lineage (NCBI taxonomy): Eukaryota > Viridiplantae > Streptophyta > Magnoliopsida > Poales > Poaceae > Triticum > Triticum aestivum. Next base: position 488,302,669 of record NC_057808.1, read on the forward strand.
ATTGACATGGCACCTCGTCCTAAATAAACCAGCTGTTCTTTTTGTGCAGTTCCACCAAAATCAACCAAATTCGTGCGTAGCTTGTATGATTTCGCCTTTATATGTTGCAACGCCTTGAACATATCGGCACCTCCTTTCTTGTGGTGGAAATGAATGATTCGAGAATATTCGATGTATTCGTGAACATTTTGTGCAGTTCCCATTAAAATCAAGCTGAGCACCCCTGTTTGCATAAATACAAAAAAAAGTGATTAGTATAAAGCAAACTGTATTATGAATTGATAGTTTAAACTGTCAACCTACATGATCCATGCAGAGCACACATTTAAAAAAATGGAACTCACCGGAAGGAAACGTAAAACAACATTGTACTGGCCATCTCAGCAACAAAGATGCAGATCCGCGAGTTCTTCTCAGCTGAAGTTAGTTTGTTCTTGTGGGCAATAATGTAACCATCCTTCAACTACTCCCTTCTTAAGAAGAGAGGCTTGGCTTCTTTATCCTGGCATAATCGGAACTAGGCACTTCACGTACTCCATATTCTTCTTCAAAGGAGGATGATCCTGTTTGCTAGAAAAAAAGGAAAGGAAATATTTAAAACAACACAGATGAAGCACTTCTCAAGGACAATACCACTTTCTCATGACAGTATCTAAACAGTAGCACAACACCAATAGAGATGACAAAGCTCAATCATATGGATGAAATCCGTGGGTGAGTACCAACCTTTGTCAGGAGGCTTATTGTGTAGAGCATACAGATCAAGCACTTCTCTGGAACCATCTGTTGTTATCTACTGTGGTTGCCATGCTTACTATATACTCCTCGATTAGTTTAATGTTTCCAACATCTTCTTGTGCAGTTCCACTAAAATATATGGTATCTTCAAAGAAGATCCCTGTTTGCACAAGTAGAGATAATTACATATTACATTAAGAGTGGCATCAAATCAGTGGCAAAACAATTGCTCGTTCCAGCCATAGCAATAAATTAAGATGCAAAACTATATCATTACTTGTGTCATCACAGTTCCAGTGCTTCATTACAGCACCGGGAGTTGATTTTTGTTTTTCTTCCGCTTGTTCTTCCCCTTCATCACTTGGTTCAATAACAGACAAGCTTCGCCTTCAATGTAAGATTTGGCATGTCAATTAGGGAGCACAAGTATAGCACTAAACAACGACGTTAATTTTCAGATGAAAGTGGCAAAATACAGGCCAACAGTTGTGAAATATCCTTATCTTAGCTCAATGGGATATTACGGTGCACATACAGATTGGAAGTCTTGTCTCCATTTGTGCAGTTCCCTAAAATCAAGCAACATTAGCGTACAAGTAGCACAACATATGAAAGCACACTGCACAATCATGTGAAAGAAGGCTAGTACTGACCTCTCATGATGCGGAATTCAAACAACTCACAAGAAGAAGATCTGAACCAAATTTGCCAACACAGATAGGAAGTAAGATCTCTTGTGCAGTTCCACTAAGATCAAGCAATCAAGCAATGTTGTCGGTGTGACATTTTGGTTGAACTGCACAAAACACTCTTAAAACAAAAGTGTTTTGTGCAGTGCAACAAAAGGTCACAATAGCAACGAGGTGAAGTAGATAACCCTGTTTACACAGAGGTGCAAAGAAAACAACTAGTGGTCAATAATGGTGGATGACACAGAAGCCAACAAAAAGAAGCATCTAACTTATCTAAATGGGAAAGAAAGAAAGACAGTAGCATTTCTCAAACGGTGGCATTGATTAATATTAACAGAGAGATTATATTAACAATAAAATTCATTAAACATGTAATTTGCTTTTAACTGTGGCATTGCATCAATTTTCCAGCGGCATTATTAGAGGGTGTTTGTTTACACGGACATTTTGGTGTAGGGACTAAAAAAGTCCGTGTCAGTCCCATCTAAACCAAACAGGAGGGACTTTTAGGGACTAAAGAAAGAAGACCCCGAGGGAGAGTCTTTTTGGGACTTTTTCCAACAGTTGCCCCTGCCCCGCAACGCAGCTTGTCTCTATTAGTTCATTACTAGGGGTAACATGGTCTTATAGCATGTCATTTAATACCCTCTAGTCTATGTTTAGTCCCTGGAACCAAGCAGGTAGGGACTAGGAGTTTTTAACCAAACAGGGCCTTAGATTAACAACAGCTAAAGAGTTGCATAGGACAGTGGACGCACCAGCACCATGTGCATCTACCGATGTATGAAGGGGTGATGCACAGTCTGTTGCAACAAAGAACAAAAACAACCAAGGAGCATATTTGTATTGGTCCCAGTTTTGTTATCTTTAGACACCTTTCCCTATGTGAGCGCAGCAAATCTAATCCCGCTCAAACATTACAGCCTTGTCCCCCCAAACAAAATATCAGTTCGTTACATATGTGCGTATCGCGTTTGTCATTGTTTCCCCTTTTCGACCAACGTAGGTGCTGGATAGCCAGTCTGTACTAGTATTTCCCCCCTTCCTTTCCTCTTTGAACCACGTCCTAGATTCATGCTATACAACTTTCCCCACTACTTTCCTGTTTGATCCAACACCTAGATTCGAGTGCAGAAGCGGAAAAAGCCCACATGCAACTAGAGCAATGCATGTGGAATAAGTAAATTATACCTTAAGGTTCTTGAGGTGGGGTTCGGTGGGCGACTGGAGGCCGTTCGGCCCACACTATGTACGGCGGCGAGGAAGAAGGGGTCGGAGGCCCTCCCGCGCTGCCGCTGGGTGAAAGAGAACAGCTGCGCCGGTAGTGGATTCCCTTCCTAGTCGACGGCGACAGCGTTAAGCCTCCTTCCCTTCCCGGCGGACGGATCCTACCGGCTCTTTGACCAGCGGTGAGGGGAGAGAGAGAGGCCAACGAAGTCTTGTTTAGATCTGGAGAGGGTGGGAGAGTGTGAAGAGAGCAACTACAAGCGCTGAGGCTCAAGCGTGTATATATATATATATATATATATATATATATACATACATATATATATATATATATATATATATATACTGGAGAGAGAGTGTGAAGAGTGCAAACCCTGGAAAACAAGCGCCAAGGCTGCAGCGTATACGTGATGAGGTGATTATACAGTCACTATGAGATCGTATAGCTCCGTATCCATCCATTTTGACCAGTCAAAAAATCCTCCTGGCACCGCCCCAGATCACTTTCTCTCTCTGTCATGCGGGGCCTACCTGTCATTGGGTGGAAGAAAGAAGTCGAACAAAAACAAAATTATGCTCAAGTGCAGTTATCGAACCCGAGACCTCAAGTTTGATGAGCGAACAAGCTAACCAGCTACACCACCCCCACGTTATGTTTAACGAGAGGAAAATAAGCTTTAATACATTCCTGCATTCGTGTGACAAGCATGTCGTGTTTTTTTGCGTGGGAGTCATTGGGATTTAAATCATAATCGTGTCATGTGGCTTTGGTGGTAAGGTATTTTGGGATTTAAAGCAATGTTGGTAGTACAAAAATAATGCAGCCTTAGTCACCTTACTTTTCTCCACGTAGTACGTTGGGTCCCACCAGTCAGAGGGTGAAACAAACAAATTAATAAGAAAAATTAAAAGCGCCAGCGGTGTATCTTACCTCACACATCTCGCTACTGCTCGTGAACACTGTCCAATTGATCCCTCTGTTCGCTCACGTACTATTTTAAGTGAATCCGTATTATAACATGCACACAATTTTGGGCACTTTTATTCGACCTAAGTCAGTGTGCCACCGTATCTCGTACTACTCCCTCCGTCTAGGTGTAATACGTCACGTTAGAAGGTGCAGCGGGACCAAGGTGCAAGCAGATTTTTTTTTCGAAATGAGGTGCAAGCAGATTGGAGGACAAGGAGAAACTTGACCGGTCCTTCCTCCAATCAAATCCCTGATTTCTGTCTCTAAACGCAAGAATTAATCACAACAACTAAGAGATGCCGTTTTAGCTAACATGCAGGGCCACGTATTAACTCGCATGCATCAACGCGTAGTTGCGCTCCATGCATTGGGTTTCCGGGGGAGATAACAAGGCAGAGTAAGGAGCGTTTGGTTACCTTGCTAGGCTGGTCATAGTGGTGAGTAACTTGGACTAGTAACTTGCATATGTTACTAGTCTATGTTACTACTTTCATAGTAGGTAGTAACATAAGGATGCTAACATGCAAGTCTTCATTAATTGAGATATAGACTCATTTTACCTTGGCGTGTGTGTGTGTGTTTAACAACATGTGTGTGCTAGAGAGAGCGACACATCGACGTACTCCTACAGAGAGATGGTGTGTAGCATACGATTTAGCCGCGAGAGTCGGTGCATCCTCTCGTTTTCGGGCGTCCGGTCGGGACAGGCGGGACAGCTGCCACGCCCGCTCTTGACCAGCCTGGCCCACCCAAAGCCCCTCCATCGTCCGCGCGCGCTTCCCGCCCGAAACGGTCAGCGCCGCTCCAAAGAATCGGTGCCGCATTCATGCCCGGGCAGAGCGGACGCGACCTCTCACTGGTGCCTGCTTCGAAGGGAGAAGCGGATTCAAGAGTGATGGTTGCTTCGTCCGTCCAACTTACTACTGGGTCTATGTGATTTGACGGCTCATTGGTCATTATTACTTAGGTGGTAGGACTGCTGGATGTCCCACGCTTTCGGGTGAAAGGAGGTACTACTAGATTACAATTTTCTCCATTCTCAGCGGAGGAGTGCGAGAGCAGTGAAAACACGCAGGCTCAGTGATTACATGACCCACCTCACACTATCACCATATTTTCTGGACATCATGCGACACCTAACTCTTTACATAGTACTAGTATAGTACGTACTGTAATTTATCAGCGAGATAAATTTGTACAATGAAGCTTCCAGCTTCTGTTTCATGTATCTTGCGTCCAAGGTTGCCCGTTGCAACATTTCATCAAATACAAAGGAGACTAACATGCATGCTATTGCATCTCAATGATTGATAGATCATATCCAATATGTTGTAACATCCCAAAATTCTAAATTTTGGAATGTTATAATAAATAGATAGATTTGATTGTTTGTTGCATTGTTGTGTGATTGATTGACTGAAAGTGAGTGAATTCGAAATCTTTTGAAAGTTAAATGAGAGGGAATAAAAGGACTTTCCCAAACTTTCATTTTGCTTTTATGATCTCCATGAATTCAAATTCTTTTCATCACAAAACCCTCGAGAGAAGATGACATGACTTCTTCCATTTATTTAAATGAAAAGGGGTGTTGAAAATATTTGAATATCATTTGAAAATATTTCCAACTCAGAAACATCAAGCAACTCAATGATTTTCATGACAGAAGATAAAATGACTTCTTCAAAACATATGAAATATGAGTTGGAAGTTTAAAAGGATCTAATTTAAAGTCCTTTTGGAAATTATTTTCAATTATGAGTATTTGGGTTTTACTCAAATTATTTTCTCCAAAATAAAAATATATGGAAAATAGGGTAACATGATTCCCTACAACAGAAAATTGGAGAGAAATAAATTTGAATTAATTTTGGTATTTTGAAAATGATTTTAATTGGATTTTAGTAGAGCAGTAGTACTCTTTGATTTATTTGAATTTTTGCGTATTTTATTTAATGCTAGAAAAATGCTCATGCTGTAGGAAACCTTTTTCTGAAAATTTTGATATGTAATATGCCTATGTACAATTTTATTTTTGTTTTTGTTATACAGTTTTCCTTTCTGTTTGTAAAAAAAAACTGTACGTGCCGCCTAAATTTTATCCGTCGCCTCCGTGCACAGTGCACCCATGCCGGCCCATGTTGTTTTTTTGGTTATGTTTGCAGAATTTTTTTTCTTTTTCTTAAATTTTTTTCCCTTCTTTTAGTGTTTGGAAAAAAAAAACTGCCGCACGCACGCGCGCGGCCGGCCGAAGCTTTAGGCCCATGCGCTTTTCTTTTTTTTTTGTTTTTGTCTACGTTTAGTCCCACATTGCCTATCCTTTGACCTTTAAGCATTTTTTCACCAATAATTATAGACCCATAGAGCCTCCAAAAATCATCCGATTCGGGTTAAATCAAAATTTTGGTTTGACTAGATTCCTTAAAGAAAAATATATTTCTTCTCTCCGGCGGGACTTTTGGAAGTTGTCTCCTCACTCCGAAGTCGTCTTTTAGGTATATTTATTCGTTCTCTGTATTTATGCGTTAGATCTAATTTTTTTTAGCCGTAGCTTTTTTTTTCTCTACAAAACAGCTTGGCCCTGATTTTTCAAATAGCCATAACTTTTTACTCGTTCATCCAAATTAGATGAAACCAGCGCCTATAGTTTCCTCTTGTTTTCACCTATCCAGTTAACGTGTCACGTCAACTTTTTGAAATTTTAAAATTTCTAAATTTGTTCAAATTCATATTCAAACTTCTTTTGTTCATAACTTAAGTTCTGTAACTCCATTTGAGTTGATTCTTTTTGCAAAGCGAAGCTCTTGACCTAAACTTTCTGATAAGGCCAAATCCATCTAATTTTGGTACTATTAGAAATTGTTTTATGTTGCAAGAGTTATTTGCTTGGTTTTGAAGTTTTCCGAATTGTTTTCCTCGTTCTTTCTGATCTTTTGAGTGATTGCTTATGTGTGGTTACCATTGCTTGCTTACGATAGATTGACCGGAGTGTGACGAGTAGATCTATCCAGAGTATTGAGTGCGAATCATCTTCATCAACATTGCAGGCAAGTAACACTTTGATCATACCTCTTTTACTACCCAGTTTTATTGCATTAGACAAATCCTCAAACATTGCATGGTTAGGATCTAATTAAATTGTGGGTATTGGGAAGTAGTTGAGGTAGTACCTATTACCAATTTTATTATCAAACCCTTGGGAGTTACTTCTACGTTTGCTTATATTGCTATGCTATGCTAGTAGACGTGGATTGGGTTTGAGTGTATCCATGACAGATGTGAGATTGTTAATATCAGCTTCGTCGTTATCAGACGGTACTTGGAAGGCGACCTGTTTCTTGTGAGGACTTGGTCGAGAACCTCGTCCAGCAGTGGCCTTTCTCTTCAGCAGTGTGGGGCCTGTCGAGGAATTTGGAGGAGCTGAAGAACTAGCAGAGGCTTCTGAAGCAATAGAGATGCCTGTAGTCCTTTGGCACGAGGCGAGATGCACAGGTGCTGAGGATTTTGACGGAGGAGCTGAGGACTTTGGAGGAGCTAGTGCAGCTTGAGCAATTTGCCGTGAGGGCTTTGAAGAACTTGGCCGTGAGGGCATTGCTGAGGAGCTTGGCCGAGAGGGCATAGAGGTTGAAGCACTGGGCTTGTGAGCAGGCTTCTTGGGCATAGCCTTTTTAGGCTTGCTAGCAGAGGCCTCAAAAGTGGCAGCAGCAGAATCTTCGTTAAATTTCTTCACTGCTTCTTTTGCCATTTTGGCCAGTTTAGCTTGACGCTTGGCCCATTCCTTGGGAAATTCTTCACCTCTTCTGATGCTAGAGGGATCAGCTTCTTGGCTAGGTGCCAATGGAGGTCTTGGGCATAGAGGGTGTACAGCGAATTTCTTCATGTACTTGGGTGTAACATATCGATATTCCCTGCATTCCCGTGCCCATCTCCTCTCTATCTTCCGTATGCGCACCTTGCACTCATTCTTTGTTTCTCCAGGGGGTGTACAGTACCCTGCATAGATGTCATCAGGGATTTCAAACGCAGTGTTGACCTCAGGTCTCTTTTCCCCATTCTGAGGCTTCTTTCTGTCAGCCATTTTCTTCGGCTGAGGAATATGAACAACAGAATTCTCTGAAGAGGTGTGCAACTTTTCTTCGAGGAATGCTGCAAATGAGTTAAGTTGATGAGAACCTAGAGATTCAGCAGCGGACATGTGTACCTGTGAACAGAATATAGTTGTGAGGAATTTGGAGAGGTCATATGCGTTCTCAGAAGTTTTTGCAAAAAGAACAAATTTGAGGAATTTACCCAGATGAGTCTTGAGGAATTTCACTAAGCGTTCTTTGTCTTAGGTTCCAGAGTTGTACAGATTAAAAATCCACACAGTTGAGGAATCTTGAAGAAAGTTGTTGCTTAGGGAAACAGATCAAGAACAGATAATATGTGAGGTGTTTAGTGTGTGAAGATTTGAAGAATAAACACCTTTTGAAGATTTTGTTGAAAACATCAGAATCAACAAGAGCAGCAAAAGTAACTTTTAAGTACCCTTGACGAAGAACACGATGAACTGGGAAGTGTAGATTTGAAGCTCGTCAGTTCAGATCTTCCACGCCCTAACTTGGCAGAGGAAGATAGCTATGGCGGCGTCTGAGTGAAGAAATCCGCGATCGGCTCGAGTACGACGGCAACGAGGTTGAGGCAGTGAAGCTCTTCCTCACCGGCGACGATGGAAGTAGCGGCGACGCTAGGGTTTGAGATCTCGAGCGAGGGAGTGAGGTCGAGTGGAGTAAAAACGAAGTAAGGAAGGGGAGGGGTATTTATAGCGAAGTGAAAAACTGCTCGACAGAGGAAATTGGACGAATGTGCCCCTGACCCTTCTCATTCACGTGACATGTGTCACCCACGTACTGAGAGGTAGCGATCGTGAGCGATCGTGGGTGAATAGATAAGCATTATCATGGAATGTGGAACGGTTTGAGCGGCAATAGATAAGATCATTTTTCAAAGTTTCGTTCGCAAATTCTTCAGCTGACAAGGACACAGTGAAGATTTTGAACGAGTTTCAAATAGAACGCATATGAAGAATTTGTGAATAGATTGGGTTGAGTTTAGCATAGAGGGGGTAGGGTCCGATCACATTCACTTAGCAGTAAAAGCAACTTGAAGAAATAGCAATAAGTGAGTGTTGTAGAGGACGTAAACTCATATATATATATATATATATATATATATATATATATATATATATATATATATATATATATTGTTGGGGAACGTAGTAATTTCAAAAAAATTCCTACGCACACGCAAGATCATGGTGATGCATAGCAACGAGTGGGGAGAGTGTTGTCCACGTACCCTTGTAGACCGAAAGCGGAAGCGTTAACACAACGCGGTTGATGTAGTCGTACGTCTTCACGATCCGACCGATCAAATACCGAACGCACGGCACCTCCGAGTTCAGCACACGTTCAGCTCGATGACGTCCCTCGAACTCCGATCCAGCCGAGTGTTGAGGGAGAGTTTCGTCAGCACGACGGCGTGGTGACGATGTTGATGTTCTACCGACGCAGGGCTTCGCCTAAGCACCGCTACAATATTACCGAGGTGTAATATGGTTGAGGGGGGCACCGCACACGGCTAAGAGATCAATAGATCAATTGTTGTGTGTTTGGGGTGCCCCCTGCCCCCGTATATAAAGGAGCAAGGGGGAGGCGGCCGGCCAAGGGGAGAGGCGCGCCAAGGGGGGAGTCCTACTCCCACCGGGAGTAGGACTCCTCCTTTCCTTGTTGGAGTAGGAAAAGGGAAGGGAGAAGGAGAAAGAAGGAAGGGGGCACCCCCCTCCCTAGTCCAATTCGGACTAGTCCATGGGGAGGGGTGCGGCCTCCCTTTGGGGCCTTTCTCTCCTTTCCCGTATGGCCCATTAAGGCCCAATACGAATTCCCGTAACTCTCCGGTACTCCGAAAAATACCCGAATCACTCGGAACCTTTCCGAAGTCCGAATATAGTCGTCCAATATATCGATCTTTACGCCTCGGCCATTTCGAGACTCCTCGTCATGTCCCCGATCTCATCCGGGACTCCGAACTCCTTCGGTACATCAACATACATAAACTCATAATAAAACTGTCATCGTAACGTTAAGCGTGCGGACCCTACGGGTTCGAGAACTATGTAGACATGACCGAGACACCTCTCCGGTCAATAACCAATAGCGGAACCTGGATGCTCATATTGGCTCCCACATATTCTACGAAGATCTTTATCGGTCAGACCGCATAACAACATACGTTGTTCCCTTTGTCATCGGTATGTTACTTGCCTGAGATTCGATCATCGGTATCTCGATACCTAGTTCAATCTCGTTACCGGCAAGTCTCTTTACTCGTTCCGTAATACATCATCCCGGAACTAACTCATTAGTCACAATGCTTGCAAGGCTTATAGTGATGTGTATTACTGAGTGGGCCCAGAGATACCTCTCCGACAGTCGGAGTGACAAATCCTAATCTCGAAATACGCCAACCCAACAAGTACCTTTGGAGAAACCTGTAGAGCACCTTTATAATCACCCAGTTACGTTGTGACGTTTGGTAGCACACAAAAGTGTTCCTCCGGTAAACGGGAGTTGCATAATCTCATAGTCATAGGAACATGTATAAGTCATGAAGAAAGTAATAGCAACATACTAAACGATCGAGTGCTAAGCTAACGGAATGGGTCAAGTCAATCACGTCATTCTCCTAATGAAGTGATCCCGTTAATCAAATGACAACTCATGTCTATGGCTAGGAATCATAACCATCTTTGATTAATGAGCTAGTCAAGTAGAGGCATACTAGTGACACTTTGTTTGTCTATGTATTCACACATGTATTATGTTTCCGGTTAATACAATTCTAGCATGAATAATAAACATTTATCATGATACAAGGAAATAAATAATAACTTTATTATTGCCTCTAGGGCATATTTCCTTCAGTCTCCCACTTGCACTAGAGTCAATAATCTAGTTCACATCGCCATGTGATTTAACATCAATAGTTCACATCACCATGTGATCAACACCCAAAGGGTTTACTAGAGTCAGTAATCTAGTTCACATCGCTATGTGATTAACACCCAAAGAGTACTACGGTGTGATCATGTTTTGCTTGTGAGATAATTTTAGTCAACGGGTGTGTCACATTCAGATCCGTAAGTATTTTGCAAATCTCTATGTCTACAATGCTCTGCACGGAGCTACTCTAGCTAATTGCTCCCACTTTCAATATGTATCTAGACCGAGACTTAGAGTCATCTAGATTAGTGTCAAAACTTGCATCGACGTAACCCTTTACGACGAACCTTTTGTCACTTCCATAATCGAGAAACATATCCTTATTTCACTAAGGATAATTTCGACCGCTGTCCAGTGATCTACTCCTAGATCACTATTGTACTCCCTTGCCAAAATCAGTGTAGGGTATACAATAGATCTGGTACACAGCATGGCATACTTTATAGAACCTATGGCCAAGGCATAGGGAATGACTTTCATTCTCTTTCTATCTTCTGCCGTGGTCGGGCTTTGAGTCTTACTCAATTTCACACCTTGTAACACAGGCAAGAACTCTTTCTTCGACTGTTCTGTTTTGAACTACTTCAAAATCTTGTTAAGGTATGTACTCATTGAAAAAACTTATCAAGCGTCTTGATCTATCTCTATAGATCTTGATGCTCAATATGTAAGCAGCTTCACCGAGGTCTTTCTTTGAAAAACTCCTTTCAAACACTCCTTTATGCTTTGCAGAATAATTCTACATTATTTCCGATCAACAATATGTCATTCAAATATACTTATCAGAAATGCTGTAGTGCTCCCACTCACTTTCTTGTAAATACAGGCTTCACCGCAAGTCTGTATAAAACTATATCCTTTGATCAACTTATCAAAGCGTATATTCCAACTCCGAGATGCTTGCACCAGTCCATAGATGGATCGCTGGAGCTTGCATATTTTGTTAGCACTTTTAGGATTGACAAAACCTCCTGGTTGCATCATATACAACTCTTCTTTAATAAATCCATTAAGGAATGCAGTTTTGTTTATCCATTTGCCATATTTCATAATATGCGGCAATTACTAACATGATTCAGACAGACTTAAGCATAGATACGAGTGAGAAACTCTCATCGTAGTCAACACCTTGAACTTGTCGAAAACCTTTTTGCGACAATTCTAGCTTTGTAGACAGTAACAATACTATCACTGTCTGTCTTCCTCTTGAAGATCCATTTAATCTCAATGGCTTGCCGATCATTGGGAAAGTCAATCAAAGTCCATACTTTGTTCTCATATATGGATCTCATCTCAGATTTCATGGCCTCAAGCCATTTCGCGGAATCTGAGCTCACCATCGCTTCTTCATAGTTCGTAGGTTCGTCATGGTCTAGTAACATAACCTCCAGAACAGGATTACCGTACCACTCTGGTGCAGATCTTACTCTGGTTGACCTACGAGGTTCAGTAACAACTTGATCTGAAGTTTCATGATCATCATCATTAACTTCCTCACTAATTGGTGTAGGTGTCATAGGAACCGGTTTCTGTGATGAACTACTTTCCAATAAGTGATGAGGTACAGTTACCTCATCAAGTTCTACTTTCCTCCCACTCACTTCTTTCGAGAGAAACTCCTTCTCTAGAAAGGATCCATTCTTAGCAACGAATGTCTTGCCTTCGGATCTGTGATAGAAGGTGTACCCAACTGTCTCCTTTGGGTATCCTATAAATACACATTTCGCCGATTTGGGTTTGAGCTTATCAGGATGAAACTTTTTCACATAAGCATCGCAACCCCAAACTTTAAGAAACGACAACTTTGGTTTCCTGCCAAACCACAGTTCATAAAATGTCGTCTCAACGGATTTAGATGGTACCCTATTTAACGTGAATGCCGCTGTCTCTAATGCATAACCCCAAAACGATAGTGGTAGATCGGTAAGAGACGTCATATATCGCACCATATCTAATAAAGTACGGTTACGATGTTCGGACACACCATTACACTGTGGTGTTCTAGGTGGCGTGAGTAGTGAAACTATTTCACATTGTTTTAACTGAAGGCCAAACTCGTAACTCAAATACTCTTGTCCACGATCAGATCGTAGAAACTTTATTTTCTTGTTACGATGATTTTCCGCTTCACTCTGAAATTATATGAACTTTTCAAATGTTTCAGACTTCTGTTTCATTAAGTAGATATACCCATATCTGCTCAAATCATCTGTGAAGGTCAGAAAATAATGATACCTGCTACGAGCCTCAATATTCATCGGACCACATACATCTGTATGTATGATTTCCAACAAATCTGTTGCTCTCTCCATTGTTCCGGAGAACGGCGTTTTAGTCATCTTGCCCATGAGGCACAGTTCGCAAGCATCAAGTGATTCATAATCAAGTGATTCCAAAATCCCATCAGTATGGAGTTTCTTCATGCGCTTTACACCAATATGACCTAAACGGCAGTGCCACAAATAAGTTGCACTATCATTATTAACTTTGCATCTTTTGGCTTCATTATTATGAATATGTGTATCACTACGATCGAGATCCAACAAACCATTTTATTGGGTGTATGACCATAGAAGGTTTTATTCATGTAAACAGAACAACAATTATTCTCTAATTTAAATGAATAACCGTATTGCAACAAACATGATCAAATCATATTCATGCTCAACGCAAATACCAAATAACACTTATTTAGTTTCAACACTAATCCCGAAAGTATAGGGAGTGTGCGATGATGATCATATCAATCTTGGAACAACTTCCAACACACATCGTCACCTTGCCTTTTACTAGTCTCTGTTTATTCTGCAACTCCCGTTTCGAGTTACTACTCTTAGCAACTGAACCAGTATCAAATACCGAGGGGTTGCTATAAACACTAGTAAAGTACACATCAATAACATGTATATCCAATATACCTTTGTTCACTTTGCCATCCTTCTTATCCACCAAATAGTTGGGGTAGTTCCGCTTCCAGTGACCAGTCCCTTTGCAGTAGAAGCACTTAGTCTCAGGATTAGGACCAGACTTAGGCTTCTTCACTTGAGCAGCAACTTGCTTGCCGTTCTTCTTGAAGTTCCCCTTCTTCCCTTTGCCCTTTTCTTGAAACTAGTGGTCTCATCAACCATCAACACTTGATGTTTTTCTTGATTTCTACCTTCGTCGATTTCAGCATCACGAAGAGCTCGGGAATTACTTTCGTCATCCCTTGCATACTATAGTTCATCACGAAGTTCTACTAACTTGGTGATGGTGACTAGAGAATTCTGTCAATCACTATTTTATCTGGAAGATTAACTCCCACTTGATTCAAGCGATTGTAGTACCCAGACAATCTGAGCACATGCTCACTGCTTGAGCTATTCTCCTCCATCTTTTAGCTATAGAACTTGTTGGAGACTTCATATCTCTCAACTCGGGTATTTGCTTGAAATATTAATATCAATTCCTGGAACATCTCATATGGTCCATGACGTTCAAAACGTCCTTGAAGTCCCGATTCTAAGCCGTTAAGCATGGTGCACTAAACTATCAAGTAGTCATCATATTGAGCTAGCCAAATGTTCATAACGTCTGCATCTGCTCCTGCAATAGGTCTGTCACCTAGCGGTGCATCAAGGACATAATTTTTCTGTGCAGCAATGAGGATAATCCTCAGATCACGGATCCAATCCGCATCTTTGCTACTAACATCTTTCAACATAATTTTTCTCTAGGAACATATCAAAAATAAACACAGGGAAGCAACAACGCGAGCTATTGATCTACAACATAATTTGCAAAATACTATCAGGACTAAGTTCATGATAAATTTAAGTTCAATTAATCAAATTACTTAAGAACTCCCACTTAGATAGACATCCCTCTAATCCTCTAAGTGATCACGTGATCCATATCAACTAAACCATGTCCGATCATCACGTGAGATGGAGTAGTTTAAACGGTGAACATCACTATGTTGATCATATCTACTATATGATTCACGCTCGACCTTTCAGTCTCCGTGTTCCGAGGCCATATCTGCATATGCTAGGCTCGTTAAGTTTAACCTGAGTATTCCGCGTGTGCAACTTTTTTGCACCCGTTGTATTTGAATGTAGAGCCTATCACACCCGATCATCACGTGGTGTCTCAGCACGAAGAACTTTCGCAACGGTGCATACTCAGGGAGAACACTTTTATCTTGAAATTTTAGTGAGAGATCATCTTATAATGCTACCGTCAATCAAAGCAAGATAAGATGCATAAAAGATTAACATCACATGCAATCAATATAAGTGATATGATATGGCCATCATCATCTTGTGCTTGTGATCTCCATCTCCGAAGCACCGTCATGATCACCATCGTCACCGGCGCGACACCTTGATCTCCATCGTAGTATCGTTGTCGTCTCGCCAACTATTTCTTTTACGACTATCGCTACCGCTTAGTGATAAAGTAAAACAATTACATGGCGATTGCATTTCATACAATAAAGTGACAACCATATGGCTCCTGCCAGTTGCCGATAACTCGGTTACAAAACATGATGATCTCATACGATAAAATATAGCATCATGTTTTGACCATATCACATTACAACATGCCCTGCAAAAACAAGTTAGACGTCCTCTACTTTGTTGTTTGCAAGTTTTACGTGGCTGCTACGGGCTTAGCAAGAACCATTCATACCTACGCATCAAAACCACAATGATAGTTTGTCAAGTTGGTGTTGTTTTAACCTTCGCAAAGACCGGGGGTAGCCACACTCGGTTCAACTAAAGTGAGAGAGACAGACACCCGCCAGTCACCTTTAAGCAACGAGTGCTCGCAACGGTGAAACCAGTCTCGCGTAAGCGTACGCGTAATGTCGGTCCGGGCCGCTTCATCTCACAATACCGCCGAACCAAAGTATGACATGCTGGTAAGCAGTATGACTTATATCGCCCACAACTCACTTGTGTTCTACTCGTGCATAACATCAACGCATAAAACCAGGCCCGGATGCCACTGTTGGGGAACGTAGTAATTTCAAAAAATTTCCTACGCACACGCAAGATCATGGTGATGCATAGCAACGAGAGGGGAGAGTGTTGTCCACGTAACCTCGTAGACCGAAAGCAGAAGCGTTAACACAACACAGTTGATGTAGTCGTACGTCTTCACGATCCGACCGATCAAGTACCGAACGCACGGCACCTCCGAGTTCAGCACACGTTCAGCTCGATGATGTCCCTCGAACTCCGATCCAGCCGAGTGTTGAGGGAGAGTTTCGTCAGCACGACGGCGTGGTGACGATGTTGATGTTCTACCGATGCAGGGCTTCACCTAAGCACCGCTACGATATTATCGAGGTGTAATATGGTGGAGGGGGGCACCGCACACGGCTAAGAGATCAATAGATCAATTGTTGTGTCTTTGGGGTGCCCCCTGCCCCCGTATATAAAGGAGCAAGGGGGAGGCGGCCGGCCAAGGGGAGAGGCGCGCCAAGGGGGGAGTCCTACTCCCACCGGGAGTAGGACTCCTCCTTTCCTTGTTGGAGTAGGAAAAGGGAAGGGAGAAGGAGAAAAGGAAGGGGGCGCCCCCCTCCCTAGTCCAATTCGGACTAGTCCATGGGGAGGGGTGCGGCCTCCCTTTGGGGCCTTTCTCTCCTTTCCCGTATGGCCCATTAAGGCCCAATACGAATTCCCGTAACTCTCCGGTACTCCGAAAAATACCCGAATCACTCGGAACCTTTCCGAAGTCCGAATATAGTCGTCCAATATATCGATCTTTACGCCTCGGCCATTTCGAGACTCCTCGTCATGTCCCCGATCTCATCCGGGACTCCGAACTCCTTCGGTACATCAACATACATAAACTCATAATAAAACTGTCATCGTAACGTTAAGCGTGCGGACCCTACGGGTTCGAGAACTATGTAGACATGACCGAGACACCTCTCCGGTCAATAACCAATAGCGGAACCTGGATGCTCATATTGGCTCCCACATATTCTACGAAGATCTTTATCGGTCAGACCGCATAACAACATACGTTGTTCCCTTTGTCATCGGTATGTTACTTGCCTGAGATTCGATCATCGGTATCTCGATACCTAGTTCAATCTCGTTACCGGCAAGTCTCTTTACTCGTTCCGTAATACATCATCCCGGAACTAACTCATTAGTCACAATGCTTGCAAGGCTTATAGTGATGTGTATTACTGAGTGGGCCCAGAGATACCTCTCCGACAGTCGGAGTGACAAATCCTAATCTCGAAATACGCCAACCCAACAAGTACCTTTGGAGACACCTGTAGAGCACCTTTATAATCACCCAGTTACGTTGTGACGTTTGGTAGCACACAAAGTGTTCCTCCGGTAAACGGGAGTTGCATAATCTCATAGTCATAGGAACATGTATAAGTCATGAAGAAAGTAATAGCAACATACTAAACGATCGAGTGCTAAGCTAACGGAATGGGTCAAGTCAATCACGTCATTCTCCTAATGAAGTGATCCCGTTAATCAAATGACAACTCATGTCTATGGCTAGGAAACATAACCATCTTTGATTAATGAGGTAGTCAAGTAGAGGCATACTAGTGACACTTTGTTTGTCTATGTATTCACACATGTATTATGTTTCCAGTTAATACAATTCTAGCATGAATAATAAACATTTATCATGATATAAGGAAATAAATAATAACTTTATTATTGCCTCTAGGGCATATTTCCTTCATATATATATGTGTGCATATATATATATATATATATATATATATATATATATATATATAGCCAATGAAGAAAAACGACAGAAAAGATGAAGACAATGCAAAGTTGAAGAAAATGAACAACTATGGAATTTCAAAACAAAAAAACTTAAATTTAAGATTTTCAACTTTGGTGGTGGCGTGACCCACCCTATAATAATGATGATTTCAGACACCGCATACAATTGTCGTAGGGTTCTGAGAATCAAATTCTTCGTTAATTTCTTCACACTTAGAGTGTTAGTCTTCATTGATTGAAGAAAAAAAATTCTTCGTGTGTTGCACATCGAAGTCATCAATTTTGCATAAGTGTTAGGACGTGTGTCCTTTTCAAAGGACATTCGAAGATTCTAGGATATTTAGCTCACACTGCAACTTGCTAAATCTCTTCTCATCCAAGGGCTTTGTGAAGATATCGGCTAGCTGTTCTTCAGTCTTCACATGCTCAATAGAAATGTCGCCCTTCAACACATGATCACGAAGAAAATGATGACGAATCTGAATGTGCTTTGTCTTCGAGTGCTGAACTGGGTTATGAGCAATCTTGATGGCACTCTAATTGTCACAGTAGAGAGGCACATTCTTCATGTTGACGCCGTAGTCCTTGAGAGTTTGCTTCATCCACAGCAATTGAGCACAGCAAGAACCAGCAGCAATGTACTCAGCTTCAGCAGTAGACAGTGATACGCAGTTGTGTTTCTTCGAGGACCAACAGACCAAGGATCCTCCCAGGAAATGGCATGTGCCTGATGTTGCCTTGCGGTCCACACGATCACCAGCATAGTCAGAGTCTGAATATCCAATGAGATCAAAAGCCGAGCCCTTTGGGGTACCATAATCCAAGTGTTGGTGTGTGAGCTAGATATCGAAGAATATGCTTCACATCCTTATGGTGTGATTCCTTCGGTGTAGCTTGAAATCAGGCACACATGCAAACAGTAAGCATAATGTGTGGCCTAGATGCACATAAATACAATAAAGAACCAATCATGGAGCGGTATACCTTTTGATCGAAGTCAATACCATTTTCATCAGTGCATAGATGACCATTTGTGGGCATAGGGATTTTGACGCCTTTGCAATCTTGCATGCCGAATTTCCTCAATACACCCTTGAGGTATTTCTCCTGAGATATGAATATGTCATTGTGCTGTTGACGAATTTGAAGACCTAAGAAGAATTCCAATTCTCCCATCATAGAGATTTCATATTCCTCCCTCATCATATAACCAAATTCGTCAGTGTAACGTTGGTCAGTACAGCCAAAAATGATATCATCAACATATATTTGGCACACGAACAATTCACCATCATAAGATTTGGTGAAAAGAGTTGGCTCAAGTGAACCGGGTTTGAAGCCTTTCTTCATGAGGAATTCCTTCAAAGTATCATACCACGCCCGAGGGGCCTGCTTGAGGCCATAGAGGGCCTTATTGAGTTTGAAGACTTTGTCGGGATGCTTTGGATCTTCGAAACCTGGGGGTTGAGCAACATATACTTCTTCCTCAAGCTTACCATTGAGGAATGCACTTTTCACATCCATTTGATATTAATTGATATCATGATGGTTAGCATAAGCAAGTAATATGCAAGTAGCCTCAAGTCTAGCAACAGGTGCAAAAGTTTCATCGAAATCAATTCCTTCAACCTGTGTGTAGCCTTGAGCTACAAGTCGTGCCTTATTCCTCACCACAAGGCCATTTTCATCTTGCTTGTTACGGTAGATCCACTTTGTGCCAATGATATTGTGCTTTCGAGAGGATCTGGACGTTTGACCAGTTCCCAGACGTTGTTCAGCTCGAATTGATGTAATTTTGCGTAGCTTGAATCCATTCAGGCTCCAGAAATGCTTCATCTACCTTAGTGGGCTCTGAGATAGAGACAAAAGCAAAGTGCCCATAAAAGATAGATAAATGTGAAGCTCTTGAGCGTGTGAGAGGACCTGGAATGTTGATATCGCTGATGATTTTCTCAATCTGCACCTCATTTACAACGCGAGGATGAGCTGGTTGTCGTTGATGTGACACCCCAAAATTTTGACCTTGTTTTAATTAAAATTTTGCGAGGAAATAAAACTTTTCCATTTGTCTTGATTTACCCTTTTGATATTGTGGATTTTTACCTCAAGTGGAAACTTTCCTAAGGATTATTGGACTCGAATACTCTCTATAATAAAACAATTATTTATCAGTGGATTTGAATTTGCAAGATTTGTTTTCACAGAGCTTTATTCTTTTAAAATGTTTTCTTTTGAATTTGGAGCATGTTTTGCACTGTAACCATTTGA
Organism: Triticum aestivum; assembly: GCF_018294505.1. Lineage (NCBI taxonomy): Eukaryota > Viridiplantae > Streptophyta > Magnoliopsida > Poales > Poaceae > Triticum > Triticum aestivum. The sequence continues at coordinate 488,322,365 of NC_057808.1, forward strand.
TAAATGCTTTTAAAATTTCCACCAAAATTTGGGGATGTCATGTGATGTTCCCACATCACTTTTATGCAAAAATATTTTGTGGTCATTGGAGATTTTTGAGCTCTACATCATCTTTTCAAATCTGGTCCAGTAGGCACTTTTGCACTACAACCTATTTAAATATTTCTTTAAAAATTATTCCAAGTGTTTGGAGATATCAGTAGATGCATACAACTCATCTTCGTGCAAAAAACCCAGTGATGTTCTTTGAAAAATTTGGGTGAATCAACCTCTTTTTCATTCTGGTCCAGTTTGGTGATTTGTACTGCAACCCTATTTTATTTTGCTCTAGTGGCCATGACCCTTTTTCCTACTTGTAGCCCTCCCTTCAAAACCCTTAAGTCTAGGAGAGTGGGCTCATTGGAGGATTTTAAGTGCATGCAATAAACCCTTTTTCTTTCTGTCCAAAACTGGAGTTTTGCAAAACTTGCACTACCAAGTTTCTGGTTTTGCCCAAATGATCTTGCCTTCATCATCCACACCTAAAGAGACCCTGATATGGAGATTTTGGCTACTCCAAGAGTTGCCTAAGTGCACTTGGCATTCTGTCGAATAGTTGGTGTGCACAGTCTGTTTTGACTTGAGTTTTTAGTTTGCACGGAAGACTTAATCCCCTGACCCAGCAACCTTGTCCACTGAACTCCTAGCTATCTCTATCCTAGTCCTGCTATTTGCCAGCCCCACCCTCGCGCTCTAGACCGCCCTGGCATTTCGTCGAGCATGTCCCGTGCGTGCTCTGGGCGCACCCAGAGCGCACGTTTTGCATCCGCGCGCACTGAGCCGCCGCGTCGCACTGCCGCACTCGACGCGACCCGTCCCTGGCCCCTGCTCGCCTGCTGAGCAGCGCACTACCTCGCCCACTCTCCACACCACCACTGGCGCCCTACAGCGCCGCTGGCAGAACGTTTGGCGGCACGCCGGCGTCGGCAGCGAGCCTCTGCCATGGACGGCGCCGCCCAAACCACATCAGCGCGCCAGCTGCCCCCTTGAACAGCTCGGTCTTATCCCGAAGCTCGTCGGCACGTGCTCGTCGCCGCCACGTCGCCCTGCAGCTACAGCACGGCTGTCGCCGGCGATCTTATCCTCAGCCGCCGCGGTTCAACCCCGAGCGCCTATTTAAGGGATCCCCGAGCTCGTTCAAGACCTCAGGCGACCTCAAGACTTCACCCTGTAGGTCCCCGAGCAGTGGATTGGCCGAGAGAGGCCATCTTCCCCAACTCCGGCCGGTTCGGCCGCCGCCGAGCTACGGTGCAATACGTCGCAGCCAGCCACTCCCCCGCCCATCCAGCGCCACCACTAGCTTCCTATTGTCCTTGCGGAGCTGCCCAGCGCCTCAGCCTCGATCGGAGACCACCGGAGCCCAAAACCCACTTCTCACCCGTAGCCCCCTCCGCCGCGGAGCTCGCCGCCGGCGACCCCTTCCACCCCCGTCGACCCAGCGACCACCAAGAGGACCGCCTCGGTCTGGCCGGTCCATCCTTGCCCTCAGATGCCCTCGAGGAGCCGCCGTTCGTCGCCGGCGATCGCCGGAGTCCCGCTCCCATCGGGCAGAGAAGAGGAGGGAGAGGGAAGAACGGTCAAACCTGACCAGTGGGCCCTCTGGACCCACTGTCAGTGACCCGCGCACCACCCCCTCTGGTTAAGTGAAGGCGCATAAGTCCCGAGTACGTCTTCGCTGCTTCGAAAACGTATTCTTCCCCGAAACGTTTTCTTTTCTGGTTTTTATTAAAAACAGAGATTTGACCAAACTTTGACTGGCTATAACTTTTAAAATAGAACTCCAAATGAGTTGATTCTTTTTCCTACCTCTCTTAAAGTTCATCTAGTTTATTTTAAGATTTATTTGAAAAATATTTGGGACAACTTTTTGTACTGTGTTTGAAATATTTGTTATTTGAATATTTTTTTTTTAAATAGGGAAAATGGAGAGAAGAGAAAGCTTTCAAAAAGTGCACCCTTTGCATACTCTTGAAGGCAAGCATTCTGAACTCTGGCATAACATTTTTGTGTGGTGTTTTGATACGGTTATGACACCACGTCGACTGGGAGCATACGTTATTCTTATGTAACGATAAAGTCACATGCTTATTGGAGTTTTCCTTGCTATTCTAAATGGATACGCTGGTGATTTTGATCACCCTCGTGAGCTTCTCATGCATGCCGGAAGGAAGCCGGGAAAGTCGTGGTCTTGTATAGACACGAGCTTGCCCCTAGTTCCTCGACGAGACGAGTATGTCCGGTATGGCATGGTGAGGCTTGATGAGTGGTGATTTTATCTGTTAATGGTAATGTCGTTGGTTATGCTGATCATTCGGAGAATACTTGGACCACCTGGGTTGGTCGTAGGTCGAGTCTTGATCAGTAACTTCCCTATTTGTTGGTACTACCACTTGTCCCTGTCACAGACGGGGTATGGTTCAGTAAGTTGTTAACCCCTTACCAAAGCACACAACGTACAGAGAGGCCATGGTGGAAGGTACCGGAGGCCTCCGGTAGGCATGCCACTTGGTCCGGGGGCATGGGTGTTTCCGGTTGGGACCGAGAGGGGGGCACCCCTTAGAGCGCGCGAATATAAATTTGATCCCATGCTATGTCGAGGTTGTAGCCTCCCCACTTATAGTTTTGCTTGGCAGGTGTCGTGGGTGATTCCAGACACCGGTGAGTTAAGCTGGTGTGTGCAGGTCGGGCATGTTTTCAATTAAAAGGCCGTAGACAGAATTAGTCCCGATGGGCTAAATAAATCCGTTACTCATGGGTAAAGAGTACACCCTCTGCAGAGGTCATACTTTTTTGGATAGCCATGTTCATGAGTAAGGACCACAGTCTGAGTGGAATCTAGTGACGGTTTTCGGATGGAGACACGGCTAACTGGATCATAGTAACGGTATTCGGATGGAGAATGAATTAGCTAGAACTCAGTGACGGTCTTCGGATGGAGAAACGGCTAGACTAGATTTTGTTTATGACCTGTGACATCCGAGGATCATGTTTTATTATTATTATTATGGACTAACCATTTACATTATGTATTTTATTGAGTATCCCTGGGATGGTTCTACCTCCTGGATATTCACTGTGATTATTCTTATATAAGCCCTTTATGTGGCGTCGCTCAGACGCCCGACTGTGCCATGTTTGATATTTATTTATCCTTTATAAGCCCTTTATGTGGTGTCGCTCAGACGCCCGACTGTGGCATGTTTGATATTTATTTATCCTTTATAAGCCCTTTATGTGGTGTCGCTCAGACGCCCGACTGTGGCATGTTTGATATTTATTTATCCTTTATAAGCCCTTTATGTGGTGTCGCTCAGACGCCCGACTGTGGCATGTTTGATATTTATTTATCCTTTATAAGCCCTTTATGTGGTGTCGCTCAGACGCCCGACTGTGGCATGTTTGATATTTATTTATCATTTGTAAGCCCTTTATGTGGTGTCGCTCAGACGCCCGACTGCGGCATTGTCATTTTATTTGCAACCTTTCGAGGAGTCTTTTCAGACACTCGCTCAGTGCATTCCATTTTTACTCCCGTATTGCATACTCATGTTTTAACCGCACGCGTGCATCTCAGATTTTCGTTTACTTCATGGCAGACTTATCATCATAAAATGTTTCGGAGTATGATTATCTCTTGTTATATTATACCCGTGTTCTTAATGTTGGCGAGTACATTCAAACGTACTCACTGGCTTGTCCCTGGCTATTGTCTTGGCCAGATTTCTTACGTGGAGAGAGCCTTGATATGACAGCCCCGGAACCTACGCTATGATGATAGCGGCCTCGCGAAGATAGGAGTTATCCTGGTCAGCTGTTCTTGTGGGAGATGGAGTCCCATAGACGCAGATGTTCCACAAACCGCTTCCGCCATCAACCACTAGAAACCATGTGTTGTACTCCTAGGCCACAATGGTCTTGTACTACATATTTTGTACTTTGCTTGGAATTCTTGTATCAAGTTGGTGTCTCATCAGCTAACAGTAATCCTGGGGCTGGTGAGCACAAAGGCCGTTTTTCTGGGAAATTATTATCCCGAAAATCCGGTCGTGACAGTTGAGGAATTTGATCACCATTTTCTTCAGCATCATTTTCCTCATGTGCATCAGCCTGACGTTCTTCACGTTCTGGAATGACTTCTTTAGTAGATTCTTCAGTCGGAATGACATCCTCAGTAGCCTTGAACTTGATGGATTCCTCAGGTGATTTTTCATCTAGCACAGGAGGTAAGTGCTCTTTTTGCGAGCCATTAGTTTCATCGAACCGCACATCTAAAGTTTCAACAACTTTGTGATGAACGTTGTTGAAGACTCTGTCGGTGTGTGAGTCCTTTCCATAACCAAGCATAAAACCTTCATGTGCTTTTGGTGCAAATTTAGAATTGTTATGAGGATCTCTAATCCAACATTTAGCACCGAAGACTTTGAAATAACTCTCATTGGGTTTCTTGTCAGTGAGGAGTTCATATGCAGTCTTCTTGAAGAATTTGTGAAGATATACCCTGTTGATGATGTGGCACACAGTATCAATTGCCTCAATCCAGAAACGACGAGGTGTCTTGTACTCATCAAGCATAGTGCGAGCCATCTCAACAAGAGTCCTGTTCTTGCACTCCACAATGCCATTCTGCTAAGGAGTATAAGGAGCAGATAACTCATGAGTAATACCGAGTTCATCAAGATAGTCATCAAGACCAAAATTCTTGAACTCAGTTCCATTGTCACTTCTGATGTGCTTGATCTTCACACCAAAGTTGGTTGAAGCCCTCGAGGAAAATCGTTTGAAGACTTCCTGCACCTCATGTTTGTAAGTGACAATATGCACCCATTTGTAACGAAAGTAATCATCAACAATAACAAAGCCATATAGAGATGCATCATTTGTAACTGCGGAATAATGATTAGGACCAAAGAGATCCATGTGAAGCAATTCAAATGGTCGAGTGGTAGTCATGATAGTCTTCGCTGGATGTTTGGCCTTGGTCATCTTTCCAGCTTCACAGGCTCCGCACAAGTGATCCTTGAGGAATTTGACATTCTCAATGCCAATGACATGCTTCTTCTTCGCGAGCATGTGCAAATTCCCCCTGCCACCATGACCTAGTCGTCGATGCCATAGCCAACCTTCTGAAGCTTTTGCAAGTAAACATATAGCTGGTTGAGGTCCTGTAGAGAAATCAACAACATAGAGATCTCCTCTCCTAAAGCCTTCGAAGACTTTGGAATTGTCAGCTTCCATGATCACAACACAACGATACTTGCCAAAGATAACAACCATATCAAGATCACAAAGCATTGAGACAGACATGAGGTTGTATCCTAAGGATTCGACAAGCATGACTTTGTCCATGTGTCGATCCTTTGAGATCACAACCTTACCTAGACCCAATACCTTGCTTTTGCCTTTGTCAGCGAAGATGATATGCTTCAGATGCGATGGAGATAAGGGAACATCCATCAATAGATTCTTGTCACCAGTCATGTGATTTGTACATCCACTATCGAGGACCCACTCATTGGCTTTGGGTTGATCATCCTGCAGATGAATTAGTGCAACTTACGAACTCATATACTTCACCAGTGAAGAATATGACATCAATTTCATTAGATCAATTTCATCAAGCAATAAAACAGATAAAGCAGTATGAGGATGTGAGAAACGAGGATTCATTTCTTCATAATTAGCCTGCATCCTATCAGGCACTTTCAGGTCTCCAGCAAATTCTTCAGACATTTGAGCACGTCTGGAGACCTGATCCTGCACAAGAGATTAGTTCTTTTTCTTCACCACCCACATCTGAAGGGTCGTCAAAGAGTTCATCATTCTGCGAGCTCCATAAGAGAAAGGTGGCATAGAAGCCAGTCCACTTTGTTTCACATAAGAGGAGTTAGGGTAAGCATATGAATAAGCAGAGAAATTCTTCGAGGACTTTTGAACATAATGGTTTGAAGAATAATGCACATATTCATAGCCCTTAGATCTTCCCTGCGAAACAGAAGTGTTAGCACAATGATGTTCATCTGAGGACTTTGATCCTTTTGAGGAATTTGATCCACGTGAGGAAATTGGTCCATATGAGGACTTGGATCCATATGAAGAGTATGGTCCATATGAAGAATTTGATCTGGGGTTCCTATTCTTCACAAGTAGTGTCATGATGACATTCACCTGAAGACTTTCAAGGCACCTTTTGGGAACCCAGATTTTCTTCATAGGGGAACCGTTCCTGCAGTTAGTGCCAACATATCTAGCAAATACTTCACCATTCTGATTTTTGAACAGTTTATAGTTGGAGTCAAATGACTCATCAGCAGAATGAAGATACATACAAAGCCAGATAAAATAGATGGATCTACTGGAGGTCCCTTTGCAGCAACCCATGAGGTTTTGGGATACTGCTCAGGCTTCCAGAATTTACCATCAGCATTGAGTTTCCTCTCAAAGGCAATACCCTCTTTCCTAGGGTTCCTATTGAGGATCTGCTTTTTAAGCACATCACAAAGAGCCTGATGCCCTTTGAGGCTTTTATACATGCCTGTCATGTACAATTCCTTCAGCCCTGCATCATCAGTGATACTTGCAATGTCCTCAGATGAGGAATTAGTTATAGCAGAGACAGGTGAAGAATTTCTAACATTAGAAGCATTTGAACATTCAGGTGAAGAGTTAGCAGATTCACGTTCAATGCACTTCAAACATGGAGGAACAAATTCTTCCTGGGCAGCGCTGATTTGTTGAGCAAGTAATGAATCACGCTCCTTCTGAAGATCTTCATAACTCACCCTAGGTTTTCAAGATCTTGCTTTTTTGAAGAAATTCATAAGAAAGCTTCTCATGATCAGATAAGAGAGTGTTATGATGGCCTTGAAGGTTGTCAAACTTAGACTGAAGTCTCTGAAGATTTTCAGTCAAAGTTTTACTGCGATCCATTTCTTCACCCAACATGTCATCACTTTTGTCTAGCATGTTTTGAACCTTTTCAAAAGCCTTTTGTTTTTTCACAGCAATCTTAGCAAGTTTAGAGTAACTTGGCTTGAGGTTTTCATCAGATTCATCCTCACTAGATTCAGAGGAGGGATATTTGAGTACCTTGGCACCCTTTGCCATGAAGCAATAGGTTGGAGCATAGTCATCATCGCCTTCATCAGCCCTGTTGGTGAAGCCATTTTCTTCAGAGTTGAAGATGGACTTGCTGACGAACGCAGTAGCGAGAGCTAGGCTTGCCACACCGGACTCAGACTCCTCAGATGCCTCCTCTTCCTCATGTTCCTCAGATTCAGCTTCAGAGTCCATTTCCTTGCCAATGAATGCCCGAGCCTTCTTAGAGCTGCTCTTCTTGTGAGATGAAGACTTCGAGGATTTTGATGATGAAGACTTTGAAGATTTCTTCTTCTTCTTTGAGTCATCAGAACTGTAATCCTTGTATTTCTTCTTCTTTGATTCCTTTTCCCACTGAGGACAATCTTGGATGTAGTGGCCAGGTTTCTTGCATTTGTGGCATAGCCTCTTCTTGTAGTCATTGGTTGAAGAATCATTACTCCTTGAGGATTTTCCAAACCAACCACGTCTTGAGAACTTCTGAAATTTCTTCACGAGCAATGCTAGCTCCTGGCTCAGTTCTTCAGGATCACCAAGGCTACTACCAGAATCTTCACTTTCAGATTCAGGGACTGCCTTGGCCTTCAGGGCACGTGATCTGCCATAGCTAGAACCATAGAGATCTCTCTTCTCAGCAAGCTGGAACTCATGAGTGTTTAGCCTCTCGAGGATATCAGCGGGATCAAGTGACTTGTAATCTCCATGTTCTTGTATCATCAGTGCCAGAGTGTCAAATGAGGAATCAAGCATCTCAGCAATTTCTTCACCACCTCATGGTCGGTGATGTCTATGGCACCAAGTGCTTGAAGCTTATTTGAGATGTTAGGGAGGCGATCGAAGGTTTGCTGAACATTTTCATTGTCGAGTCTTTTGAAGCGATTGAAGAGATTGCGAAGAACGTCAACACGAGAGTCACGCTATGTTGAGACTCCTTCATTTACTTTGGACAGCCTATCCCAGATAAGCTTAGCAGGTTCCAAAGCACTCACTCTGCCATACTGCCCTTTACTCAGATGGCCACATATGATGTTCTTCGCTTGAGAGTCGAGTTGCTTGAATCTCTTCACATGAGCAGCATTGCTGGTAGGAGTGACAGAGGGAACACCATTTTCCACAACATACCAGAGATCGTTATCAATTGCCTCAAGATGCATTCGCATCTTATTCTTCTAGTAGGGGTAGTCCGTCCCATCGAAGGTAGGACACCTAGCAGAGACCTTGATCATACCTGCGGTCGACATAACTAAAACTCCAGGCGGTTAAATCAAAATCAGACAGAACAAGGGAGTACCTTGCTCTGATACCAATTGAAAGTGCGTTAAGTCGACTAGAGGGGGTGAATAGGCGATTTTTATGAATTTTTCACTGAGGAATTTCAGGGTGAGGAAATTCCTAAGCGAAGAACTACTTGTAGTGGAATAAGTACTCAGATACATACATGATAGAACAAAAACATGGACATCACGATGAAATGGATACAGACACAGAGTATAGGAAGCGTAAGCACATGATAAAAACAAGATGAAGACAAATAGACTGAAGAAATTGAACTGAGGAAATTGAGAAAGTCTTCAGTCAAAGTCTTCAAACAGATATGAACAAGCACACAACATAGTAATGAGGAAATGAAAGAGTTGAGGAAATAGAACCAGTAGGCTTGGTCAAGACAATGATTAGGTAGACCAGTTCCAACTGCTGTGATAGTTGTACGTCTGGTTGGAGCGGCTAGGTATTTAAACCCGAGGACACACAATCCCGGACACACAGTCCTCACCGTATTCTCCTTGAGCTAAGGTCACACAGACCTCGCCCAATCACTCGTGGCAAGTCTTCAGGTGAATTCGACACCTTCACAAACTCGGTCACTCAGCGATCCACAATTTCCTCTTGGATGCTCTAGACCATGACGCGTAACGTTTGAAAGATGCATAGTCTTCAAAGGTAACAAGCATCGGATCCACGCAGGATCAATCTCTTCAGTGATGCTCAATCACTTTGGGTTTGTAGGTGTTTGGGTTTGGGTTTTTCCTCACTTGATGATTTTTGCTCAAAGTCCTCGGAGGATGGGATGCTCTCAAATGACAAGTGTCAGTTTCTCTCGGAGCAGCCAACCAGCTAGTGGTTGTAGGGGGCGGCTATTTAGAGCCTAGGGAGCAGCCCGACATGATAAGACATAAATTCCCTTCAATGATATGACCGTCAGGTGGATAAGATATTTTGAGACAGCTGGCGTATAGCACAACAATGGTCATAAATTTGTCTATCAAATTCCTCAGGGCTGTCATGTTCCTCACTTGTAGGCAATCCGCACTGGCGAATTCCTAACTCCTCAGTCAGAACAAATTCCTCAGAGACCAGAAGAACTTCGTCTCTGTCACTGAAGAAATGGACTGAACTGTATGAGATTTCCAATGGCTTCACTCGAAGGGATTGGTAGGTGTAGGATTTTGAGTTGAGCATCACTTGGAAATTTTTCCTTAGTATTTCCTCGACCCCCTTTAATAGTACGGTGTTTCCTATGACTCAAGAAAGAGAAAAAAGAAACTACGAAAAAAAAGTCTTCACGCTTCATGTTCCTCGAATGAATGCCAAGTCTTCAAGGTCACACCAATTTCTTCACTTTCAAGGTCTTCAGAAATCCAAAGTCTTCAGTCGAAAAACTTCATTTTTAGGGGTCGACTTTCTCTGTAAATATCAAACTCCTCATAGACTTATAAACCTGTGTACACTCACAAACGCATCAGTCCCTTAACCTATAAGTCTTCAATACACCAAAATCACTAAGGGGCACTAGATGCACTTACACGACCGCATCTACACTAAGCATCCACCCCTTCCCCCGGCGGACGTGATCCGCCAGGGATGTTAGAGATGTGGCCACGGTCGTTTTGTGCGAGTGTGAAGACTAAAGAGAGCAACCCCAGCAAGCAACCGTGTAGGCTCGTCCTGCCTATGTATATAGTGGAGCGGTTTCCCTTTTCTCTCCATATGAACCTATTTACATTGCGTACGTGCCACTGAAGAAAAAAACTTTATTTATAAATGATGCGACACCTACTACTCGTTGTCCTATAAAGCTTGCACTTGGCATCTCCAAAATATTAACCTTGCAATTGGCTCTTCGCCTCTTCAGGAAGTCGAGCAATAATGGTACTGCAGTATATATCGTTCTGGCTATATGAGACTGAATGAATTGTTGCATGTCCACCACGTGGGCGAGGGTCGAGGGGTGAGTGAGAGTGCGTACTATTACGTCCATTTCAATATGGACTACATACGGAGCAAAATGAGTGAATCCACACTCTAAAATACGTCTATATACATCAGTGTTTGAAGTATGTACTAGTAGTTCATATTGAAATCTACTAAAGGACATATATTCCAAACAATATGATAATCTCTCTAACCAAGGTAGGGACGAGGAGTAAACGGAGGGAGTACTAGTAAAATTTTCTCCTCGTCCTGTGAGCCACCACGCGCGTGGGTGAGGGAGTGGGCATAAGGCGTACTAGCAAGCAAGCTTCACTTCATCCTGCGAGCCACCGCGCCCGTGGGCGGGGGAGACGGCGTACTAAGCAAGCTTCTCCTCGTTCTGCGAGTTGACGGGACACATCAAAAGTACTCCAGTGTATAGAGCCTTGCCTCTAAGGTAGGCCCCACATGGTTTGCCTCTTTTTAACATAACGCGTCAAGTCGCAATTTGTTTGTTCACCCGTGGTAGACGATCCTCCATCAAGTGGACAACCAGTACACGTGTCAAATTACCACATGGGCTGCCTTTTCGTACAGAAATGAGCTCCACCGTGTACCCGCGCGGGTGTGGTTGGGAAAGAGACGGGAGTACGTGCGCCGTGCGTGCACCTCTTCTCTTCGTGCACGTCCCCCACCTATGTGGGTGTGTGTAAGAGAGATACAAACCTAGATAGATGGCGTGTGCGTTCGTGAGTGTTTTTTTTGGGGGGGTGGTGATTTCGTGAATGTATTTGTGGGAATATGTGTCGATGAAATCTCAAACAAAATTCCGCATGCAATGTGTGTGAAATAGAGGCATATCCATATCATATAGAGAGGGCCAGAGGGGGCGATCCACGAGAAGAGAGGGAGGGGTCATAGAGATCGATAGAGTCGAAGAGAGGATCAAGTGGGTGGGTGCGAGATGGATGAAGAGAGCCATCGAAATTGTGTGTGTGCAAGTCAAAGATATAGGGCGACTGACCTGCCAGAACTAGAGCGCTTGATGTATCAGTGTGTGTGGGGGGGGGGGGGGGGGGGGGGGGGGGGGGGGGGGGCAGAGACCTACCTAAAGAGGTAGAATGACTCGTATATGTGTTGAGAAGGAAGGACCCAGCTATGTCTTGAGGGAGATGGGTCGACATCCATACATAACTGAAGGACGGGAAATAGGTTGGGACAGAGAGAGAGAGAGATGAGAGAGAGAGGGAGGGAGAGGGGTAGAGTGCTGGATGGGTGATGGAGTTGCTTCTCGAAGATGGTGGGAGAGGCCTACTAGACAAACTGAGGGTAGAACTGCAATATTATCAATAAGAGTGGGGATGTGTTTTTGTGTGTGCCTGTGTGTGATAGATCTGTCGGGACGCATGCATGGATGATGAAGGGGAACCATGTGTTTGCTCAGCAAACCTAACTAGATAAGTAGATCAATTGTTGTTTGTCGGAGGAAGGGAGAGACATAACTAACGAGGTAGATCGATCGACGCGTGGGGAAAACAAGGTATAATTAAGAACCTAGCTAGCTATATGTATAGCGAGAGATCGGTCGGTGTACATCCATTTCTTAGAGGAAAATAAGGCCCTGCGAGACGGATAGACAGAGAGAATGGAGCTAGGAGGTGGTGCGAGAGGCCGAGCTACTAGCTAGATAGGGGGAGGAGTGTGCGGTTGTGAGATTGATGAAAAGAGGGGCGAGAGTTTACACGTGTGTGGGACCGTATGAGAGACACGAGGCATGGACACAGAAAGGAGGAGATGGAAGGTGCGTGTGTACGTATGTTATAGGCAGACGCTGGAGAGGTTTATCGATCGGTGTGTGTCGGAAAGGAGTTGTGGAGACTGTGGGAGAACGACCTAATGAAAAAAATGAATGTGCGCGATGGATAGAATGCTGAGGGAGGGGAGGGCGAGGAGGGTGTGTGCATACACGAGGAAAGTTAGTGCTAGCTACAAAGGTTAGAGGATTGTGTGGGTGTAAGAGACTAACAAAGATCATAATTTGATATGAAAGTGGATTCATATATTTGAATAGGAGATCATAGTGTTATAAACATATGCATGCATGAATATAGCGGTGATACGCGTGCTGTGGTTTTGCACATGTTATACCATAATGTGATAATGCATGGCGTTTGCAACTCACAGCTAAATGTCGACAAATCTAAACCATACTATATATCGAATAATCTCACATTTTATTTGAATTTGTGATAATGTGTGGCGTTTGCAGCTTACAACTAAATATCGAACAATCTAAACAATACTATATATCGAACAATCTAACATTTTATTTGAATTTGTGGTAATGTGTGGTGTTTGCAACTCACATCTAAATACTTGTAGGCGTAGGGCGCGGGGCACCATACATTATGTGATAAACACATTGTACATATGAGACATGGTTTAGATTATGAAGATCTAGCTAGAGCTTGAAATGTACTGTGATTTGAAATCAACATAAAGTGGATTCAAAAAATCGAGTTCGAGTTCATATAGTACACATAGTTCATATCTAACTCGAGAGTAATCATGTGGTGTGCTGTGAAGATAATACATAAACGATGGTTTAACTTGACAATAATGATGATTGTAGATCTTATTAAAATAGAGAAACGAATTCAAATGGTTTGACTTCACAACAATCATCATTGTAGATCTTATTCAAATAGAGAAACAAATTCAAATTTAGTTCATATTGAAGCGGTAGTATATACGTTTGGAATGCACTAAAACATTCATTCGAGTAGCAGGTTGCATGCATTATACACGTAGCGAAATATTTTAATTGAACATAACATGAATTCAAAGTTTTGAATGACATTTGTAGTGCGAATTGATTTGGTATAGTACATGGGACTAGACTCTCTTGTGTGCTGCGAATTGATTTCTTCTTGTTTTTTCGTCGACGGTAGTGCGAATTGATTTGGTACAGTACACGTTGGGCTTGTCCGGAAATTTCAACCCGCGCCTTGTTACCCCAAAATATTTAAGATATATCTTTGTCTCATTGTGCTCCGACAACTCCCTCCATCTCAACCCGCGCCTTGCTATTCCAAAATTACAACACGTGCGAAAACTCCCACCTCCTGTGAAATCCCGACACGTGAAATGCCCGTGATACCCCTGAACCGAAAGAACCACCTAGCTCAAATCGGTGGGGGTAATTTGGTAACTTACCCCACATTTCGGACAAGCGCGTCCCTAAGCCATGGTTGCCCACTCCCATCCCATCCACCCACCCATTCGTACACCGAGGCCGCGAAAACCTGCGAAGCCCCACACCCTCCTCCGTCCGCACCCAGCCGGAGCCTCTTCCCCGACGACGTCGTCCACAGCAACACCTCGATGTCCCTCATCCACCGTACCGTATGAGGATCCGTCGTCGATGTTGTCGTCCCGCCGGTTCAGCCACCCCGTCCTCCACCTCCATGGAGCTGCCCCGACGTTCCCCTTGTCTTTCGCGCCACCTCCATTCCCACACCGCCGTCTTCACCTGCACCACCGGAAGAGCATCATCATCAACGTTTCCTCGGATGAAGCTGAGGCCTAATCGGTGCCACCAAAGACGTTGTACACTAATCGCCGCATTTCTTCTTGATTCGATATCATGGTGCTGTCGGCGCTCGGTCCCGAGCCGACACGGCGCGGCTCCATCCATAGCAACGTCGCCGGCCACTTCCTCCATGGCGTCGCTCTCTCGGCGGCGACGTCCACATCAGTCGGAGCTGCTGCTGCTTTAGCTCTCGCTCGCGCTGCTGCTCTGCTCTTGCTCTCGGTCTCCTGCTTGGTCTGCTCTTGCTATTGCTCTTGCTCACGCTGCTGCTCTCGCTCTTGCTCTTGCTTGCGATGCTGCTCCGATTTAGCTACACTTTAGTCGACTGAACCGACTTTCGGGTCAGTCGATTTTCAGGGGGGGCTCGCCGGAGTTAAGGAAGAACCAGCCGCAGCGGGGAGGGGGGCTCGCCGGAGAGGTACCCTAGTATCTATCTTATGTTTCAGGGTGGGGGCGGTAGTCGCCGGCGGTGGTGGGGCGGTGGCGTGAGGAACGCCAGAGAAAAGGCTCGGCACGGGGGGGGGGGGGGGGGCTAGAGGGATGGCTGGGGCGGTGGCGGACCGGCAGTGGGGAGTGGTTTCGGGGCGGGCGGGGCGGCGCATCGCCGGCCGCAGGCGGCGGAGGGCGGCTATTTGGTCGGTGGTGGCTGGCGGCTCAGGGGGGTGGAGGTTGAAGTTTAACTGCAGGCCCTTGATTTCGTATCCAACGGCTTGAAAATCGACTGACCAGAGATGAAAAATTCAATCGACCGGCTCTCGCACGCGCTGCTGCTGCTACTGCTTTTCTGCTACTAGCTAGTGGGTTCAGTTTTGATAGTAAAATTCAGTTTCGACAGTAAAATTCAGTTTCGACAGCAAAATTCAGTTTTGACAGTTAAATTCAGTTTTTTCAGTTAAGTTCAAAGATGAGCGGCTGGTGTATTTTACATCTAGCACTTTGTGGTTATGTATTTTACGTCATCTATTGGAGATGCTATTAGAATTCCACTCAGGTTAACGTTGTCTCTCATGTCCTGCTTCAGCCTCGGCGTCGTACAACTCACCGGAGCTGCTCCAACGACGAAACAATCCATGACAGCGGAGCAGTACCCCGGGCTCTATCTCAAGATGCCTAAGATCTTCTTCCCCTCCTCCGACAGCCAAGTCAACCGGATCATCCTCACCGACCAACCCAATCACGCTGAGATCGACATGGCTTCGCCAAAGAGGTTGTACACTCATTGCATCTCTTTTTTACTCTACATGTTATATATATTGTCCACTGAGCACACGCAGTAACGTGAAATACGATTAGTTTCTCCTACTATATGACAAGCAGTGAGGTACCAGGCAACTTAGCTATCCGTGATGGACTCTCTTGAACGCCATCATTATTTATCTCTGCGTGTTTGAGCTGTGCATTTGTCGATGGGCCTAGGAGTTGAGCTAGTACAGCAGTGGCCTGGGTCCAAAGTAGTAGAAGTAGGCAAGTAGCACAAAAACATTTTTTGAGTGTAGCTTTTCCTTGCTCAAGCCTGCCAACTAGAATCGCCAGTGCTTGAAAGGAAAAGTGAAGGAAAAACATAGGATTGGAAAGTTTCCTATGGTACTACTATTCATGAATTTGGTTCAAAGGAATGGATCAAAGGAAAAATGTAGGATTTGTTCCTTTAGTGTCTCCTTGAAAGAAAAACCGTATGGATTTCAATTTCCACTTGTCCTCCTTTTCAGATTCCTATTCATGAAGGACAAGACTAAGAGATAGTAGCATAATAGCATTATAACCATACATTTTCTTGTGGTTTGACTTAATCTCACCATGCTTCTTTGCATCCTGTGATCTTCCAAATGTTGTGAACCAAACATCAAGATTGGCAGAAATCCTGTGTTTCTAAATTCTCTGTTTTGCACGTGCATTCCTATCCTATTACTGTTTATTTCCTATCCCTGCGTTGTTAGAAATCCTCCAATTCAAACGAGCCCTTACAGAATTACTTCTCTTATAGATAGTTGTCAAAGAAAACCTTGTGCGGTTTGTCCCGCTCCTGCTGCGCCGTCGTCCACCCAAGCTCAGCTGCTCAAATGACAGAAGGGTCCAGCACAGCAGGGATCCGGCCTCCATACTGTCGTTCGCTGCCTCAGATCTTCTTCCCCACTGCCGGCAGCCATGACAACTGCATTACCATCATCAACCGAGCAGATGACCTCGAGGACTACACGGGTCCGCAAGAGAGGTCACACTCTTTCGTGTCTGCTTACGTTATGCATCGCTTAATATTACATGCTACTTTATCGTCCTGTTCACCGATTAGACCCAGCTCCAAACTAATGGGCAAACTTGAGTTTTTAAATGGTTGTGGGGGGTACATATCGGGGCCGGAATCAATAGTACCTATCTACTATCTGGTTAATCTTTGGTGTCTACTATGGGTTTCATGTTGGGTGGGAAACAAATAGTAAAGAAGCCATTATCTGTATTTTTTAACTGAAGCCATTATCTGCCTGTTATCATTGGTTTTGGGTCTATCCACAGGTTGCTGCCATCACTCTGGATTTTTGCATGCACTCCTAACATAATCTCACT
This sequence comes from Triticum aestivum, assembly GCF_018294505.1. Lineage (NCBI taxonomy): Eukaryota > Viridiplantae > Streptophyta > Magnoliopsida > Poales > Poaceae > Triticum > Triticum aestivum. The sequence continues at coordinate 488,338,845 of NC_057808.1, forward strand.
ATGTTTTATTCCTATGCATGTCAGTTATTGTACACAATGGAACTGAACATGTAGAGCAAAAGAGACGAGCCTTGTGTGGCAATAAAATTTCATGCAGACGTCGCTCCATGATAGGCGCAAAGGACGCCCTCCTCCACCCATTTCGGATTGTAATCGAGAGGAAGATATCTGTTCTGAGGGGAATTCAGAAGGAGAAGACCATTCCTATTTACCCCCTGAGGTCATCGCTCTAACTTGGCATGCTGATGTTGGTTATATCATGCATATGGTGCCTTGCATTGCTTACTTTATACATCAAATATGTCAACTGATTAGTTTAGACATGCTTTGTGTGAATGCCATCTGTTTAGTTTATTCATCGTTTATGTGAATTATGCAACGCCATCTTGTTTAGCCAGGCATCATATATGTGAATTTTGCATGCCATCCTGCTTAGCTAGTCATCTTATATGTGAATTATATCAGGCCATCCTTTTTTTTGTTACGTATTACATTTGTCAACAATGTTAGTAATTCAACTACTCTTCGTGTGCATTAGCCATTTGACACGGTGATGGAAAATTCTGGAGTGAAAACAAGGTCTTCCGAGCAGACTATGCTATCTGACGAAGCGCATATCTCGCTGGTTACGGATAGCTCCTCAGAGGAGGATTCAGAGACAGATGACCAGTCCTATTCCCCCCCATAGGTGTATGCTCTAACTTGGCAGGGTTATGTTGCTCATATCGTGCGTATGGTGTTTTGCATTGCTATGTCATTTGATTAGTTTAGACATGCTTTGTGTGAATGCCACCTGTTTAGTGTCTAATTACCATATATGTGAATTATGCATTGCCATCTTGTTGCAAGACATTATATATGTGAAATATGCAATACTATCTTGTTGCAAAGGCATTATATATGTGAATTATGCAATGCCATGCAGTTGAGCCAATCATCATGTATGTAAATTATATCATGCTATCATTTTTTTGTATTACGTGTTCCATTTGTCGACAACGTTTGTATATTCAACTACTCTTCCTGTCCATCAGCCATTTGAAGCGGTAATGGAAGTATTTGGAGTGAAAACAAGGTATTCAGAGCAGACAATGCTACCTGCTGAAGCAGACATCTTGCTGGATATAGAGAGCTCCTTGGAGGAGGATTCAGAGACTGATGACTAGTCCTATTTCCCCCCTGAGGTCTATGCTCAAACTTGGCATGGTTATATTACCCATGTCATGCATGTTGTCTTGCTTTGCTTAGTTTTTACATCATATATGGATTGCCATCTGCTTACTTGCTTACTATATAAACCATATATTTGAATTATATCATGCCATCATGTTTACATACACAACATCTATCTGAATTATGGCATGGCAACCCATTTAATAAACACATCATATAGTTATATCATCTCATCCTATTTAGTGTTTACAGTCATCATATTTTGAATTATGTCATTCTATCCGGGAATTATATCATGCTATCATGTTTCCATAGGCGGCATGTAAGTGAATTATGGCATGCCAACCTAAAACACATTATATAGTTATATCATGTCATCCTGTTTTCATAGTCATCATATTTTGAACTATGTCTTTCCATCTTTTTTAGTTAGCCATCATAATGTGAAATTGTGTCAAGCTATCCTGTTTAGTTAACCATCATATATGTGAAATTGTGTCATGCTATCCTGTTTGGTTAGACAACATAAATGTGAATTATTTCATGCCCTCTTTTATTCCCCACTATCCATTGCACCTGTCTATCATACAATGTCTGTACATTCAATTACTTTTCTTGTTTATCAGCCATTTGAATTGGAGATGGTGATGGCAGTATCTAAGGGAGTAACAACACGGTCTTCAGAAAAGATAGTGCTACCAGTTGATGTAGATAGAACCATGGTTGTACTTGCCCAAGAACCAGCCCCACCACACATAAACCAGACTCTCGCAGAGTGTACCCCTACCCAGTTGGACAGAGAACCAGCTACACCCCTTCTAACCCCAACCCCAGCAGATAGTAACCCAGATCCAGTTGACACAGCACCATCTCCACCATAGAGCACCCAAACACGAGCAGTTAGTAAGGGAACTGCAGTGCCCAAAGCACGAGGACCACCACTCCGAATCCCAACTCAACGCTTAAAGGAGAATAAGAATTGTTCTCAGGTCAGGTTCTGTAGCTATGGTTCATACTCCTTTGCTCTTGCATCACTGTATTTACTCAGACCAACTATTTTCAAATTTGAAGGATGGAATTGAAACTCCAATGGCGCAACAGGTATGTTTTAAACCTATTCCTTTAACTGGTTTGTTGTTGTAACTTGCTCTATGTTGATTTCAGTTTCAATTGAATAAATAGTTATGTTCTCATGTCATGCACATTACAAGTGTTGTTATTGCTCTATAGTTTCCCACACTAATATTCTGTCTATTCTGCTTTGTCTTGAACAAATATTATTTGAACTGTGTCTCTATCTAGATTTGGCAACAAAAACTAGAATGATATAGACCATAGAGTGACCATGGTACATAGATATATGTTTGTTTCATGATGTTATCCTGTGCACTTTACTACTGAACTGATTAACCAAAATGAGTTTCATATACAACATGGTAAACATGTGATGTGTCTGCTTGTTTCTCTTTTAGAATGCGGCGAAAATATTGGAGAACAGTACCCCATTATGCAATGGTAAAGGAAGCTGATAAAAACTACCTTGATGACAGTGAGAGAACCCAAAAGTCCTGTCTTGATGTAGTGTTCGAGTTACTAGCCACTACTGCTGGCACAAGCTCTTCGAACTCGCTGCCTTAATGAGTTCGTCTTCTTGAGTCTCAACTTCAAGTTGAAAGACATCGATCAGATGTGCCGAGACAGGAAGCTGAAGGACTGAGGAAGACCATGCAGAATTCAGATGCATACTTTCTGGTGCAACTGCAAGCGCTGGAGGATTTAAGCGCCAAACAAGAGAAAGTTAATAATCTTGCTAAGCATCTTGCCAGAATTATGGGTACCCAGGATATTGTTTCTTGAGATCTTCTGAAGTGGTTTCAATTCTGGACTTGTTTTGCTGCGGCGTTTATTTGCACTGGTCGCCAACTTTGACATCCAGTGTATATGATATGCTGCTTTGTTCCCTATGTGTAATAGCCGTGATAGCCTAGCGTAAGTTGCTTGCTTATTTATTTCCTTGTTGTCTTGTTTATTTGTTTGCTTGTAGTCAGTGCTGTTCTTTTTACGCGGTTTGCTAGTGGCCGCAATAACCTATTTTTTAAAACTAGGCCACAATAACCATGGGCTACATATTTACTATAGTTACCATGGGCCTCCTACGGGCCATAGAAATAATGGGCCTTCTACGGGCCGTAGCATCAATGGGCCTTCTACGAGCCGTAGCATCAATGGGCCGTCTACGTGTCGTATGATCGATAGGCCAAACATGGGCCAATAACAGACCGCATTATGGGCTGTAAACGGGCTAGATTTGGAATCGTCCGTTCATGGGCCGACAATAACAGGCCGTCGTTTTTTTTGAGAATCTAACAGGCGTCGTTAATCGGCCACATTTGATGACGTTATGAAAACGGCCCAACGGAATAACGGGCTGCAAACGGGCCTATTGTAACCGCAGGCTGAATTTGGCCCACAGGCAGAAAAGGCCAATGATGGGCCGTAAGTAACCGAATACTGGAAATGAGCCCAAGAATAAATGGGCCCTGAGAAGGCCGAAAGGTAACACGGGTTGGAAACGACCCAATGGAATAATGGGCCGTTAATGGGTATAAAGGGGTACACTGTTCATTGCATGCCGGATTCACCACGGGTCGTAAATGGGCCAAGACTTACAAATGGTCTCGTATCGGCCGAAAGACTTCATGGGCCATACATGGGCTGGAAGTTACAATGGGCTGGAATCATATTGGAAGGCCCAGATGAAGCTACTGGGCTTAATTCGGATAGGCCGTAACGGGCCGTGAGTTAGCGGGCCGTAAATGGGCTATATACGAACATGTCGTTAATAGGCTTTCTGCGGGCCGGCCCGTTACCTTTTGACCATGTCAAACGGGCCGGCCTTTTCACCGGATGGGCCTCTATTGGGCCGTGCCATGTGTCGACGTATCATAGGCGCCTCATGTCCAATGAATGGATGACATCTGTCCCAACGGTGAGCCAGCACGGGTTTCCTCCGGCCAATGAGAATTTTACATGTGGAAAATCCTCATTGGTCTGGGCTGTTAGCGGGTTATCGGATCCAAAACTGGACCCGATAGGTTAACGGCATTCCGTTACATTGGATGCCACGTGTTGGTCACCCTTAACGAAAGCACTTCCATGACGCGCGATTTATCGTCATGGAAGTGGACACTTCCGTGATGATAATTTTGGTAACGCCATGGAACACTTCTACGACAGCACATGTATGACTATCTTGATTCTGTCATAAATTTGTCATGGATGTATATGCATGACAGAAAAGGTGACCTACTGTGACAAACACGTATCATCACGGAAGTGTCTTTTTTTGTAGTGTGAGTTTATGTGTTTTGATGCACCGAAGGTTGTTCAGAGTCCCGGATATGATCACGGACATGACGAGGAGTCTCGAAATGGTCGAGACATAAAGATCGATATATTGGATCACTATGTTTGGACATCGGAATGGTTCCGGGTGAGTTCGGGCATTTACCTGAGTACCGGGCACTACTAGGAAAAGGCTAATTAGTGGCGCACCTGTTTTGGCCATTAATGGTGCACTATAGGTGCGCCACTATCATCACGCCACTAGTAACAAGTACTAATGGTGCACCCTTGGTGCGCCATTAGTATACCAGACAATAGTGGCGCACCAGGCAGTGTGCCATTAGTATGTCCCCTGGTGCGCCATTACTATTCCTCCTAGGGGGCCATATTTACCTTGTGCTCTGGGTTACTAATGGCGCACTTCTAGATAATGCGCCACTAGTGTGTTTATTGCAGTGCGCCACTAAAGTGCAGTATGGTGTGCCACTAGTATGAATATTAGGATTTTTCTTTCTTTTCTGATATTTGCACAGGTTACAAAATACATTACTGCACAGAATATAGACAGCACAACATATAAATAACAGATTTATCGAATACAATAGAAGATTAGTCTCCGAATACAATTCATCATATTAGTCTCCGAATTCAAAATACCGAACAAAGTTAGAACATTACAAGTCTCGAGACCGCGAGTAGCGAGTTTGTCTTCACATTACAAGGCGATATCGATCATCTAAACTACCATCACATAGAAGAGAGCTGCGGTCATCACGATGAGCATCATCGCGATGAAACTGTTCTTCATCCGGTTCCTCCAACGCTCCGTCCTCTCTCCCACTAGATAGCGCGTGTATCTAGCTTCCGCCTCCGCCCTAGTGGTGTACCCTTTGTAACTATTACCGCTGAAACGGTGAACCTGTCTCCGACACTCCTCCCAGTCGTCGTAGACTCCGGGAACCTTACCCTTGTACACGACATACGACGGCATCTCTATGCACTAGACAAACAAAACGTTAGTAGCAATTCACAGACAACACATAAGCAATATATAAGTATGCAACAAAAGGATCGGAAGAGAAAAGCAACACATTAATAGAACGATTCATGGTCCTAATAAATAGCATCGATTACATATAAGTTGAACGACTGTCCAAACCAAAGAGACATACAAGTTCATTAAAGTTTAATTACAACATGAGCTAATCGATATTACAGAACTACATAGCATCACTACTTTCGACTCGACTCAGGGACCGGAGCATGGATGAAGCCGCCGTCTTTCGTGATGGTCATGAATGTGCGTTCGTTGTCAGCCTGCATTTGTAGCGTTGTTTCTATTTCACTGTTGGACGGTTGATCTTTGAGGTAGAACTGCCCCGAGGTACAAAGGACATCTTGATGGATGATTTCCGCAAACTCCGACTAGATGCGAAAGAATTCTTGTCTGAGGTCCGCGTCCTGGATTGCCGACAAGCGTGCGGCCCAATCTTTGAGACTATTTGGTAGCAGAAGGTGATTATGGTCACGTACGATTGCCCGCATGTGATGGAGGGCATAGTAGGCATCCTTCTGACCGCCAGGCGGCTGCTTGACGCAGGGGAACGTCGTTACGTGGGTGAACACGTGCTTGCCGTACCTAAAAATTGGCCTCCTGAAGGTGCCTCCAGATTTGGCGTAGCCAGGGAGAACATCATCAAGAACTTTCTTGATATTTGTGTAGTCTTACTTCGACTGACGGTCCGAGTCGAAATACGTGGCCATGGAATAGTTCGGGCTTAAGAGGATGAGTGTGCAATGTGTGTCACTACACAAAACACAGAATGTTAGAAAAAAAATAACGATCGAAATCTAAGAAATAATATGTTACGGGGCGGTGAGGGGATGACTTACTCGGGAAAGTAAGGCACGAGGAAGTTATCCTTATCTGGGTTCGCCAGAATGACGCCTTCGAGGTATGAACTCGCGACTTGCCGGTCCCCAGCGCTACCCAAGATCTTGGCACGCATGTAGAAGGGGTCGACTATCACAATGTCCAGGGTCTTGTCTCTAATGATCCGCATCTCCATACTCAGCAAAAATACAGAACGAAGGTGTAGTGCAGCAGATGAAGGTTAAACATAGCGAAGATGTCATCAAACCGCAGGATGGTCATACCCCCGATGGCGCTATCGACAAAGCGCTTGCCCTCTGGCACCTTGGCCACGAAAACCGGGTATGCCACATCATTCTTGGAGAGACGCCGCTTCTCCAAAGAAAGAACACTGTCATGCACACTCCGCATAGCACCGGTTGCAGCATTGAGCAGATTAGTCGGTAGCATCGGACTACCCGCCACATGCACCCTCCTCGAGATATCCTTAGGTGAAAGTGGCCCGTCCTGAGCACGGATCGTACTCGGTGCCGGCTGGCTCGCACCCTTGTTATTCTTTCTTTTCCGTCCCTTCTGCTCCTTCTGCTGTAATGGGATCGAGTTCTGCTTAGAGACCACCTTCTTGAGTGTGTTGGGGCTGATAATATTTCGCACCTCGGCTATCTGAGGCTCGGTGAAGGCGGCAGCTGGAGGCGTCTCCTGAGAACTGAATGCCAGACGATGCCTGTTGCAATTGGGTTTCTCCGCGGTACCAGCTAGATCGCGATCGTCTTTTCCAGGGTTGGGTTCTTGAGAAGGAGGCCCCAAGAATACGTCATCGTACCCATATTGGTTGAAGTACTTATCAACGTTGGTAAATGTACTGTCGTCGTCATCCGAATCCTGTTCCATATGCATGTCCGGATCAGCTGACGCCGGTAGCGTTGCGGCAGTCTTGCCATGGCTTGGCGCCGGCACGACTGGCGGTGTTGTCTGTGGGGTGGTGTCCCGCGCCCCCAAACGAATCTAGCTCTTCGGCCAAAGCATGGGCCAGCTTATGCAGGCGCTGAGGGTCATCACATCATCTTCATCGGCCCCAGGGGGTCAATATGGAGGTAACAAGTCGTCGAAGCCCCGCAGCACCCGAACTAGTTGAACCCTATACACGGTGGGTGGCATCGGATTACCGTGGAAAACGCGGCTGCCCGGTTGAACGATTCTGGCCTAGGCGACATCGATCAACTCGCCGTCCACGAAGTGCAGGAGAGTGCATGGAACATCGGCGGCGCCCTGCGAAAACATGTAGGGCGTCAGGGATGCCCAGTCAAAGGCAAGGAGATGAAGTCATCGACTGAGAGGCTTAATTAGTTACCGTGATGGCGTCAAGCTCGGCTAATGTCGAGGCACCGCCAACGGCGGGAGTGCATGTGACAGAGGGGCGGCTTGCTGCCGAGGTGCTGGCCGGTGTATTCTTCCCACACCCGGGTGCATTAAGCTCCAATGCCGGCGCCGACGCCTGAGACACCAATGCCGCCTCCGCCGGAGACACCAATGCCGCCTCCGCCGGAGACACCAATGCCGCCGCCGGCGCGTTGCGCGAGTTGCTGCCCGTGAAGCTGGGAATCGGGGGCGGCCCTTGTCGGCCGTCCGCCATCCACGCCTGCATCCCCTCAATCAAGGTAGGCACAATGGCGGTGATCGTCACTCCCAGTTGTCCTCGCACTTGCTCTTCAACTATCTCCGGAATCCGTGCAACTTGTGCCTTGAGTTCTTGAACCTCGCGCTCCTGGCTTTCCGAGCTGGTCTTTCTCTCCTTTCGCCCAGCGGTATAGTATTCCGACCATTTCGTGGACAAGCCTTTGCCGACCACACAACCAGCTGACGACGGCTTACTGAGCTTATCCTTGTTTTTCATTACGTTCAACGCCCTATTTAAAGTGGTGTCCCAAGGGTAGCTCTTAGACGACCCCGCGCTACTGCTTTCAGTGTCCTACGGAAGGATAGTGAACCATTTAGAAATTTGGCTTCATTAATTAGAATGACGCGGGGGTGTATTCCTTACCAGAACAAGCTCAAGCGCCTTGGTCTTTGGATCCGTGGTAACCTCCTTGGTTACCGGGTCAATCTTGTACCGGGCCCTGACATAGTTCCTAGTCTGCTTGTCATGGTATTTATCGAAGAGGGGCGGTAGGCCTTGCTCGGCACACTCCGCGTCCTCCTTGTCTCATATAGGTTCCGCCACTCTGTAACCGCCGGGACCGAGTTTGTGGACCCCTAAGTTCAAGTCCCGCATATCTTTCCCCCAATGACTTGATTCCGCGGTTGCGTTGCTCTCGCACTTGATCTTGAACTCCAGGTAGTCAGCTTCGCTGATCGAAGGATTTGTCTCCTTGATCTTCTCATAACTATCACCTTTTTCAATCCTTCTCTTCACCGCGGCTCTCCAAGTAGCCAGGGCCATGCTCGTCTTCGTGAGGGCGACACTATTCACTTTATTCCCTAAGAGGCGTGTGTTTGCGAAATCACCGGGGAACTTGTATCATCCGTGCAGCTTCGTGAAGAGGATGTTGCGCAAATTCCCTCGGTCATGATGCCTTAGGTTCTCGGTGTTGATCAAGACGGTGCTCCGGAGAATGCACCTGAGCTGTCCCGCGTACCCCTTGACTAATTCTTTGGGCGCCATTGGATGCCCACCGGAGGACACTTCAGTAAATTCCTCCTTGACGATGCCGAGCACGTTCGGGCGCCGGTCCTTCCGTTGCCTCTTCGGTTGGCTGCCATCTATGCGTGCGCTGCCATCATTAGTGGTGGCATCCTCGGCGGCACCATCAGTGGTGTCATCCCTGACGCCACTAGGGGTTGTGTAGTCGGGATTGGTGTCTTCTGCGGCGTCCTCATAGCGGTGAGGTTCTTCCTCCATCTCCTGGGACAGCTCCCAGAATGGCTTGCCCGAACCGCCGGCCTCATCGTTGTGGGCCATGTTTCTCTCTAAATAGGAAAAAACTTTGGTCAAAAAGTTGGTTATTGTCAAGGAACAAGATCTACAAGTTGACCAAATAACCTAATTCTCGAGGAATGAGGCCAAAAAGTTGGTTATTGTCAAGGAACAATTGAGAGATGTTTGTGATATTGCCTAGGTGTTTTGGGATGGAACATGTTAGTGTGTTGTTGCTAAGGTCCAAGTCCCTTCCTAACCCCCTTCTTCTTGTCTCCTCTCACTATCTCTCTCACACACATGGCAAGCAAGGGTGTCTGAGTGTGTGAAAAAATACTAAACTAATCCAGGGCTGAAAATTGATCATCTGTTTCAAACTGCATTTTTCTTTCTTGGGGCTTCAGTGTCCGGTACAAAACTGAATTTTGGAAATCTACAGAATGAACAAGCTAAGGGCTGCAAATGCCCGCAAGGCTTCAAGGGTGACGGCATCAACACGTGACAGTCGTGAGACTTCATCCCGCTGAACTTTTGCTTCGCTGAGTCTAGGTATCTGCTTATCTTCCCCGCGTAACCATAAGGAAGTCTTACTCCTACGAGGCAGGTGAAAAACTGCTCGATCTCCTCCTGACTTAGAGTGAAGCACGCGGGAGGGTAGTCATTTCCGGTCTTCTTGGCCTTTTTTCCTTTGCGACGACTTTCCGTGTCCTGCTTCGTCTCATCATCATCATCATTAGCGTGAAGCTCCTCCCTGATGCCCATTGATTTCAAGTTTGCCCTTGCTTTCGGCCCATCTTGGTCCTCTCTAGCATGTTGAGCAGGGTACCAAGCAGACTCTCGCACACGTTCTTCATGATATGCATGACATCAAGGCTGTGAGGAACACGGAGGATCTTCCAGTACGGCAAGTCCCAGAAAACAGACCTCGTTTTCCATACCTTCAGCAGCGGCTCTGGCGCCTTTCGCTTCTTTCCCGGCTCTGGCGCCTTTTGCTTCTTTCCCGACAGTGGGGAATCTTTCCAATTTTTCAACAACTCGTCTATTTCCTCGCCGCTCCTCGTACGCGGGCGTCTTCGGGGTTCCGTTTCACCATCGAACAGATCCTTGCGTTTTCTCCATGAGTCATCGTCACGAAGCCACCTTCGATGTCCCATGAACACGGTTTTCAAAGACCCAGGATCTCTATCTAGCTGGTGATACGTTGTGTCATCCATGCACCTGACGCATCCAGAAAATCCGTGGACCACCTGCTCCACGACATATCCGTAACCGAGATAGTCATGCACCGTCGTGAGCAGTGCGGCTCTCATAGGGAAATATTCTTTCTCTGTGGCGTCCCACGTATTGGTTGGCGTTTTCCACAGCGTGTCTAGCTCCTCTTTCAGCACCACTAGATACAGATTGATGTTGTTCCCTGGTTGTTTCGGCCCGTCAATTAGCATACTCATGTGAATGTACTTCCTCTTCATGCACAACCAGGGGGAAGGTTCTACATACACACAAACACAGGCCAGGTGCTATGTGTGCTTCTCTGGCTGCCAAACGGATTGACTCCATCGGTGCTCGCGCCCAGCATGATGTTCCTTGGATCGTCCCCAAATTCTGGGTGTTCGAAGTTCAATGCTTGCCACTGGCTCGCATCCTTAGGGTGACTCAGCATCTTGTATTTTTTATTTATCTCCGGATCATTTCCGTCATCTTCTCGCTTCTTCTCCTCCCTATCCGCATGCCAACGCAGGAGCTTTGCTAGCTTAGGGTCCGCGAAATACCGCTGCAGATGAGGAGTGATCGGAAAGTACCAGACCACTTTTCGAGGAGCTTTCTTCCTCTTCTTGTATCGAGTGACGCCGCACACCGGACATATGGTAGACTCCGCGTGCTCATCCCGATAAATGATGCAATTGTTCATGCACACATGGTATTTCACGAGCGGTAAATCCAGAGGACACACGATTTTCTTCGCCTCCTCGAAACTGGTCGGGCACTTGTTCCCCTTGGGAAGACGTTCATGCCAGAATGACATGTTCTCGTCAAAGCATGCGTCGGTCATTTTGTGTTTTACCTTCATCTCCAGAGCCATGAGCGTTACTTTCAGGCGGGTATCCTCGGGCCTGCATCCTTCATACAATGGAGTAACCACGTCTATCTCCAGTTGATCCAGCTTGGCTTTCTCTCGGGCGGCAACTCTTGCGTTATCCGTCTGCTTGAGAAGCAGCTCTTGAATATGAGGGTCCTGCACCCAGCCCATCGATGGTCCATCGTCGCCTGCTCCGGCATCTTCATCTTCATGATCATGCCCTTCGTCTCTCTGGCATCTTCCTCATCATCATGTCCGGCATCTTCTACATGATGACTGTGTACTGCATCTACTTCGTGATCATATCATGGAGATTCTTCGTCTTCTCGCCCGCCCTCGCCGTGGTTGTCTTCCTGCCCTTCCTCATTTCTTGCCCGGCCCCCATGGATGACTTCATAATCATCTTCATCACCTTGCCACCGATAGCCATCCATGAAACCACGCAAGAGTAGGTGGTCCCGCACCTGTATGGAATCCGGGTCCATAAGGCTCTTCAGCTTGCATCTTCGACACGGACATCTTATCTCCGTCCCGTCCTTTTGAAGCATCTCGGCCTTCGTGGAGCTCAAAAACCTATTCACGATGCCTTCGGTCATCGTGCGGACCATGGTCGCCTGCGGGGTAGAGCAAAACGATATTTTAGAACCAAAAAATTTTTGGCATGACTTTGCCTAAAAATAGGACCAAAAAGAATGCATAGTGCCAAATTCTCGCCGAAACGGAAATGAATCAACATTCCGGCAAAATATTGGCAACTATCGCATTTCAAATACCGGTACCTGCAAACACAAACATATGCAACACCACAAACATATGCAACACCACAAACATACGTAGATCTAGGCCATAAAAAGTGCATGTGCACGTTGTTGGAGGGAGAAAAAGGTAGATCTACAACATAAAGAAAGCTTTCCCCTTACTTACCTATCAAAAAAGGTAATTTAACCACTTAATTTGGGTGAATCTATGGTGCAAATGAGGTGAGGAGGAGGAGACAGCCGAGACAAGCTTGGAGGAGGAGGTGGAGACAATGAAGTGGGGAAAGTGAGTGTGGTAGGTGGTTGTCCAAAATATCTAGCTGCTCTTAGGTTACCAATGGCGCACCACCTAAAAATGCGCCATTAGTAACCCTGGTTACTAATGGCACACCTGTTACGTGGTGCGCCATTACTAGTTTTGCAAAAAATTAAAAAAAATTGTTAGTAGTGGCGCACCGTGGTTGTGGTGCGCCATTCCTAGTTTGAACTAGCAATGGCGCACTATACACTGGTGCGCCATTAGTAGTTTTGAGAAAAAAGTAAAAAAATTGTTAGTAGTGGCGCACAGAGCGTGTGGTGCACCATTACTAGTTAAAACTAGTAATGGCGCACTATGCCCTCGTGCGCCATTACTAGTTTTGGAAAAACAAAAAAAATTGTTAGTAGTGGCGCACCGTGGGAGTGATGCACCATTAGTGATATGGACACTAATGGCGCACCTACACATGGTGCGCCACTGCTATATAGCAGTGGCGCACCACTTATGTGGTGCGCCATTAATGTCCATATTAGCTATAGCCCTTTCCTAATAGTGTGGAGGTTACCGGAACCCCCCGGGAAGTATATGGGCCTTATTGGGCCATAGTGTGGGAGAGAGGAGAAGGGAGCCTAGAGGGGGCGCCCCCCCCAAGCCCAATCCGAATTGGGTGGGGGGCCGGCCTTGCTTTCTTTCCCCCTCTCTCCCCCTTCCTTCCTGTCCTAATCCAACTACGGAAGGGGGGGGAACCCTACTCCAGGTGGGAGTAGGACTCCCCTTGGGCACGCCATAGAGGGCCGGCCCTCCCCCTCCTCCACTCCTTTATATACGGGGGAGGGGGCACCCCATAGACACACAAGTTGACAGTTGTCTTAGCCGTGTGCGGTGCCCCCTCCATAGATTCCACCTCGGTCATATCATTGTAGTGCTTAGGCGAAGCCCTGCGTCGGTAACTTCATCATCACCGTCATCACGCCGTCGTGCTCACGAAGCTCTCCCTCGACACTCAGCTGGATCAAGAGTTCGTGGGACGTCACCGAGCTGGACGTGTGCAGATCGCGGAGGTGCCGTACTTTCGGTACTAGGATCGGTCGGATCGTGAAGACGTACGGCTACATCAACCGTGTTGTCATAACGCTTCCGCTTTCGGTCTACGAGGGTACGTAGACAACACTCTCCCCTCTCGTTGCTATGCATCAACTTGATGGATCTTGCGTGTGCATAGGACAAATTTGAAATTACTACGTTCCCCAACAGCATAGGCTTCCAATATATCGATCTTTATGTCTCGACCATTTCGAGACTCCTCGTCATGCCCATGATCACATCCGGGACTCCGAACAACCTTTGGTACATCAAAACACATAAACTCATAATACCGATCGTCACCGAACGTCATCGAACGTTAAGCGTGCGGACCCTATGGGTTCGAGAACTATGTACACATGACCGAGACTCATCTCCGGTCAATAACCAATAGCGGAACCTGGATGTTCATATTGGTTCCTACATATTCTACGAAGATCTTTATCGGTCAAACCGCATAACAACATATGTTGTTCCCTTTGTCATCGGTATGTTACTTGCCAGAGATTCGATCGTCGGTATCTCAATACCTAGTTCAATCTCGTTACCAGCAAGTCTCTTTACTCGTTCTGTAATGCATCATCCCGCAACTAACTCATTAGTCACATTGCTTGCAAGGCTTATAGTGATGTGCATTACCGAGAGGGCCCAGAGATACCTCTCCGACAATCAGAGTGACAAATCCTAATCTCGATCTATGACAACTCAACAAACACCATCAGAGACACCTGTAGAGCATCTTTATAATCACCAAGTTACATTGTGACGTTTGATAGCACACTAACTGTTCGTCCGGTATTCGGGAGTTGCATAATCTCATAGTCATAGGAACATGTATAAGTCATGAAGAAAGCAATAGCAATAAACTAAACGATCAAGTGCTAAGCTAACGGAATGGGTCAAGTCAATCACATCATTCTCTAATGATGTGATCCCATTAATCAAATGACAACTCGTGTCTATGGCTAGGAAACTTAACCATCTTTGATTCAACGAGCTAGTCAAGTAGAGGCATACTAGTGACACTCTGTTTGTCTATGTATTCACACATGTACTAAGTTTTCGGTTAATACAATTCTAGCATGAATAATAAACATTTATCATGATATAAGGATATATAAATAACAACTTTATTATTGCCTCTAGGGCATATTTCCTTCACTCTCTTGTGGCCTCCGGAGTGAGCATTGGTTGAAGGTGCCCGATCCATCGGCCACCATGCAGTGCTTGAGCTACGGTGATATTTTTCCTCGTGCCATGTCGAAAGAGGTGACAGAAGCGCAGTTGGAAGCTGGCCCCGTTGTGCGAGGGATCCTTGCAAAAGGATAGCCGTGTCCCATCTCCGAGGTGAAAGGTGACAGAGGCATTGAAGGGGGCTCTAACCGTCGGGTCGACCGGTAGCTCAAGCCCGAGCCATGGCTTGTTTGGGTCAGTCCAAGCTTGCCATAGCCATCGAACACGCAGTGCTACGCTGTTCTTGGCTAGGTCAAGGACACCGAGGCCACCGAATTCAGTCGGCCGGCAAACTAGCTTCCAATTGGCGAGACACTTGCCGCCTAAGGATATCTCCTACCCTCCCTATAGGAACCCACGGCGAACCTTGTCGACCAGCTTAATCAACCAAGCCGGCATATGCAGGGCTATCATCTGGAATATGGGCATAGCAGACATCACTGTTTTAACTAGGTCAATGCGGCCATCCAAGGAAATTAGGGCCAACTTCCATCCCTTCATCCTTGCCATGATTTTGTCGCAGGTCGGTTGCAACTCGCCCAGCTTTAGCTTCTTGTCCGACAATGGCATGCCCAGGTAGGTACAGGGGAACTCATGGATCGGGCAGTCAAAGCCGTGCAGCAGCTCTTGAAGATCAATCCCTGTCGGTGTCAAAACCGGTGGATCTAGGGTAGGGGGTCCCAAACTGTGCGTCTAAGGTCGATGGTAACAAGAGACAGGGGACACGATGTTTACCCAGGTTCGGACCCTCTCTATGGAGGTAATACCCTACTTCCTTCTTGACTGATCTTGATGAATACGAGTATTACAAGAGTTGATCTACCACGAGATCGTAATGGCTAAAAG
Organism: Triticum aestivum; assembly: GCF_018294505.1. NCBI lineage: Eukaryota > Viridiplantae > Streptophyta > Magnoliopsida > Poales > Poaceae > Triticum > Triticum aestivum. The sequence goes on from NC_057808.1 coordinate 488,354,406, forward strand.
CTTAAAACCCTAGAAGTCTAGCCTGTATGATTATGATTGTCCCTATGGACTAAACCCTCCGGTTTATATAGACACCGGAGGGGACTAGGGTTGCACAAAGTCGGTTATAGAGAAAGGAATCTTCATATCTGGGCGCCAAGCTTGCCTTCCACGCCAAGGAGAGTCCCATCCGGACACGGGTGAGAGTCTTCATTCTTGTATCTTCACAGCCCATCAGTCCGGCCCATGTGCAACAGGTCGGACGCCCGAGGACCCCTTAGTCCAGGACTCCCTCAGTAGCACCTGAACCAGGCTTCAATGTCGAGGTGTCCAGCGCGCAGATTATCTTCGGCATTGCAAGACGGGTTCCTCCTCCGAATACTCCAAAACAGCCTTTGAACACAAAGAACGTGTCCGGCTCTGCAAAACAAGTACCACACTCAACCGCAGAGAGTATAATATTTCACGAGTCCAATCTACTGACAACTTTTTGTAGTGTGATGTCACGTCACCACCCGGTCATTATTTCGAACCGTTTTTGGCCTGCCGCTCCATGTTTTGAGATGCGGTTCCATTGGCATGTCTTGTCAAAGCAGAGATCGTGTCCCCTTATTACGGGATTCTCATCAATACGAGCATGGGTAATCCAACCGTCCCATCGGCATGATTCCTTGGGAATAGGCAAGTTTTAAGGCCCATGAGGAGGCGTTTGATATTCACCGCCTTTATAAAGGGGTACAAACCCGTCTTTCTCCTCTACGCCTGCCTCTACCTTTCCAACCTCGAGTTCCAGCGCCCAGGTTTTAATTGCTACGAGCATCTCAGTCATGTTCGGCCTTCAAAGCCGGTGGGTGGCCTCTTCTGTCACAGAGGAGGATATTGCGAAGCTCCGAGCGGCAAGATACCTGACAACGGAAATCCTCCATAGGCTCCCTGCTAAAGGGTAGGTTATCCCTACCCCCAGATCCGGCGAGAGGGTCGTATTCATCTCCCACTTCCTCCGAGGGCTAGGGTTCGCTCTCCATCCCTTTGTCCGCGCGCTCATGTTCTATTATGGGCTAGATTTTCACGATCTAGCCCCGGACTCTTTTCTTCTCATCTCGGTGTTCATCGTCATGTGCGAGGACTTTCTCCGTATTCTGATGTCTACTACACAACCTTCTTCTTGTAGACGTTGTTGGGCCTCCAAGTGCAGAGGTTTGTAGGACAGTAGCAAATTTCCCTCAAGTGGATGACCTAAGGTTTATCAATCCGTGGGAGGCGTAGGATGAAGATGGTATCTCTCAAACAACCCTGCAACCAAATAACAAAGAGTCTCTTGTGTCCCCAACACACCCAATACAATGGTAAATTGTATAGGTGCACTAGTTCAGCGAAGAGATGGTGATACAAGTGCAATATGGATGGTAGATATAGGTTGTTGTAATCTGAAAATATAAAAACAGCAAGGTAACTAATGATAAAAGTGAGCACAAACGGTATTGCAATGCACTGAAACAAGGCCTAGGGTTCATACTTTCACTAGTGAAAGTTCTCTCAACAATAATAATATAATTGGATCATATAACTATCCCTCAACATGCAACAAAGAGTCACTCCAAAGTCACTAATAGCGGAGAACAAACGAAGAGATTATTGTATGGTACGAAACCACCTCAAAGTTATCCTTTCGGATCGATCTATTCAAGAGTTCGTACTAGAATAACACCTTAAGACACATATCAACCAAAACCCTAATGTCACCTAGATACTCCAATGTCACCTCAAGTATCCGTGGGTATGATTATACGATATGCATCACACAATCTCAGATTCAACTATTCAAACCAACACAAAGTACTTCAAAGAGTGCCCCAAAGTTTCTACCGGAGAGTCAAGACAAATACGTGTGCCAACCCCTATGCATAAGTTCACAATGTTACGGAACCCGCAAGTTGATCACCAAAACATACATCAAGTAGATCACATGAATATCCCATTGTCACCACAGATAAGCACATCCAAGATATACATCAAGTGTACTCAAATCCTTAAAGACTCAATCCGATAAGATAACTTCAAAGGGAAAACTCAATCCATTACAAGAGAGTAGAGGGGGAGAAACATCATAAGATCCAACTATAATAGCAAAGCTCGCGGTACATCAAGATCGTTCCAAATCAAGAACACGAGAGAGAGAGAGCGAGAGATCAAACACATAGCTAATGGTACATACCCTCAGCCCCGAGGGTGAACTACTCCCTCCTCATCATGGAGAGCGCCGGGATGATGAAGATGGACACCGGAGAGGGATTCCCCCCTCCGGCAGGGTGCCGGAACGGGTCTAGATTGGTTTTCGGTGGCTACAGAGGCTTGCGGCGGCGGAACTCCCGATCTAGGTTATTTTCTTGAGGTTTCTGTATTTATAGGAATTTTTGGCGTAGGTCTCACGTCAGGGGGGTCTCCGAGTCGTCCACGAGATAGGGGCCCACGCCCAGGGGGGTAGGGCGCGCCCCCCACCCTCGTGGACGGCCCAGGACTCTTCTGGCCCAACTCTTCTACTCCGGGGGCTTCTTTTCGTCCATAAAAAATCATCAAAAATTGGCACGTCAATTGGACTCCGTTTGGTATTCCTTTTCTGCGATACTCAAAAACAAGGAAAAAACAGAAACTGGCACTGGTTTCTAGGTTAATAGGTTAGTCCCAAAAATCGTATAAAATAGCATATAAATGCATATAAAAAATCCTAGATGGATAATATAATAGCATGGAACAATAAAAAATTATAGATACGTTGGAGACGTATCAAGCATCCCCAAGCTTAATTCCTGCTCGTCCTCGAGTAGGTAAATGATAAAAACAGAATTTTTGATTGGGAATGCTACCTAACATAATTTTCAATGTAATTTTCTTTATTTTGGCAAGAATATTCAGATCAATAAGATTCAAGACAAAAGTTTAATATGGACATAAAAATAATAATACTTCAAGCATACTAACCAAGCAATTATGTCTTCTCAAAATAACATAGCCAAAGAAAGCTCATCCCTACAAAATCATATAGTTTGGCCATGCTTCATTTTCCTCACACAAAATGCTCCCATCATGCAAAACCCCGATGACAAGACAAGCAATTGTTTCATACTTTAGCATTCTCAAACTTTTTCAACTTTCACGCAATATATGAGCGCGAGCCATGGACATAGCGCTATGGGTGGAATAGAATATGATGATGGAGGTTGTGTGGAGAAGACTAAAAGGGATAAAGCCTCACATTGACGCGGCTAATCAACGGGCTATGGAGATGCCCATCAATTGATGTCAATGTGAGGAGTAGGGATTGCCATGCAACGGATGCACTAGAGCTATAAATTTATGAAAGCTCAACAAAAGAAACTAAGCGGGTGTGCATCCAACTTGCTTGCTCACGAAGACCTAGGGCATTTAAGGAAGCCCATTGTTGGAATATACAAGCCAAGTTCTATAATGAAAATTTCCCACTAGTATATGAAAGTGACAAAATAAGAGACTATCTATCATGAAGATCATGGTGCTACTTTGAAGCACAAGTGTGGAAAAAGGATAGTAGCATTGTCCCTTATTTTTTTGGGCCTTCCTTTTTTTATTTGGCCTTTTTTTTCTTTTTTTTGGCCTTTCCCTTTTTTATTTGGCCTTTCTTTTTTTCATGGGACAATGCTCTATTAATGATGATCATTGCACTTCTATTTACTTACAACTCAATGATTACAACTCGATACTAGAACAAAATATGACTCTATATGAGTGCCTCCGGCGGTGTACCGGGATGGGCAATGAATCAAGAGTCACATGTATGAAATATTATGCATGGTGGCTTTGCCACGAATACGATGTCAACTACATGATCACGCAAAGCAATATGACAATGATGAAGCGTGTCATAATAAACGGAATGGTGGAAAGTTGCATGCCAATATATCTCGGAATGGCTATGGAAATGCCATAATAGGTAGGTATGGTGGATGTTTTGAGGAAGATAAAAGGGGGTTTATGTGTGATAGAGCGTATCATATCATGGGGTTTGGATGCATCGGTGAAGTTTGCACCAACTCTCAAGGTGAGAAAGGGCAATGCACGGTACCGAAGAGACTAGCAATGATGGAAGGGTGAGAGTGCGTATAATCCATGGAATCAACACTAGTCATAAAGAACTCACATACTTATTGCAAAAAACTACAAGTCATCAAAACCAAGCACTACACGCATGCTTCTAGTGGGATTGATTGGTAGGAAAAGACCATCGCTCGTCCCCAACCGCCACTCATAAGGAAGGCAATCAAAGAACACCTCATGCTTCAAATTTGTCACACAACGGTTACCATACGTGCATGCTACGGGACTTGCAAACCTCAACACAAGTATTTCTCAATTTCACAACTACTCAACTAGCACGAATCTAAATATCACCATCTTTATATCTCAAAACAATTATCAAGTATCAAACTTCTCATAGTATTCAATGCACTCTATATGAAAGTTTTTATTATACCCATCTTGGATGCCTATCATATTAGGACTAGTTTCATAACCAAAGCAAATTATCATGCTGTTCTAAAGGACTCTCAAAATATAACTGAAGCATGAGAGGTCACTAATTTCTATAAAATAAAACCACGGCCGTGCTCTAAAAATATATAAGTGAAGCACTAGAGCAAATGACAAACTACTCCGAAAGATATAAGTGAAGATCAATGAGTAGTCGAATAATTATGCAACTATGTGAAGGCTCTCTAACATTTAAGAATTACAAATCTTGGGATATTATTCAAACAGCAAGCGAAACTAAATGAAATTAAATGACGCTCCAAGCAAAACATATATCATGTGGTGAATAAAAATATAGCTCCAAGTAAAGTTACCGATGAACGAAGACGAAGGAGGGGATGCCTTCCGGGGCATCCCCAAGCTTAGGCTCTTGGTTGTTGTCGGTGTCAAAACCGGTGGATCTCGGGTAGGGGGTCCTGAACCGTGTGTCTAAGGATGATGGTAATAGGAGAGAGGGGACACAATGTTTACCCAGGTTCGGGCCCTCTCTATGGAGGTAATACCCTACTTCCTGCTTGATTGATCTTGATGAATATGAGTATTACAAGAATTGATCTCCCACGAGATCGTAATGGCTAAAACCCTAGAAGTCTAGCCTGTATGACTATGATTGTGAGTCCCCTATCTGGACTAAGCCGTCCGGTTTATATAGACACCGGAGGGGATTAGGGTTGTACAAGTTCGGTTACAGAGAAAGGAATCTTCATATGCAGTCGCCAAGCTTGCCTTCCAGGCCAAGGAGAGTCACATCCGGATACGGGTAGAGTCTTCGGTCTTCGTATCTTCACAGCCCATCAATCCGGCCCATGGCTAACAGGTCGGACGCCCGAGGACCCCTTAGTCCAGGACTCCCTCAGTAGCCCCTGAACCAGGCTTCAATGATGAGATGTCTGGCGCGCAGATTTTCTTTGGCATTGCAAAGCGGGTTCTCCTTCCCGAATACTCCAAGATAGTTTTTGGACACAGCAAACGTGTACGGATCTGCAACACAAGTACCACACACACAGCCGTAGAGAGTATAATATTTCACGAGTCCCATCCGCTGACAACTTTTCGCAAGATGACATCACGCCTGCCCGGTCATTATTTTGAACCGTTTTCGTCCGTCGTTCCGCATTTTGAGGTGCGGTTTCCATTGGCACGTCTTGTCAAAGCAGAGATCGTGTCCCCTTATTGCGGGATTCTTATCAATACGGGTGTGGGTAATCCAACAGTGCCGTTTACACAGCCCTTGGGAATAGGCGAGTTATAAGGCGAGTGGGGAGGCGTTCAATATTTACTGCCTTTATAAGGGGATAAGGATTCCCTTTCCTCACCCACGCCTTCTCTCTTCCTCTGCCCTTCCATTCTCGAGCCCCAGCACCCAAGTTCTCATCCTTTCCACTCCGAGCAAGCTCTCAACCATGTCCGGATCCGGAGGTCAAGGCAAGTGGATGGCCTCTTCCATCACGGCGAAGGTCATCGCCGAGCTTCGGGAGGCCGGGTATCTCGCGAAAGAGATCACCCACCGGCTCCCAGCCAAGGGACAAGTCGTCCCCACACCAAAACCCAACGAGAGGGTGGTTTTCCTCCCTCATTTCATCCGCGGGCTAGGGTTTCCACTCCACCCTTTCGTCCGCGGGCTGATGTTCTATTACGGGATAGATTTCCATGACCTAGCCCCGAACTCCTTCCTCAACATCTCGGCATTCATTGTCGTGTGTGAGGCTTTCCTCCGCATCCAGCCCCACTTCGGAATGTGGCTCAAAATCTTCAACGTGAAGCCGAAGGTGGTGGATGGCCAACACGCGGAGTGCGGGGGAGCCATGGTGAGCAAGATGCCCAACATCACATGGCCCCAAGGCACATTCGTGGAGACTGTCAAGGAGTGGCAGAAGCTATGGTTTTATATCACAGAGCCACGCTGTACCACTTGGGCCGCCGCCCCGAATTTAAGTCCGGGGCTCCAATGCGGCTGACTTCCTGGACGGAGAAGGGCCCAAATTGGTCTTCGTCGGATGAGCTGATGGCGCTGCAAACGCGCATCCAAAGCATGGTGAATAAGAACATCGAGCTCGTCGACGCGATCCAGGTTATGCTGGTTCGCCAGATCCTCCCCTGCCAAAGCCGAACTTCCCCTCTATGGGAGTTCGATCCAGAGAAGCACCAGACCTTGGTGAGGCTTTTCGGCACCACTCACGAAGACGCCTGGAAGCTGCTCTTCAAAGGCGATGAGAAGCCGCCGGCAATAGACTCGGTGTCGGAGTAAATGGCCAAGGGTAGCCTAACCGACTCCCCTGGCTCTTCGAAAAATTACCAGGCCAATCGAGCCTTCAAGCATCCAGAGCACGGGGCCGCCTTCCTCTGGCCGGCTATCCCCAAGGACGACTACCAGAAGGCGACCCGGCCTCAAAAACCTTCCCGAAGAAAGCTACAAGATGGCCGACTCCAGGAAGCCAGCCCCAAGAGGACCGACTCCCAGAAGCCGGCCATGAAGAAGGCCGACTCCCAGAAGCCGGCCAGGACTGCACCCACATAACGGTGATAAGACGGGGCGTGGCCGCAGTACAGCCTGCCACCCCCGAATCCCGGAGCATGCATGGCCACAGTGCGCCGTACGGGTCAGCCATCCCCCGTCCCGTGCGGCACTGTAGCCATGTTGACCGTGACGTGACCCAAGACAGGCGCCAGTACGGCCCACGGGCGGCGTGCCCCTTTAGCCAGAGAGACGCTCGAAGGCAGCCCGGCCTCCCCTAGTCAGCCTGGGGCGTAGCCGGCTCCCAATAGCCGGCTACCTCCCTCCCTCGAAATATGTGCATCATTAAGGAGACAAGATGAGCTGAGGCTATAGTGAGAGCCCGCCAGGCGGCGGCACTGTAGCCACGCTTACCTCAACAAAGCCCTCGTCATCAGGGGCGAGGCAATAGTAACTAGCCACCGACAAGGCCCCCAGGCGGTGGGGCCGGCCTGTCGGCCAAGAGGCCGGCAGCCGGCGGGACCCACCAGTTGGCGGGCCCCAACGGCCGGCGGAGAAGCCGGCGAGCACAGACACTGACGACTGGGACCCGCAGCCAGCCGGATTACCATTTTAACCCTGGGGGGTGGGCCTATATAAACTCCCCGGGGCACCCATGCAAAGGGTTGATCTCTAAGATAGTTTTAGCCACCACGTAGAGGGAAGAGGAGAGCTAGCCTTGCCTTTCTTCCTCCTCTAGCCAAACAGCTCAAGGAGCACTTGTAGCTACTTGTGTTGATCTAGTGATCATACGGAGACCCCGGAGAGCAGGACTAGGGGTGTTATCTCCACGGAGAGCCCCGAACCTGCGTAAGATTCGCCGGTGTGCATGTCTTCGCCTTATCCTGTTTCCAGGCACCGGCGACGTCTTACTGGCTCCCACAATGATAAGCCACCCGTTGGCATATGTCGCACCTACCACCCGACATTTGGCGCCCACCATGGGGCCAGGTGCACCGTCGTCCGGAGACCTGTTCTCCCCCGTGGAACCCGTTTTCTCCCCCGCGAGCGTAGCCAGCCCGCTACGCCCGATGGCGCTTGCCCTGACGCGCTGCAAGGCGTCGACGACACCTGTGCGGCGAGCTGCCTCGCCGACCTTCTTGGCGAGACTCGCATCTCCGACGAGCCTGCGTACGACGCGGGCACATACTACCCCGAGAGCCTCCTCGTCAGCCTCCTCGACCAGCTTCATGTCTCCAGCGAGCTTGCTGTGGACTTGGAGTCGGTCGGCTCCACGCACCCGATGCTTGTTGACTCCGACACGACATCGCTTGACGCCTTCCCCACCAACATGGTGATCATCGACGACCCTCTCCCTCGAGCCAACAGTGGCAGCAACGCTGTCACCGAGGTGCTGGTCATCAACCACGGAGTCGTCTCGGACGAGAACACCCACGACGCCCTACAAGCGGCGCTGCACGACTTGTCCGTCCCCATCCCGGCCGACGCCGACGCCGAGACTTTGGAGGCACGCCGCCTCGCCCTCATCGCGGAGGGCCAGAAGATAGCATCCATGAGACGCCTCACTGAGGCTCACCAGCGCGAAGTCGACCGCGCCGCCTTTGGTACGCCGCCTCCTGGCGGACCGAGCCGAGCCGGCCTCATGAAGAAGCGCGGCGCGGCCATCGCCAGCATCCTGGGAGCAGACCACCCAGTCTACGCCACGCCACTCGAGAACCTGCATGCCGCTCAGGCGACCGTAGATGAGCTGAATGGGCTGGGGGCTGATGAGCTCCCCTACATGACTAGACGCATCCAGCAGCTGATCGACGCGGCCGCAAAACGGCATGAAGCCGGCGCCCGCGCTGAGAGTCCTCCCCCACGCCGAGAACACGCCGCGACATCCCGGACACCGACTGCAAGCGGCGCCCACGCAAGAAAAGACAAGGAGCCGGCTGCTAGCCGCAACCGGACTCGGGTCACCATTGAGCGCGACGCCGAAGGCCGCCGCCGAGCGGTGGAACGACAAGGCAATCCGCCTCCCCCCCTGCCTCGTGGGGAGAGATATCCCACCTCGCCGCCTGTCACGCATCCGACTCTCGACGGCCGACTAGGCACCGCGAAGGAGTCGGCGAGAATGATGCCCGCCACCGGATCGACCGCCTAGCGCGATCCCTGGCGCTAGAAGAAGAAGATGATGTCGGCCCGCCTTGCTTTGGCCCCCGCATCCGCGACGAGCCCTTCCCCAAAGGGTTCTCACTCCCAAGAGACACGCCAAAATACAACAGCTCCGTGAAGCCGGAAGATTGGTTGATCGACTACTCTACCGCAGTCAGCATAGCAAACGGGAACAGGCGCGTTGCCGTGAAGTACGTCCCTCTCATGCTTCAAGGCACGACACGCACCTGGCTGAACAGCCTCAAGCCCTACAATGTCAACAGCTGGCTAGACTTCACGGAAGTCTTCGTCCGCAACTTCACCAGCACAAACAAACGGCCTCCCAAGCCGCGCCAGCTCTCCTTATGCGTCCAAGGGCCCAGCGAATCGACTCGCGACTATCTAATGCGTTGGGCCGAGCTCCGGAACTCCTGCGAGGGGGTGCATGAGGTTCAAGCCATAGAGTACTTCACCGCCGGGGGCCAAGAGGGCACCCTCCTCAAGCACCGACTCCTCTGCGACGAGCCGACTACCCTCGACGAGCAGACAAGTACGCCACGGCGGACTCCTCGATGAAGACCGAGGTCCGAGTGGACGCCTCTGGAAAGGTGCTCGCTCCGGCTGCCAAGACGCCGGCTGGTGACTCCAACCGACGCCCCTACCAGAACGACCACAAGCGCAAGGCCCCTATGCCGCCTTCCACCAGTCCGCAAGTAGCCACCGTCGAAGACGAACAGCCCGAAGAGCGGCCCGCGCCCAAGAAGAAGGGCAGCAGGCCGGCTTGGCAGCCGACCTTCTCCTACAAGCAAACTCTTGATGCCCCCTGCAAGTTCCACAGCGGCGCGAAGCCGTCCAACCACACGACCCGAAAGTACCATTGGCTCACGCGGATCTCCAAGGGCGAGGGGCTAGTGTCGCCTCCACCTCCTGGCCCGCCGCCTCCAGCCCCTCAGTAGCCGGCTGTTCGACCAGCAGTCGGAGCCATTCAAGATGAGTTCCCAGATGAGCACGCCGCCTACGTTGTCTTCACGAGCCAGATTGAAGACAAGCGCAGTCGGTGCCGACAGCACCAAGAAGTCAACGCGGTCGCCTCCAGCAACCCCGAGTTCATGCATTGGTCTGAAAGGCCTATCAGCTGGAGCCGGGCCGATCACCCTGAGGTGATGCCGTCTACGGGCTCCTATGCATTGGTGCTGGACGCCACCCTCGCGACGGAAAGGCGAGCTGCCCGTTTCTCCCGTGTGTTGATTGATGGTGGAAGCAGCATCAACATACTGTACCGCGACACCATGGAGAAGTTGAACCTCAAGGCGAAGCATCTCATGCCAAGCCGGACTGTGTTCCATGGCATCGTACCCGGCTTGTCCTGTTCCCCAATCGGCAAGATCAAGATGGATGTTCTCTTCGGAGACAAGGATCACTTTCGCCGAGAAGCGATCTGCTTTGAAGTAGTGGATCTAGAGAGCCCTTACCACGCCTTGCTTGGCCGACCTGCCCTGGCCAAGTTCATGGTTGTGCCCCACTACACCTACCTCAAGATGAAGATGCCGAGTTCAAAGGGGATCATCACCATAGCTGGAGACTACAAGAAGTCCACCGAGTGTGCTGCACCCAGCAGCCGGCTGGCCGAGTCCCTCATGATTGCTGAACAGAAGAAGATGCTGGACCGAGTCGTGGCCATGGCCGGCAAGCAGCCGGCTCTATTCCCCAACCCCAAGGAATATGATGCTCAGGGCTCCTTCCAGCCGGCCAAGGAGACAAAGAAGATACCTCTGGACCCGGAGAACCCGGAGAGGTTTGCTGTCATTGGTGCAAACCTGGACAGCAAATAGGAAGTCGAGCTCGTCGACTTCCTCCGTGAGAGTCGGGACATCTTTGCATGGACCCCAAAGGACATGCCGGGTGTTCCGAAGGATTTCGCCGAGCACAAGCTACACGTCCGAGCGGACGCGAAACCAGTCAAGCAGCCTCTCCGCCGACCGTCGGAGGAGAAGAGAAGGATCGTAGGAGAAGAGATAGCCTGGCTCCTGGCCGCCGGCTTCATTATGGAAGTGTTTTTTCCAGAGTGGCTTGCCAACCCGGTCTTGGTGTTGAAGAAGAACAATAAATGGCATATGTGTATAGATTACACCAGCCTCAACAAAAAGCCTGCCCCAAAGATCCATTTGCCCTACCACGGATCGATCAATTGATAGACTCCACAGCCGGATGCGAGCTGTTGAGTTTCATGGATGCTTACTCAGGATACCACCAGATCAAGTTGGACCCAGCCGACCGCCTGAAGACCGCCTTCATCACACCATTCGGAGCTTTCTGCTACCTGACTATGACATTCGGCTTGAGAAATGCCGGTGCCACTTTTCAGCGTTGCATGCAGAAATGCCTCCTCAAGCAACTCGGCGGAAATGCCCACGTCTATGTAGACGATATTGTGGTGAAGACGGAGAAGCGCGGCACCCTGCGGGAAGACCTCAGAGAAACATTTGCCAACTTGTGCGGATTCCAGATCAAGCTCAACCCTAAGAAATGCGTGTTCGAAGTACCAGCCGGCCAGCTTCTAGGCTTTTTGGTCTCCGAACGCGGCATTGAGTGCAACCCAGTGAAGATCAAGGCCATAGAGAGAATGGAGATTCCTACCAAGCTGCGAGACGTTCAGAAGTTTACCGGGTGCCTGGCCTCCCTAAACCGCTTTATCAGCCGGCTAGGGGAGAAAGCTCTCCCCCTGTACCGACGCATGAAGAAGTCCACCCACTTCGAGTGGAACAACCAAGCAGACCAAGCTTTCCACGAGTTGAAGAAGATGCTGACCACACCGCCTGTCCTGGCAGCGCCGACTGAGAAAGAGCCCATGCTCCTTTACATTGCTGTGACTAGACGAGTGGTCAGTACAGTCATCGTGGTCCAACGCCCAGAAGAAGGCCGAGCTCAGTTAGTCCAGAGGCCGGTATATTATTTGAGCGAAGTACTGTGCACCTCGAAACAAAACTACCCGCATTACCAGAAGATGTGCTATGGAGTGTACTTCGCCGCCAAGAAGCTGAAGCCCTACTTTCAAGAGCATCCCATCACGGTCGTATGCACTGCCCCGCTTGCCGAGATCATAGGCAGCCGGGATGCATTCGGCCGGGTGGCTAAGTGGGCCATCGCGCTGGCTCCTTACACAATCTTCTACCAGCCCTGCACCGCCATCAAGTCCCAAGCATTGGCCGATTTCCTTGTCGACTGGGCCGAGACCCAGTACCTACCGCCGGCTCCCGACTCCACTCATTGGCGGATGCACTTCGACGGATCCAAGATGCGCACCGGCTTGGGAACCGGCATCGTCCTCACCTCTCCCAAGGGCGACAAGCTCAGATACACATTGCAAATTCATTTTGCCGCCTCCAACAACGTGGCCGAGTAAGAGGCGCTCATACACGGGCTCCAGCTAGCCAAAGAACTCGGCATACGCCGGATCCTGTGTTATGGCGACTCAGATTTGGTGGTCCAGCAGTCATCTGGCAACTGGGACACCAAGGACGCAAACATGGCGAGCTATCGATTCCTCGTCCAGCAAATCAGCGGATACTTTGAAGGGTGCGAGTTCCTCCACGTGCCACGGGCCGACAACGAGCAAGCAGATGCTCTGGCATGGATCGGCTCTACCCGACAAGCTATACCAACCGGCGTCTCTCTCCAGCACCTCCTCAAACCGTCTGTCAAGCCGTCTCCAGAATCGGACTCCATCTTTGTACCGCCTGCCCCTGATGCAGTCGGATCCGACTGGGGGAACCCAGCAGGCGGCTCGGGGACTTCGACAAGCAGCCCGGGGACTGCCGTAGTCGCACCCGGCTCGGGGACTTCAGAACCCGGCACGGGGACTGCAACAGTTGGCCCGGGGACTGCAACGACACAACAGGCGGTGGCCGACCCCAACTCTTCACCACCCAACCCACCCACCCAGGTCACAGTAGCCCTACTGACAACAGAAGAAGTCACAGCTCTATCATGGGCCCAGCCCATCCTCAACTTCCTAGTAAACAGAGAGCTGTCGACTGATGAGATCTTGACAAGACTTGTTCAATGCCGAGCCAGAGCATACGCAATAATAAACAGAGAACTTGTTAAGCATAGCGTCACTGGAGTCTTCCAGCGCTGCGTCGAGCCAGAGAAGGGCATAGCAATCCTCAAGGATATCCACCAAGGCAAATGCGGCCACCACGCGGCCTCAATATCACTTGTCGCCCAAGCTTTCCACCATGGCTTCTTCTGGCCGACTGCTTTGGAAGACGCCAAGGAATTAATCAAATGCTGCAAAGGATACCAAGTCTTCAGCTCCAAGCAACACCTGCCGGCTTCTGCACTCAAGACCATCCCCCTCACCTAGCCCTTTGCCGTTTGGGGGCTGGACATGGTGGGCCCATTCAAGATATCCCGCGGCGGCATGACACATCTGCTTGTCGCCGTGGTCAAATTCACCAAGTGAATTGAAGCGAAGCCAATCAAGAAGCTGAACGGGCCGACTGCCGTGACATTCATCGCAGACATCACCACTCGCTATGGTATACCACACAGCATCATCACCGACAACGGCACGAATTTTGCCAAGGGAGCACTGGCACGTTTCTGCGCGACACAGGGCATCCGACTGGACTTAGAGTCCGTTGCCCACCCACAGTCAAACGGCCAGGTCGAGCAAGCAAACGGCATCATCGCCTCCGGCATCAAGCCCCGACTGGTCGTACCACTGGAGCGTTCGTCCGGCTGCTGGCTCGATGAGCTGCCGGCTGTCCTCTGGAGTCTGCGTACTACCCTGAACAAGTCAACCGGCTTCACTCCCTTCTTCCTTGTATATGGTGCCGAGGCTGTCATCCCAACTAACATCGAGTTCGACTCGCCTCGGGTCACCATGTACACGGAAGTGGAGGCCAAGGAAGCGCGAGAAGACGGTGTCGACCTGCTGGAAGAAGGCTGGCTGTTAGCACTCAGCCGGTCCCCCATCTACCAGCAGGGTTTGCGCCGCTACCACAACCGGAAGGTCAAGCCAAGATCCTTCCAAGAACGCGATCTTGTGCTCCGGCTGATCCAGCGAACAGCCAGCCAGCACAAGCTCTCGGCCCCTTGGGAAGGCCCATTCGTCATTAGCAAGGCCCTAGGCAACGACTCCTACTACCTGATCGACGCACAGATGCCGATGGCACGCAAGAGGGATGATTCCGACAAGGAGTCGGAACGACCTTGGAACGCCAATCTCCTGAGAAGATTTTATAGTTAAAAGCAGTATGTATCACGCTACCTTTTTGTATTAAGTAGAAGACAACAGGCCCCCCGAGGCGCACTCAGGGACTACCCTCCTTTATCTATGAATGACGAGTGTCATACCCATGAATGTACTATTACATTTGATTCTCTATCTGGCACCGGGTTCGACTAGTCGGCCCGGGGACTGGCCGCCTTGAGTTATATTAAAAGTTCTACCTGAAGTCAGACAAGTAGTGTGCCAGCACCCGAGCCCTCTCTTGTTGTAAGTCGCAGCTCGAAGAACCGACTGTCCGACTGGCAAGAGCCAAAGGCAGGAAAGGTTGCCCACACGAAAAATGGCTAAGGACTAACGAACCTATATAACACAAGCCGGCCTCCCACCACACCTACCGGCTGTCAGAACAGCCGGCTGGCCGGCTTCCCAGTCACTTCGCTACAATCCAAGAAAGCTAGAGTACTTGCCCTCCCAACAGGCCAAGCACTTCTCCAGCCACAGACTACAGAGCAGCTGTCCGACTGGGAAGGCGGCAACCAAGGGAGGGCGGCAAAGGAAACAACCAAAGGATGAAAAGCAAGAACAATGGAAAGCCAATCACATGCATGATTATATTTACACATAAGGCCTTCAACAGGCCGGCAGTCAATATAGTTTGAATACACCCCCAGTGGGTGGAACTGCACAAACTTAACAAAATATTGTTCAAAGAGTAATAAAACAGGAAAGTAAAGGCGGCAGATCAGGCTAAGGGCGCAACAGGGGAGCCGGGCTGGTCGGTGGAGATGGCAGCGCCGGCTGGAGGAGTGGCCGACTGGCGAGTCTCGGCTTGATCATCGCCGGCTGCAGGTGATGCGCTCGGACGCGCCTTGTTGCTGGAGGCACGGTCAAGCTGAGGCTGGCCGGCTGCTCCACCATCTGGCACGACGTCTTCACCCTCCTCCTCCTCCTCCTCGCCCTCGTCGCTGGAGTCAATCTCCTCCGCCGAGTCCTCGCCATCTGTTGGGTTCAGCCCGAACCACTCCTCCGGCTGGGCAACGTCGTTATCATCCACCTCAGGAGCAAAGGCGCTGGTGTCGGTGTAGTCGGTGATTGCCGAGGCACGCTGGATGATAGCTAGCCGCGCCGGCTCCAGTTCCGTGCCGGCCTCCTGCCTCCAGGTGGCCAGCTGGTCCAAGCTCAGCTCAGGATACCAGGCTTTGACGAACTCCAGCGCCCGCCTGGCGCCTGACCGAGCTGCAGAAGCCTTCCAGGCCTCGAAGCGGCCGGCTGCTACCTCCAGCCAGTTGGCAGTCCGACTGGGGGTGCGGGGAATCACCTCGCTGGGCCAGAGAGCGGCCAGCACTTGCGCCCCAACACGTTGAAGCCGGCGGAGCATGCGGTGAGCCGGCTGGAGGCGGGCTTGAATCGCTAGGAGTTGTTCCTCGAGCAACCGGCGAGCGTTCGGCGCGATCTCAGCGCCAGCCTGCCTTTGCGCCTTGCGGTGGGCCTCGACGACCTGGTTGGCGGCAGTAGAGTAACCATGAAAGTACTCTGCACAAGAAAGAAAGAAAGAGAAAGAAGAGAAAAATACAAAGTTAGAGAATGAACCAAACAGCAAGCGGCAAGCAAGGAACGAAGAAGAAGGCAGCCTACCGTTAACCAAGTCTTCGATCTGGCCATAGCCATTGATCAACGACTTCCTCGCCTCAGCCCAGCTCGCCACCTCGGTCTCGTACTCGACTTGGAGGGCGGCCTCGCTATCCTGCACTGCCTTCAGGGCCGCCTGGTGGCTCTCCTCCTGGTCGGCCAGCTTCTTGACCAGCCGGTCACGCTCCTGAGCCAAGGCGTCAAACTCGGCTTCCTTAGTGCGAAGGGCGGTCTGGGTCCCACCCAGCTGCTCCCTCAGTTTGGCGTTGGCCGCTGCAGATATGGCAGAGAAGGAAAGAGCAATAAGAAAGAAGTCGTCAGGAAAGATCCGACCTGACTGCTCAGTAGTCGGCCCGAATCTCGGGGACTACACCCAGTGGGTGCGCTGACACGCCCCCACGTGAGATAAAAGATGAACCACTTACTCCGGCTCTCAGTTAGATTAGCAGTCTTCTGGGTCAGCTCCCGAGCCTAGGAGTTGAAGGCAGCCGCACAGAGGTTGTGGTAGTCCTGCAAGTCGGACAGAGAAGCGAATGAGAACAAGATAGCAAACAAAGCCTACCAAGAAGTTCCAAGCCGCCTGCTCAGCAGCCGACTCGGAACTCGGGGACTACACCCAGTGGGTGCGCTGACGCGGCCCCACGGAAGAAACCAAGATCAAGAAGTAAAAAAGGGAAGACTCACCCGAATGGCCGCCCGTGTCGCGAGGAACTCGTCATTATATTGCCTCAGCACTACGGCCTGGGACTGAAGCCGGTTCCGGACTTCTTGCGCCGCCACATTCACCACGGCCGTCCCACCACCCGGCGTCCACCCCGAGCTGGTGCTGGCCGTGTCCACGTCCTGGGCCGACTAGCTGGAGCCCGCGTCCTTCTGCGGGTCCGGAGCCGAAGTTGCCTTCCCCACGCGCTGGCGCGATGGCGACCGGACCACCAGGTCCGTCTTCACAGCCGGCTCGCCTCCAGCCGATTGCGCAGGCGGCGCCTTAGGCCGGCTGCCTTGGGCCGCCTCAGTCGGCGAGGGCGGTGCCGCCTCCCTCTCCTGGACTACGGCGTCGTCCTCCCTCTCCATCCCCAGCAGGTCACCGTCGGCTACCTCCGGCGGGGGCTGCGGGATCTCGGGCGCCGCGACACGCAGGGGGTGACAAGCAAGGCCCCCTCCGCTGCCGCTGCGGCTGCAGCCTCCGCCTGGGCCTTGGCCGCCGCGTCTGTTTTTGCCTTCGCCGACTCCTCCGGCGCCGCCTTGGCGGCAGCCGCCCTCAGCTTTTCCGCCTCCCGCGCATTTTGCTCCGTCGCTGCTTGAAGCTCGGCGCTGGGGTCCATGCGGCGGGTGCTCCAGGATCCTCCCGGCGATCCAACCACGGAGGCGGCAGCAACCCGCTCAAGAGAAAGCGGAGCCCTGATTTTTGAGACAAGACAAGGATTCAGAAATCGACAAGAAAAGAAGAAGGATTAGGCAAGAGAATCTACACTTATGCCGAAACCGTTTGCGGCTGCTTCACCACCTTGCGGAAGCGGGCCGCCTTCGTGGCCGCCTCATCCCGCTTGGTCGCCGCTGCCCCGCCCTTGGGTTTCTTCGGCCGACTGCCGAACAAGCCCGACGCGGCCCGGCGCTTCTGCGCGCCGCCTCGAGCAGGCGGCGCGGCGGAGGAACCCGCCCATGGTCAGACGCCGGCTGGCGGCGTGGGACGATTTTCGCCTCCTCGTCATCCGGCCAGTCGTCGAAGCTGGCTCCAAGCCCAGAGCCGCCTGCTTCGCCGCCTCCCGCCTCGTTGTTGTCGTCCATGGCAGCCGCCCCCAAGTCGGGGTCCTCCAAGTCATGCTCCGCCCGGTCGGGG
The DNA here is from genome assembly GCF_018294505.1 of Triticum aestivum. Lineage (NCBI taxonomy): Eukaryota > Viridiplantae > Streptophyta > Magnoliopsida > Poales > Poaceae > Triticum > Triticum aestivum. Next base: position 488,372,241 of record NC_057808.1, read on the forward strand.
AGAAATCGGCGATCCGCCCCCGCTGTCCCGGCCGCAGGTCGAAGGAGAGGGCTCTGCAAAGACGTGCCGACTGGTCAGAGTCGGCCAAGAAAAACTTGGTGACAAAACTAGAAGAAGAGAAGATAAAGAAAGCATATCGTAGGTGGAGGATGAGCACGGGAGTACGGCTCCTTGCCAAACTGCCACTCTGCGGAGAGCTTGCAGTTCGCGAGATAGTTCACCATATGAGCCACCTCGTCATGAGGCATCTCCTTGGTGCACATCTGACTCGGATCGAGTTGGCCGCTCGTTTGACTGATCAAATGAGGGCGGCTTTGAAGCGGGAGCACCCGGCGCACGACGAAGGCGGCCAGCAGATCGGACCCAGTTAGTCCCTCCGACTGGATCATTACCCGGAGTCGGGCGACGGCGGCGGCTCCAGCCGTCGATAGCGTCCTGGCCCGATAGGACCACTGGGGCCGCCTCCCAGTCGGCGGGCCGGCTACGTAAGCCGGCAAGTTGACGTAGTCGCCTTGCAGGGTGACGTTCTTCACGTAGAAGTACGATTTCCGCCAGCGCTTCACCGACTGGATCAGCATGATGACAGGGAAGGGGTTGTCGGCTGCCGGCCTCCGCATCGCGATGAAGGCGCCGCTCTGAGCCGGCACGCCCTGCATGCGGGTGCCGAGCTTGGATTGGAAGAATTCCCCACAGAGCTCGAGGGTGGGAAGAACGCCAAGAAAGCCCTCGCACAGAGTGACGAAGGCGGACAGCAGCACCATCGTGTTTGGAGTGAGGTGGTGCGGCTGGAGCTGATAAAAGTCGAGGAAGGAGCGGAAGAAGGCGCTCGCGGGTAGGCCGAGGCCGCGCAGGAAGTGCGAGCGAAAGATTACCCACTCGCCTTCCTCCGACGCCAGCATGATCTCCTTCTCCGGCGCGAGACGGACCTGCACCTGGTCCTTGCCGGGCAACCGCCGTGTCTTGCGGAGGAAGTCGATGTGGTCCGTGTGGACGTTGGAGCCGTCCCAGTCTCCACCGTACTGCATGATGGCGAGAAGCTGGCAAGAAAGGGTGCGGCGGCGGAGAAAGCACGGCCCCGCGGCGGCGAAGCTGCGGGGTAGTGCGAAGATTGGTGGGATGGCGCGGCGGCAAGAAGCTGCCGCGATGGAAAGAAGGAGGAAGAAGATGGCGGACAGAGGATGAGCGTGCGTGCGTCTGTCGCTCCCCCTCCTCCCCCTACTTATAGCCTCGTGCGGCGAAGCCGAGGAGGTGAGGCGTGGGGGGAACGTGGGATTAACTGCGCCCACTCCCCCACGTCCCACGATTACTGCGCGCTAACGACGTGCAGAAACTGCTGCCGGAAGGCGTGCGGCCCGCTTTGGGCCATAGAAAATCCGCGCCTGGGCTTAGGCGTCGGAGTGATGGGCCCCCGGCCTGCAGCGACGTCCTGTCGCGCGCGTGGGTTGGCAGGCTTTTTTCAGCCGGAGGGTGCCACGTGGTACGCGGGCGGCAAGCGGCCGGCCCGCAACCCGGCGTGCGCACCAACTGACTCCCGCCTTCAGACTTCAGAAATTTCGCCAAGACAGCGCACCCAACCGAAGCCGGCTCCTAGCTGCTGGCTCGTCAAGATAAGAGGCTGACCGAGCTTCTCGACCTCCTCTCAGCCTCGAAGCCCAACCAGCTTCGGAGACTACTGTCGGAGTAAATGGCCACGGGTAGCCTAACCGACTCCCCCTGGCTCTTCGAAAAATTACCAGGCCAATCGAGCCTTCAAGCATCCAGAGCACGGGGCCGCCTTCCTCTGGCCGGCTATCCCCAAGGCCGACTACCAGAAGGCGACCCAGCCTCAAAAACCTTCCCGAAGAAAGCTACAAGATGGCCGACTCCAGGAAGCCGGCCCCAAGAGGACCGACTCCCAGAAGCCGGCCATGAAAAAGGCCGACTCCCAGAAGCCGGCCAGGACTGCACCCACCAGGGCTGCACCCACATAACGGTGATAAGACGGGCGGTGGCCGTAGTACAGCCTGCCATCCCCGAATCCCGGAGCATGCATGGCCAGAGTGCGCCGTACGGGTCAGCCATCCCCCGTCCGGCGCAGCACTGTAGCCATCTTGACCGCGACGTCACCCACGACAGGCGCCAGTATGGCCCGGGGGCCCCTTCAGCCAGAGAGACGCTCGAAGGCGGCCCGGCCTCCCTAGTCGGCCTGGGGCATAGCCGGCTCCCAATAGCCGGCTACCTCCCTCCCTCGAAATATGTGCATCATTAAGGAGACAAGGCGAGGTGAGGCTACACTGAGAGCCCGCCAGGCGGCGGCACTGTAGCCAAGCTTAGCTCGACAAAGCCCTCGTCATCAGGGGCGAGGCAATAGTAACCAGCCGCCGACAAGGCCCCCAGGCGGTGGGGCCGGCCTGTCGGCCAAGAGGCCGGCAGCCGGCGGGACCCACCAGTCGGCGGGCCCCAACGGCCGGCGGAGAAGCCGGCGAGCACAGACACTGACGACTGGGACCCGCACCCATCCGGATTACCATTGTACCCCTGGGGGGTGGGCCTATATAAACCCCCCGGGGCACCCATGCAAAGGGTTGGTCTCTAAGATAGTTTTAGCCGCCACGTAGAGGGAAGAGGAGAGCTAGCCTTGCCTTTCTTCCTCCTCTAGCCAAACAGCTCAAGGAGCACCTGTAGCTACTTGTGTTGATCTAGTGATCATGCGGAGACCACGCAGAGCAGGACTAGGGGTGTTATCTCCACGGAGAGCCCCGAACCTGGGTAAGATTCGTCGGCGTGCATGTCTTCGCCTTATCCCGTTTCCAGGCACCGGCGACGTCTTACTGGCTCCCACGATGATAAGCCACCCGTTGGCATATGTCGCACCTACCACCCGACACTCGGGTCGTGGGCATGATCTTGCCCACCCATCCAGCGTGGTAAGTCCCTCACATCTCAAGGCGTACCCTCTACCTGTTTGTCCAAGGAGGGTAACTAAAATTTGCTAATTTATCGTTTCAGGAATGGACGGAGAAAGCGGAGCGAATTCACAGTTTGGCTCCGCTGCTCGAAGAGGCAGTCATCCCGCTCCTGGCGAAGATGCTGGTCCCGGCGCCCTATCAGCCGCTAGAGAAAAAGGCCAAGAAGAAGGCCAAGGGGGGCCGGGGTGGCCTCCGCCGCAAGGGCACTTCGGACATGATGTCCGAAGACAAGACTCACTCCTCTGCCGCCGAAGATGACGATGACGAGGAGGAGGAAAGCAACCCTCCCCCTAATGGGGGGAGGAAGAAGAGGGCGGCCTCCACAAATCTGGAGGCGGAGGTGCCCAAGAATTGGAAAGGCTCCCACACGGATAAAACCGTGTGGGACGTCGACAGCAGTCCGGAGCGACCCCCGTGGAGCAAGCCCCTGGCAGCATCATAAGTACTGACAGACTCGTACTCGCCCATGTATCCGGCCTTTCCTCTTTATTGTATTAACATGGTTAGTTATGCTATTGCAGTCCGGCCCACGACAGCTCCCTGCGAACCTCGTCGGGAGGTTCGCTGGATTCGAAGGCAATGGCCGGTGAGTCACCGCCGGCCACTCACTCTCCCCCGGCCAAGGGCGACGTCGAGGTGTCGTCCCGAATGACCCTTCCTGGCCAGGGAGAGGTTCCTGAGGTTGCCAGGGCAGCGCCAGAGGGTGAGACCTTGGCTGCCGGACACATGGGGGAACAGATCCCCATGGGGACTGATGATGGCGGCCAGGTTTGATTCGGCCCCCAACCGAATACGGTTCTGGAGACCCACAAAGCTCCGGAATCCGGCAAGCAGCCTCCCTCAAAAGAAGGAGGCGTGCCCATCCCGCCAGTGACCTCTGTCCAACCAGAGGCACCGGACAATCTGCTGGAAGCGCTACGAGGCGCTTCCATTGTGGATGAACACCGTATCCTTATGGGTACGGTGATTGAGAAGGTTTAGTCCGTCAAAAGCGGACTGACCGAAGCCTGCAGCGGCCTGTTGACATATTTTGAGGTAAGCGACGCAAAAGAGAAAAAGTCCCAATATAGACAGTAGCCCCTGAGACACTGTCCGGTGTTCGGAAAGAAAAGCCGGACAGAGGATCAATTAATTTTCACAGGGAACTAACTAAATGTGTCTTTGTATCAATGAGCAGGCGTCGTTGCTGGCCGCAACCTCACACACTGCTGAAGTTTCCGAGCTGAAGCAGAAGCTGGAGCGGGCCGAGGGAGAACTCGGCCAAGCGAGGAAGCAGCTGGAAGAGCAGCTATGTATGCAATGACTTGCTATATATTCGGAAAGAATAAATGATGTGTATTGACTATGATGTCATGATTTGTGTAGGAGCGACGACCGAGGTCGAGGCCCTGAAAAAGGCCCTGGCCAAAGCCGAGGAGAAGGCTGCCAAGGAGCAAGCCACTCGTAAAAAGCTCAAGGCCAGGCTCAAAGAGGTCCAGCAAGAGCTCCAAGACGCGGTGAAAAAGTGTGATGCCTTGGAGGGTGATGTTTCGGCTCGAGAGACCGAACTCGCCAAGGCTCGCCAAAGTGCGGAAGAGGCCCGGGTTCAAGCCCAGGGCGCCCTCCAGGAGGCCAAGAAGATCGCGGTGGGTAAGGCGTTTAGTATGCAAAGCAAGTATGTGAAGAAGAAGTATTTCTTACTAACCCGAATTCGGAGTTCCCCAGGGGCGTTTGCGGACCTGCTGCGCAGCGTGTCAGACGCTGCTGAGTTCTTCCAGGCCGAAGAAGGGAGCTCGATGGAGAAGCTGTTCTGGTGGCAGTACCTTGCGCCAGAACATCTAGTGCCCTTCACCGATCAGCTGAAACAGCTGGTCGAGCTGCATAGGGTGGCCGAACTGGCCTGAAGGATTTAATAATCCGGCTGTGGCCTGCCGAAGCTATACCCAGCAGCTACTTCGGCCTCGTGAAGCGGCTGGTGAATGCCTGTCCTCGGCTAGACGTTGTCAAGTGGTTGGTCTGCAACGAGGGCGCGCGCCTGGCCTTCGCCTATGTCAAGGTGTGGTGGGCGAAGATGGAGGCCGTCAAGCTAGCGACCGAGGGGCCGCCTGAGGGCAAGGAGCACCGCACACCCGAGCGATATTTTGGAGACGTCCTGGAGGGGTCCCGCATTGTTGCGGAGAAGTGTGTGAAAGACGTGATTTTTGAATGAATACATTCATATTTTGTCTCGCCCTGTATTATGAAACAAAGACAATTTATGTAATATAATGCTTTGTGTTAATTTTTACCTCATGTGCGGCCATTTTTATTAAATCTGAGAGTTGGCCAGTCGTCGACTTCAGCCCCCACGTAGGTAATACGGGGGTGTTCGGGATGGAATCTAAACACTCTTGATCCAATTATTTGGTCCTTGAAGGAGGTGTTTAGCGCGACGAACAAGGCAATCAGACTATAATGCTTTATCACCCTCACTTACCCATAGGAGTTCGACAATAAAATTTTAGGCGGAGCCCCTGGTATTCGGAAGTCCGAACTGGGGGATTCTGTAAACACCTGATCGGATAAAAGTCGATTCATCGCGCAATGCGGAAAAAACCTCTAGCGATTTGAAACCTCCGAAGAGCTGACCGGCTCGCGCTGCATCATGACAGTTAGTGTTCGGCTTTCTCTACTGAGGTGCCCATCCGGATGAACCAGGGCACAATCGCAGTAGTTCTCCCTTTACTACCCTAGCCGATATAGCGGAACGTAAGGTAGTAAGTACAGGAGCCGGGCAACCCAACTATTGACCAAAGACATGATTCGGAGCCAATGCATATAGTGCTAAATTCGTGGTGCCGAACTATACTGTAAAAAGGTGTTCGGACTTTGTTGCCGTATTGCGGGGCGCTATAAAGCCCCTGGTAAATGGAAACATACCAAAGTGTACGGGTGCTATCTGATAGGCTTATTAATAATAAAAACAGGAAAACAGAAAAGGAGCAAAAGCATAAAACAGGGGCCCTAAAATTTGGGCCGCGAACTGTTTCCATTATAATTTTATTAATACGTCGAGGCACATCGATACAAATAGTGTGATAAGCAACGGGCTATTTGACATGCCATGACCAAGGGAGATCTGTGTGTGGGTTCTGAAAACAGGTAGAGTGATCGTTAAAGAAAATACCTACAAATTCCCCTGTACGCTTGTGCTTCTTGTCATCTCGGTGTGTTTATCCTTTGACAGGACCGATGGTCAGGCCATCAGGGACGGCCTGTAGAAAAGAGACCTGAAAAGGGGAAAGAGAACAGTGAAAGTATACGTGTCCGGGAGCGGTCGAGCCGTATTGCGGATCAAAAGGTAGTTATGCCTCCGTCTTTGCCCATGGTATTTTGAGTGCGTAGTTATGTATGCGCGGTACCAATGCCACCACTTGATCGGGACTGGGATGGAGGCCAAATTGCTAGTCGAGCTCATGACGAGCTGAGCTGTCCTACTGCAGAATAGTCCGGACCCTCTTAACGGTGTCCGGGGGCTCGGCAGTCGAATTAAGGTTCTGCTTGAGAAGGCCGCTCTGTACTTCTGCTGCTAAGGGAGCGATGTGCTCTTCTGTACGGAGGGAGCGTTCCATGTTTGCATTGACTGTTATGACGCCGCGTGTACCGGGCATCTTGAGCTTGAGATAAGCATAGTGTGGAACCGCGTTGAACCGAGCAAATGAGGTTCGTCCAAGCAGTGCATGGTAGCCGTTGTGAAAAGGGATGATATCAAAGATCAACTCTTCGCTTCGGAAGTTGTCCGTAGATCCGAAGACAACCTCTAGCGTAATTGAGCCCGTGCAGTAGGCCTCTACACCTGGTATGACTCCTTTGAAGGTAGTCCTTGTGGGCTTGATCCGTGATGGCTTAATGCCCATTTTGCGCACTGTATCCTGATCGAGCAGGTTTAGGCTGCAGCCGCCGTCCATAAGGACTCGTGTCAGGTGGAATCCGTCAATTATTGGGTCAAGGACCAATGCGGCTGAACCGCCATGACGGATACTGGTCGGATGATCCCGTCGATCGAAAGTGATCGGGCATGACGACGATGGATTAAATTTTGGGGCGACTGGCTCTATCGCATAGACGTCCCTGAGCGCGCGCTTGCGCTCCCTCTTGGGGATGTGTGTAGCATATATCATGTTCACCGTTTTGACCTGGGGGGGAAACTTCTTTTGTCCCCCTGTGTTCGGTTGCCGGGGCTCCTCATCATCGTCCTCGCTTTGTGATCCCTTTTCTTTGTTCTCGGCATTTAACTTTCAGGCCTGTTTAAAAACCCAACAATCTCTGTTGGTGTGATTCGCTGGTTTATCAGGGGTGCCATGGATTTGGCACGGACGATCGAGTATGCGGTCCAAGGTGGATGGTCCCTGATTGTTTCTTTTATATGGCTTCTTCCGCTGACCGGACTTGGAACCACTGAATCCGGCATTGACTGTCGTGTCATCGGTGTTGTCGCCATTGCTTTGGCGTTTGTGTCTGTTGCGTCGGAGCTTGCCATTGCTATTTTTGCCCTCGGAGGTGCCTATTTTGCTTGCTGTGTTTTTGCTGCGGGCCAGCCAACTATCCTCACCCGCACAGAAGCGGGTCATGAGTGCCGTGAGGGCTGCCATGGACTTCGGCTTTTCCTGGCCGAGGTGGCGGGCGAGCCATTCATCACGGATGCTATGTTTAAAGGCCGCTAGGGCTTCGACATCTGGCCAGTCGACGATTTGGTTCTTTTTAATTAGGAACCTAGTCCAGAATTTCCTGGCTGACTCTCCGGCCTGTTGGACTACCTGACTTAGGTCATCGGCATCTGGTGGCCGGACATATGTACCTTGGAAGTTGTCGAGGAAAGCTTCTTCCAAGTCCTCCCAGCTGCCGACAGAATTTTCAGGCAGACTATTTAGCCAGTGCCGAGCTGGCCCTTTGAGTTTTAGTGGGAGGTATTTGATGGCGTGAACGTCATCCCCGCGGGCCATGTGGATGTGGAGAATAAAATCCTCAATCCATACCGCAGGATCGGTTGTTCCATCGTATGATTCGATGTTTACGGGTTTAAACCCTTCTGGGAATTCATGATCCATTACTTCATCAGTGAAGCAAAGAGGGTGTGTGGTGCCTCTATATCGGGCCACGTCGCGACATAGCTCTGATGGAGTCCGCCTGCGGTTTTCGGCCCGGGCGTGACTAGGTTTGTCATGTCCGAATAGATAGCCGTCCTCGCGTGTCAACGCACGTCCCCGCGATCCGTAGATCGATCTTGTATGTCCTGCTCTACTGTCCAAGTCTTGACGAAGGTCATATGTATAACCCCGAGCTGTCTTATCCCTGCCTTTACGGCAAGGTCGGACAGTCTGGTTTTCGGCCCGAGTTTCCATTTTATCCCGACCGTGCGGTGGTCGGTCAGCCGCATTGCGCGATGCTGGTGTGTGCTCTACTGCCTCGTCATCGAACTGAGGTAGCAATTTGTGCTTCGGGTAACTTTTGGCTGGGCGTTTAAGGTCGTATTCCTCGGCTGCCAGGACGTCGGTCCATCTGTCATTGAGCAGGTCTTGATCAGCTTGAAGCTGCTGCTGCTTCTTTTTCAGGCTTCTTGCAGTGGCTATTAGCTGAAGCTTAAAGCGCTCCTACTCGAGAGGTTCCTCAGGCACGATGAATCTTCATTGCTAAGGCTCACCTCCTCCTTGGAGAGCGGATGATAACTACCGTCCTCCGAGTCTTCTTCTATGGCCTGTTCATCAGGGCTGACTTGCCCATCTTCCCGATTGTCTGGTTCGGCAGTTTGTTCGTCGGGGTCTTCTGTGTCTTCGGCACCATCCGGAGTCTTGTCGTCTCCTGTGCCAGTGTTGCTGTCCTTGCTGCGGCACGATTTCGAGCGGCGCCGCTGACGACGGCGCTTTGGTTGTGTCTTAGGAGGGTCATCCTTCGCTGGGTTCTCACTACAAAAAAATACACTTCCGTAATGATACGTGTTTGTCACAGCAGGTCACGTTTTCTGTCATGCATGTACATCCATGACAAATTTATGACAGAATCAAGATAGTCATACCTGTGCTGTCGTAGTAGTGTTCCATGACATTACCAAAATTATCATCACGGAAGTGTCCACTTCCATGAAGATAAATCGCGCGTCACAGAAGTGCTTTTGTCAAGGGTTACCGACACGTGGCATCCACCGTAACGGAACGCCGTTAAGCTATCGGGTCCGGTTTTGGATCTGATAACCCGTTAACAGCCCTGACCAATGGGGATTTTCCACGTGTAAAATCATCATTGGCTGGAGGAAACACGTGTCGGCTCACCGTTGGGACAGATGTCATCCACTCATTGGACCAAAAGCGCCTATTTTACGTCGACACGTGGCACGGCCCAACAGAGGCCCATTTCTGTGAAAAGGCCAGCCCGTTTGACTTGGTCAAAAGGTGGCGGGCTGGCCCACGGAAAGCCTGTTAACGGCCTGTTCGCATATAGCCCATTTACAGCCCGCTAACCCAGGGCCCGTTTATGGCCTATCCGAATTAGGCCCAGTAGCATCATCTGGGCCGTCCAATATAATTCTAGCCCGTTTTAAGTTCCGGCCCATGTATGGCCCATGACGTCTTTCGGCCCATATGAGGACCTTTGTAACTCTTGGCCCATTAACGGCCCGTGGTGAAACTGGCCCGTAATGAACAGTGTATCACTTTATACCCATTAACGACCCATTATTCCGTTGGGCCGTTTCCAGCCCATGTTATCTTTCAGCCTTCTCAGGGCCCATTTATTCTTGGGCTCATTTCCAGCATTCGGTTACTTACGGCCCGTTACTGCCATTTTCTGCTTGTGAGCCAAATTCAGCCCGTGGTTACAGTCGGCCTGTTTGTGGCCCATTAATACGTTGGGCCGTTTTCATAGCGTCATCAAATACGACCTATTAACGACGGCCCGTTATGGTTGGCCCATGAACGGACGACTCCAACTCTAGCCCGTTTACAGCCATAATGCGGTCTGTTTTTGGCCCATGTTTGGCCAATCGATCATACGGCCTGTCTAAGGCCCATTGATGATACGGCCCGTAGAAGGCCCATTGTTTCTACGGACCATAGAAGGCCCATTGTTTCTACGGCCCGTAGGAAGCCCTGTGTCACTACAGTAAATATGTAGCCCATGGCCTGTTAAAGGCGGGAAACTACTGTAGGTTTAGACCTGCTAATGGCCCAAGATGATTATAGGCCCACGTTTTGGGTCATATGAGTAACGGGCCGGCCTGAAGACCGACAACACTGAGATCCACTGAACCTTCCGGCCTAAATTACAGCATACCGACCAAAGAATAAACCTAGACTATACAACAAAGAAATTACGGCATATTACATCCACCGGGAATCAAAGTTCGCTACCAGTGATAATAAAGCGCAACATGACCGCGGATTACATACACTGGGCATCAACGGTCGCCACCAGTGCATACAAACGTGCCAACAAAAGAATATACAAAATTGAGAGCACTTCTGAAGGCACTAGACCTGGCAAGCTCGGGCCCCGCAAGCAGCTGAACAAGCTGATGAGACCTCAGTTGTGTCAACGATAGATGCTTTATCCATAGCTGTATGGCACCATAGTGCGCAAGGCAGTTCCCTGACATCTTCATTACATCTTTGACTTCAAGTCGGAGCTGAGCTAAAGCAAGCCTTTCCGCTTTAAGTTGAGACTGAAGAAGTCGAACTGACTGAGGCAACGACTGCACAGAGGTTGTCTCACACCTGCTGGTGAGTAGCTTCAACTCACTGTCTTCATCAAGACAGGACCTTGGGGTCATCTCGCTGTCCTCAAGATGGTTTGGCTCACTATCTTTCCTAAAGATCTGCCTGGCATAAGAGATACGACTCTGAAAGAGAAACAAGGAGACACGTAACAGGTTTCACAATTACATACGCAAATAAATGGATCTGTTCTGCATAAGGAACATGTTTTTACAACTACAATTTAAAACTGGTAGTTGTTGGAAACATCCAATCAGATGTAAACAGCAGTGGAGGAAATTATGCCTATCCAAATCTATAATAGAAACAAGTTTGAAGGCTTGAGAAGGAAGAACTTACATTACATGTTAACACGGGCTGGACAAAGCCCTTCTCCATGTTGATGGAAAGATAATTCAATAAATTCCCTAAAGAAAATTCTTTATAAGCATTGCCATTATTCTACATTTTGTAAAGAGTGAATATAGATCAAATAATATTGGAAGAAATAGAGGATAATGAAGATCAGGTGTAGACTGATGATACATAATCAAATAGCAATTAATTAAGTACAGCGTTACAACGAAAAAGATACTGACAAGAGGAATGCAGACATCAACGTGTGCAGTGGCATTGGCTTTATTCAACATTTTGGTAAGAGTAAATGTAGATATGAAAATTTGGAGAAAGTGAAGGGCACGGCAGATAAGATGCAGAGTAATGCTAGACAATCAACTATCTCGTGATGCATGTACAGTAATACCACCACCGTCCGTTATTAGTTGTCGCTCAAATGGATGTATCTAGCACTATTAAGTTCTAAATACATGCAATTGATCAACAATTAATTCGATACAGAGGGAGTACATGACAACAGGGTACTTACATGAGCAATCCAAAACTTCATAACCATTGTGTTAATTCTACATTTATCTAAGAGTAAATATGGATCTTATAATTTCAAGCAAAGGGAGGAAAAAGAAGCAAACATTTACATTGATGCTACATAATCAAACAACAATGAGTGTAAATATGCTGACAAAGGGCAAGAGGTACTGACAAGAGCAATGCAGAGCCCAGTATTGTCGTGAGATCCTATGATCCTTTGAGCAAGGAGATTCATCTGAAATTAGTTTTCATACAAGAGAGAAGGTAAGGCACATGTAGAAATTTAGGAGTTCAAATTTTGAATTGATATCATAGCAGTACCTGACGCTGGGCTGTCAGCAGTTCTAATAGGGGTTTGGCCACTGGAGTAGGGGTAAAGTCTGTTACAGTTGGGCCTGTGTTTTCTGTGGCTGCTGATCTATCTTATTTAACAGGCATCACTACCTTCTCCAAATACCTAGTTTGTACTCCTTGAGGATCTGCAATCACCCTCTTCCTTTTGGACATCTATTATGAAAGAACAACATTTGACTGGAAAAACATAGTATGACGACACATGGAATAGGTACAAAAAATGGATAGGTATGGCATATACTCATATATGATGCTTAAACTAAGCAGATGGTGTAACAAAGTAGAAGTAATGCAAGAGGTCAGATGCAAAATATGTGCGAGCAATACAACCTTGCCAAGTTAGAGCATGCACCTTGATGGGTGAATAAGATAGACCATCCTCCACCATGCCAAGTTTGTTAGCCAGTGGATTGTTCCGCAATATTCCTCTCGTGCGCCCATTCTCACATTCATTTTGATAATGTTCAATACCTGACATGCATGAAAACATAAAAACAAGTGAGATTATCTTTGTAATGCAGAAGTGATTCTAATCCAATACTTCCTCCCTGTAAACCCCTTTGTGCTATCTCTGCAATTCTTCTAAGAGGTGCCATGCATGCTGTAATTTGGTGTGTGCATTAATATAATGTGGCCTACTACTCAAAATATGAGAGATCCAGAAGTGATGATACTTCGCAGATGACAGCTTCAACATATAGTAAAGAAGAACAAGTCGACCTGACCTGACAGATTCAAAATATACTAATGGAGAATAACTCGACCTGACCAGTCGACCGCAAGAGAAGAGGATCATCTTAAAGAAGAGCAGAAGAGCGAGCAGATTGAAGATATTACAAGTCTTTCTATACAATGTCGGTTGGCCACCCATGATGAACCAGAGCGCATAGAGAAATACTATTCCTTCCGGTCTCTCCATATGTGGCTCACATGCATTTCGAAACTAAAGTAGGAACATTTAGCTGACCAAGTAAACATCTCTCAGTTTTACTAATATCAGCATAATACCATATTTGAATTTGTACAACTAAGCTTGTTTAGCTCGATGGGTGGAGCAGTGCTATTACGACACGAACCACGTAGGCTGATCGTGGTCATCATAAAATGGGGAAACCGTAAGCATGATGAGTATAGTGTTGACCGTGGCAGTGGGATGGCAGATCTGAAGCTGCAAACCACGCAAAGGGTAGTAAGCAACTGATATTTGCTTTGAAATAACAACTAAGATTTGGTATGGACAAGAAAGTACAGTCAACAAGTGACAAAGAAATGCAATTCTGCTGTCTCTCTATATCCCGCGACATGCATTTGGAAACTCAAGTGGGACCTTTAGCTAACCAATTAAATGTGTCTGTTAACTAATATCAGTATCATATCACAATCATATTTGAACAACTAAGCTTTGGAATTTTGAGTGTTGTGTTGTTTAGCTTGAAGGGTGGAGAAATGCTAGTATGACAGAAAGCACCTACGCAGATCATAGTAGAGTAGATAAAAGGGGAAAACCCTAAGGATCAAGAGTAAAATCAGGAAAGTGGAACTAGCTGGACCAGTGGGTGGCGCACATGCTTTTCGAAACGAATATAGGAACATTAGGTGACCAATTAAACGTTCTCTATTTTAGTAATATGAGCATCATATCAGATTCGTATTTCAACACGTAAGCTTTGGAATTATCAGTGGCATGTTGTTTCGCTTGATGGGTTGAGGTCTTGAGGAGCAGTGCTATCACGACACGAAGTAGTGAAGCACCTACGATGATGGTAGTGAATATAAAGGGGGGAAACCATAAGCTTTACGAATATAGTGACCGTGACATGGCGGATCTGAAGGTGCAAACCGGACAAAGCTACTTCGCAACCAATGTTTGCATTCAACTAGCCACTACGATTTGGTACAGACAAGAAAAGTATAGTAAACAATTTAAGATCTATTTTCTGGGTGAGATCAATAACTTAAGCACATATGGAAGAGTACCACCTCTCTTGCGACGCCGTGTAGGCCCCTGCTGATATGTTGAGGGTGCTGTGGGTGCGATGGCTGTCGGCGGCGGGGAAGAAGACTTTAGATGGCAGACAGCCGACTTGGGGGATAAATCCTGTTGCCGTGGACGAGGCGGTCGTAGGAGCGGCAACGGCAAAGTGGACGACGGCGCTGATGAAGCGAGATGACGCGATGAAAGGATCCCGGTCCGGCACCGTGGATGAGAGACGTCCATTTCTTGCAGCGGACGACGGGGTAGGGGTAGCAGCTCCGGCAAGGTGGAGGATGGGGTGGCGGACGGAGGAGGCTGGCCGCAGTGGGGAGGTTGTCGTGGCGCCGACGATGTATGAATGGGGAAATGGAGGGGGAGGGGGGATCTCAAACTTTGGGACGCGCTTGTCTGAAATGTGGGAAAGTTATGAACTTATCCCCCGTTTAAAATTTCGGACATCACGTCGGTTGGGGATAGGATGGTAATCTCGCATCTCCCAAATATTTGCCGGTAACGATTTCGGGCGAGGAGAGGGTGTTTTGCCGCCCACAGTTGGCACCCACGGTGTATGAACAGGGCTGACAGGTAGGGCAATTGTGTCACGTCTGAGGGAAGTTACACATTTGCCCCAATTTAAAATATTAGCCTACATCGATTTTGGACGAGGAGAGTTTGTGTTGCCGCCCACCGTGGATGAATGGGGAAATGGAGGGAGAGACACATGTCTTTCGGACGAGCTTGAATCAAATGTGTTTTGCCGCCCACGTTTGGCGCCCACCGTGTCTGAATGGGCTCAGAGGCCGTCGTGTCACATCTGATTGAAGTTACTAGTCTACCCCTATCGATAGCAGTGTAAATCCGGTCGATAAGGATGTCAAGTGTCAGGGGTAGACAGTAATTTCCATCTCACAAACACTTGCTTCGGGCAGCCCACAAATGATAGTGGGTGTTTAACCGCTTCGTTCAAAACTTGGGAGAATTAGCATTCACGTTTGCCCTGGGCCCTGGCAACTAAATCCAAATCCAATTTTTATTCGATTACGAATATCCACAGATAATTCTACGTTTTGTTATTTATTTCTTCAAAACCACAACAAAGATTTATTCCACCTTTATATATGATTATGATTTAGAAATGTCGTGATCTTCGAATTCAGTAGGTTGGATACACTTTGAGTCAAACAGTTATTTCATCCAATACAATATGCTCACATGAAAAACAGTTCACCTTATGTCAATCATACAAGTACTGAGGATTACCTCGCCTAAAAAATTCGGATCATTACAGCACATGGACAACATAGGGGGTCTTACAACATAATCCATTCAGAGACATGACACAACATGCAAGTACAATAATCTAATGACAATTTCAACTGCTATCTAAAGAAGAACTGGGATTACCCTGGGCTTCAGATAGCAGAAGCAGCAGGACCTCCTCCGTCTTCAAATGCAACATTCTTAATTCCTCCAATTCTTGGGTTGCTTGCATAATGCGTGCAGCTAATTGCATAATTTCCAGCTTCAAGATCGAGATTACCTCATTCATGGCAGCCACACCATCTCTTTCTGCCTCTAGTAGAGCCTCAAGCACTATAATATATGTGCTCAGACTGCTCTCCGGCGGTGTTGCCTATGAACTGCTACCATCTGGTAACATGGATGGCGCACTGCTTCCACAAATAGATTCTGGGGTTGTACATTGTGTCCTAGTGTGAACGGCATCCTGAAATGTTTCCGCTGGACATAAGTAAGAGATAGTTATCGCATGATCCAGGCAGTAAGCTTACATGGTAAACGACATACGAATTATTGCCGAGCATGGCAAGCTATATTTAAATGGTTCGAAGCAGCATCAGCCGAAAAGAAATTAAAATGGTAAGATGAAACTAGGGATGTAAGTGGCAAATAAACGAGATCCGCCAGTCCCATCTAGTTAGTTTTTGCTAGCTCCCTGGTTCATTTTCCTCAAAAAACAAAAACTCTTTTGAACTATCATACCACTAGTGGACTTTAATCAGGATTAACCAGGACCCAGTTGACATCCCTAGTTGAAAGGTAGTGTACCACCTCTATATTTAAGTTGCCAAGGCATCTAAGCAGTTGAAATAATTTGAGAAAGCACTTAACAGTGTGGCCTCATATAAACTACGAGGACAGTCTTGTGATGAAGTTCAGAGGAAAAGTTAAGGACTCAAATAAACTAGGCATGAATTTCTTTACGATAGTACAGCAGGCACTGCTGACATATTGGCCAACTCAGGTATAGTGTAACAAGTAACAAACAAGCATTCGAATCAAGCAATACAGCAAAGCAGACAACTGAACTATTTGTTATTCTGTAGGATTACAGGTTGAGGGCACAAGCCAAGAAAGCAGCCGACACACATTAAATTTCACATGTACTAAAACACACTGGCTTACCATATGTTGTTGTGAAGCCTAGCTGCTGTTGCAATATTCTTTGAAGATATCGTCGGCATCCCGTGGTTGCAAATCTACTTGTTGTAGTTTATTCTGCACCCTCTATTTAGGTAAAATTAATTTTAATCACATGCATTGGTTCGAATTGATCATCAATGGTTCATCTAAACTAATGAAAGAAGGGTGTGTGCATACACGACAATATATCTGCTTCCCTCTATTTTTATGCTTGTTCGAGGTGCCAGCCCCAAAAGAACAAATATTTTTCTTGATGGGGTTGGCAGCTCCATAATTAATAGAAGCATCAAATTAGTCATGCAACTTGGGAAGATCAAGAACACACAAAAAATTAATGAACAGAGGCTCGTAGCAGTGATGTAATAGCTAGCATCAGAAAATGTAGGATAAAAAATGAACAAAAACCAGCGGAACCACATGCTAGTTTGCTGATGTGTAATTAAGCATAGAGAATATGAAGCAGTATGATGGAACCAACATGTGGCATCAGAACAACACCATTATCATAAATATAGCATGCAAGAAGTAAAATAGTAGGCAGTGATATCTAGGAAGTACAGTAATACTTAGGACAGAACTAAAGCATATTAACTATATGTGCACTGGTATGTAATTTAGCACATGTAACATGTTCACTGCCAGAAGTATGGCCCTACAGGTGCAAGCAGAATAACGCGTCTCATGAAAAACTGAATGATGCCCTGAAGAAATTCAAAGGTGCGGTGCTTATGCTAAGAAAGTGAACGTAGGCGCCGGCCGTTGGATAATAGTACCTGATTCTCTGCGGCGTATGGGTATCGTTGGCATACTTGATAGATAAGGATTGTCGATGGTGCTCGTGTTGCGGTTGAGTTTGGGCCGGCTGTCGCCGTCGCTGAAGCGGCTCCGGTGCTACGGTTGCGGCTCCTGTCGACATACAAGAAAGCTCATCTGTGGTAAGTGAAGAGTTGCACGATAAAGAGAAAAACCGAAGGAGTACAGATCAAAATAACCTGATGAGGCTGTGGTGTCGGTAAAGCAGGGCTGGTGGAGTTGAATATGGCGTCCGTGGAGCGGGTCCGGTGCAGTGGACGAAGGCTTCGGCAGGCGTGTTGTACAGTGGTTTCGGTGAGGCGGATCTGTTGCAGCGGACGAGGGCTTGTATGAAGGGCCAGCGAAGGGACGGACGAGGGAGTCAGTGAAGGGCCTACACTATGGTGGGCGAGGGCGCCCGTTAAGCAGATCTGGTGCGGTGGACCATGATGGCGGTCAAGGAGATCTGGAGCGGTGTACAAGCCAGTCGCTGAAGCGGCTCCGGTGAAGTGGTGAGTTGGTAGTTGGGGGTTCCAAGGTGCGGAAGGTAGATACGTCGGGGTGTGAGGTCCACCGCTGCGGCGGAGGACTAGATTCGGCGGCCTGCCATGGTTGGGGGGGTCGGGGAGGGGAAGAGGAGGGGCTCTGGGGAAGAATGTTGGGGGCAAAGAGGGGAAAACAATGGAGTTACCAAAGCAGCCCTTTTCCGTTCATGTGGCAGGGGTAAAACAGGAATATCGCAGGGCTAAACTTTCGGGCGCGAGATATTTCAATGTGAGTGGGAAGTTTGAAAGCTTTTGGCGCTGGAAATTATATTCTGCTCTTGTACGGCCGACTATGATATCATGGCCGAGAATTTTTTTGTTTTGAACGCAAAAAAAAGTGCAAGCTTTTAAAATCAATGTCTCCAACTCGAAACTTAGATTGTCCATTCAATTCAAATATGGATCATTGAGCTACTACAAGCAAATACCATCATATGGTCCAATTCAAATGAAATTCCAAATGTATTTATCCTAAATATGATGACAAAAGCAAAAATGTGTATGTGTATGAATAAAGTGGATGATTATAAAGTTTGAACATGCGTGTATGTGTATATCTCTAGGTTTGATATATGAATTTGAAATCACGAAATCCCGGCTTAAAAATGTACCTCCGTTTAAATGAATTACAAAAGCTAATGATGGAGTCGAATTCCAAAATTCCAATCTTAGGTTTGTAATTCTGGTACATCAAAGTATATCACGCATGTTCAAAAGTATTGTTATCACATAGTCGAAACTGTGAAACAAATTGATCAACCTTGAGTGCACACACAATTGACCATGTATATCTCAATTACGCTAAAGTCCCTCAAATATAGACACCTCACTCTTTATCTGAAGCCAACCCCCCCCCCCACACACACATACACAGAAGCCGTTCTCTCACCCAAACACCAACACACGAGCACATTAACACCCCTCTCTCTTCTAAAGTCCGGACCCCAATATAGGTCTCTATCACTTTGTCTCTTGGGCATGCACACATCTCTTCCCCCACTATCTAGCTAGGTCTCCCGGCATCTCTCTTTCCCAAGCACACACACTATGTAGAGTGTATCTTTCCCATACACACAAAACGTCGCCCCCAAACGTCTATCTCCCTAGTTATGTGGTTCTCGCACACTCACCTCACACACTACCCCCACTGCAAAACAAGCACACTTTGTCTCCTTGTGCACCACTCTCCTCTTTCTATCTCTCCCACATACGGACCCGCGCCAGCTCCTCCCTGTATACATATATGTCGTGACTCTTTCCATAGCTCCCTAATGTATCATCGTTCTCGATCTTGCACATTGTTCTCTACACCATCTATTCTAGATCTCTCATGAAGTCCCTATCACACACACGATGACTCGCTTCCCTTGCGTCTCCGTACATAGGCCAATTTCAAACAACATCAACATTGTCTCCCTATCTATACGCCATTTATGGACACAAACGCCCCCTCTCTCGCCCCCTCTCTTCCCCTCTCTCTCTCTCTCTCCGTCGCTAGCTCTCTCTCTCTCTCTCTCTCTCACACCCCTCTCCCACACACAATCGATGTCTCTTCCAAATAGTCTGCTCCCCCCGCCCGCACCCATGCTATCCCGCTACTACACATGTCACACCATTCATGCTATCCCGCTACTACA
The DNA here is from genome assembly GCF_018294505.1 of Triticum aestivum. Taxonomy (NCBI): domain Eukaryota; kingdom Viridiplantae; phylum Streptophyta; class Magnoliopsida; order Poales; family Poaceae; genus Triticum; species Triticum aestivum. Next base: position 488,391,525 of record NC_057808.1, read on the forward strand.
CATGTCACACCATTCCCCCTTCCCTTCTACTAGGTTTACATCATTAGTGGTCTCTCTACTCCACATACACACACTCCCTCTCACACACAAACGCGCGCACAAACACACACAGACACGCACAAACACCCATTAATCTGGATCCTCATCTCTCCCCATGTCCGCATGTGTATCTCGCACACTCACTCTCTAATTATGTATACGTGTCTCCACGTTACACAACACAAAGCCCCATGTACATGTCTCACTCTATCCTCCACACACATAGACACAAAGAATCTGTTATCATTGCCACAGTCTCTAGACATATCACACACGCACACTGTCTCTCTCTCTCTCGCAAACACGCTCAACAAGGGTTTCCCCGTGAATAACTTACCTTCTATTCATCAACAGTCATGGCAGTACGGCGAACACGAGATGTGAAAAAGAATAAATCTACACGTGCTAAGACCACCTAGTATGACTACTAGGACTAGAGCAAGCCAAAAAGCGCGCCGACGTCACCCTCTCCTTATCGGCGACGGGAAAACCTTTGTTTTACACAGTCGAGAAGTCATTGTGCTAAGGCCTCACATGCTGAGGCGTTGAATAGAATGTAGATGCTAGTTTACGGAAACAAGTATCAGTAATACATTTGTATCTCCATACTTATATTTCTTCTCTTATAAAAAACCGAGTTGGTGATGATGGTACGCATGCCATCTTGCAATATAGACCGTCCGATCTATATCTGACTAATGGAAATTAACCTAAAAGATACCCGCACCCCTCTCCACATTTGCAGACAAGGCCTTCCCTCGTTCATCCTTATCTCCAACAACCTCATTGTTGAGCAATTAAGAAAGGAAGCCCCTGGAACAAACTGGCCTGGTGGCCGCTGCCGGCGTCGTCAATCCCCATGCCTCCGCTCAGTCCGACCACCAATCACCACCACGCCCCACTCTTCTTCACCTTATCTCCTATTTCTCAAGATAACATTAGTTTTTACACATGGGATTACTCCCGCATGGGTCAATCACAACGAGTGCTTTTATAAAAAAATGCATCTTGATGTTCTGTGCAATGCACGGATCTTGCTAGTACTCCTACAGAAGACTAAGTTGGTGATGATGGTGTGTCTCCCATCCGTCGTTTGTGACCATTAGATCTACATCTAACGACTGTGAGGTAAGTTGTTGCCTTTTCTCACAAACATCACACGTGTCTACCAATTTTCAGAAAAAACCCATAATTAGTATCTTAAAACCGACCACATCCCTCCCTGACCTCACCAAAACAGCCCAAGGAATATATTCTAGTTGAAACATAATATATCTCTAGTGATATATGTATATCAAAATTAGAGTGTTTTGTATCAAGTTTGTGAATAAGTATTATTCTAATTATGATTCGTTGGAACGCACATGAACATTGCTAGTATTTCCAACCATGCAAATTTTTTTCCCTAGTTTTCCATCAAGATATTAGTCACTCATGGTTGATATTTACTTTCAATCATGTAAACATATGCACTATGTAACTAGCCTTGCTTATTGGGTTCCAAAGCTTAACTTTCACTCCTACTTACTATATGTAGAGTATTTAACAAAAAATACCACTTTCAACCAGCCCTAGGAAGAATCTATTGTACAAAAAATAGCAAAAACATACCCCAAAATTTCTTAATCCACGCCAGAAACTACTACCTACCGATTAGGTTAGTTTAAACCCATTTATGACAGGGTTGGCCCACACGTCCGTGCTGACGAGGCAGCTTAAACCAACACATTTTGTTTGTCCGTTGACACGAGGGACCCACATCTGACCTTCTATCCTGTTATTCCCCCTCAAATCATTATTTTTCCTGAACATTACTTCAAACAGTGCTGATGCGTGTTCGTCGGTGGCACCGGTGATGAACGAGTTGGCCGCCGCTCCGCCGGACGGGCCGGACGCCGCGCTGGCCTCCGCACGGGTTGGCAGGCTGGCCCGAGCGTGACTCACGAGCGAGCAAGCCGCCGCGCTGGCCTTCGCTCGAGCCAGATGGCTGGCCTTAGCGCGGCGCGCGAGAGCAAGCCGCCGCGCCGCCGTGCCAATCTAGCTAGCAAACCTTGCAGACAAGTAGCTGGACGGAACTATCTTGGCTAGCTAGAGGCCGCGAGCACCGAACGGAGCTGGCATCCGGGCTGCCGCAAGATGGGCTCCACACCGCCGGCGGTTTTGACATCGCCTTCTGCCGGCGGCCGTAGCTTCGTCCCATGGCCGAGGATGGCTAGGTGGACGGGCCGGAGGTAGGAGGTCCCTCGGGGATTTTTGTGCAGACTGACATGTAGGTCCCACAAGTCATAACGCCCGGTCGAATAGAAGGATTGACTTAATGGGCGACACGGGCCCTGTTTGGATACTCTAAGTCAGAGGTCAGATTCTAACCCTGAACTAACTCTAACCAAAGTGGTGTTTGGATGGCAGGGTTAGATTGACAACAAATGTATCCAAACAGGGCCATGGGTTGAAACGTGCCTATAACGGCACTTTGTAGAGTAGTCATTTCTTGGTAGGGCTGGTTGGTAAGAGCATGTACAATGGTTGATAAGGTAGTCTTATCTTAAGTCTGCCACGTATGCAAGTGGTAGTAGTTTCTTGCCATTATTAGTGGTTTCTTGCATTATTAGGGGTTTCTTGTAAGGAACAATGTACTACTAGCGACAAAAGGCGATTCTAGGTTGCATTGTACTCCAACGAGTACTACTAGTGGTCGCAG